>NC_140171.1:138021129-138391283 GCF_963971535.1 Notolepis coatsorum
GGGGGGGGCTCGCGTTTAAATCTTGCACAGGGCCTCGCATTTCTCCCAGGCGGCCCTGAGTGTAACGGCTATTTTTTTAGAGTGACACATTTCCTTTAGCCTACGCAACAACCCTATTTGTTCTCCCTACAGGAGAAAGCGAGGTCAAGGGTGCTGCCAGCCTTCTGGGTGGGACGCATGAGAGTGGGAGTCAGGTCGAAGGATTCTAGGAGAGAGACAACTATGGCAGACTGGGAACAGTCAAGCAGGTTGAAGCCGTTATTTAAACTACAGATTTGTTGTTCTGGTCTCTGGTCTGGTCTTGAAAAGAGGACGCAAACAGTGTATGATATATCTTCATTAGCATATAGGTAGACATGCAATCATTGGTCAAAGGATGAATCAGAGGTAAATTATTAGACATTAGACTTAACATGGGGAAACCAGAAAAGGGCCATGGCCTTTTCATTTGATAGGAGACACTTCTAATCATGTCTTCGGGCTATTATGGCTTCTTTGTGTGTGTTTTCCAACAACTGAATTATGTTATTTTATCTGAACAGATAGTTCCTACAGCCATCCCAGATGAGGACTGCTGCCAACACATGTAATCTCATTAAAGGTGATTTAAATCAATGATGCATAAGATGCAGATTACTTTTGTTTTTCTACTTTAACACATCCAGTGCCGTTCACGAGAATTCTCGTTTCTGTGGCCCAACGGGTCGTTATTTCTTTTATTCGCTATTTCCATTCATAATCCATCGAGGCAGCCTGTGCAGGCTGTCCTGAATGGGTCTGAGATCGCAAACGTCCAATATCGCCATCTAACGCCTTGCGGCCGGTATTGCACATCCTTGGAATCTCTCTGGCTCAGCCTGTACATCGATCTAAAAAGTCCGGTCCGGGTTTTCCTAGTCAGGCAGGAGTAACGTTTATAACACATGGATTGGGAGAATCAAGCACAGCTGATTCATGTTCTTTGGTGGATTATGTTGGCAACACGATCGACATCAATAATTGGAAATGGCGATCAGATAATTGGAATATTCGTTTTGCAGTACATCCTAGTGAAGGTGAAGACCTGGTTTATGATGTCCGTACCCATCGCAACCAAGGACGGGACAGTATCTGACTGTCTGAAGATAATATGGATGGCAGGCCCCCCCCCCCCCCCCCCCCCCCCTCCCATCCTCACGCAAACCTCCCCCCCACGAGCACGACTGGCGACGTGCACGGAAGGAGGGGTGGATCCTCGACTGCCTCACACGCCCAAACCCTAAGCCACTACCCTATCCTTAACTCCCACCCCCCCACTCTCCGCCCTCCCTCCCATCCCCCAAATTCCCTCCCCCGAGGGTGCTTCCTGAAGCTCACTGACTTTCGACATAAATGAACATTGTAACAACAAATGTGCTTTGTTTGTATTAATTTAGGGTTGTGCCATTATTATTATGCAAAGATAATAATTGTGATTAATTCTGTAATGAGTTGTGTGTTTCTAGCATCCTTGACACCCAAGGACAACGATGTAAATAAGTCAAGAGGCTTTTTCGTTTCTATCCTTGACAACAATGTATGTTGGATTAATGATCTGTATATGTTGCGGAGTCTAAATAAAAACCTGAAACCTGAAGGTAAGGGTTTTAGCCCTGCAAACACCGGCATGTATCCCCATTGATTAAAGCGCTGGCACACACAGCCATACGGCCCACAGCGACCTCTGGCGCTGATGTGTTAAGTGTAAATGCCATAAAAATACAGTAGATTACATTTTATCAAAATATTAACCATTAAATAAAGGTTGTAATCTGTAAATGTATTTGATTTTACTGTAATTTGACAGTAAGTATTTGTCAACCCATTGATGCCAGACAGTTACCGTTTTCGTGCAGCTTTTTTTCTTACAGTGTACTCATGCATGCATACTCACACATGTGCACGCACACACACTCACACCCTGAATGAACTTGTAAAAGATGCCCCCCCCCCACACTGATATACTGTACACTGCAAAAGACGATAATTAAGCTCATATTTCTTGTCAATGTCCTAATAATCTCAGCTGAGAACTACTCATATCATCACAAACATCTCTATAGAATCATCAAACTCTTTGTAAGTAAGTTAAGTAAAATTATACATCTTCTAATGAGCATATAAGGAAAAGTGATACAGGGAGCAGATCTAAATGGTGATTAAATCTAAATAGAGACAACGTTGAACTGTTGAACAGTAATCCAGAACTATTTTATTGCAGTGTAAAGAACTGTGATTGTATAGTATGTCTGCACTTGTGTGCTCATTTCATCATTCATGTCTTTTCTATTCTACTAAAACTGAAACAAACCATAAACAAAGTGGCCTGTTGGTATGTTAGATCAGTGGCGGTTGGAATGCCCCACGGGCCCCGAGGCGAGATTGACAGCTCGGGCCCCCCCCCCCCCCTCCCCCCCCCATATTTATTGTATTATTAAAAAAAAAAAAAAAAAAAAAAAAAAAAAAAAAATCCAACATGAAACAAAACATATCACAATACAATAATAATACGTCAAATGTATATACTCTCTTTTCTGGACTCTTTTCGTATCACAAACAGTACTGTATTTGCAAATCTGGTATGTCATGTATAGATGTAGCACTACTGTCTATCTGTATGTCATTATGTTATAATGAATTGAAAATGGGGGACCCTGATGTAAACAAGACGAAAGTGTTTCTCTGGTCTGCATCCCCTTAACAATTGTATGTATTGAGCTGTACTGTATTGTACCCATTCTGCAATCTGTTAAATAAAGTTTTCATTCATTCACCATGACATGTTTAGGTATTTGGCCAGATCCAGCTTGTCTGTGATGAGAGTGTTTTCTGTCTTTATGATTGACTATCATCATTAGATATTTCAGTTTCGTTATTACAGTAGCTGGCTAACAGTACATTAGTTGACTAATACCAGAGTCAGAATTGGGTAATATGCCGACTACTGGCAGTGATGCGACCTATGTTACCACATAACTTTTGTCATCTCTGGTACTATGCAGTGCACTATGCAAAACGGCAAAGAGATAGGTAACGTTCGTTAAGTGCCAAATTACCATCATCATGATACACCCTCACATAATTCACAAAGTGTTCACATGCGCCACCCATGTGGTAACCTAGAAATACCATAGATTGTGGCTAGGTGGTAACGTATATGTTTTCTATGATCACTATGAATTGAAAATGGGGGACCCTGATGTAAACAAGACAAACGTCTTTCTCTGGTCTGCATCCCCTTAACGAGCCGTACTGTATTGTACCCATTCTGCAATCTGTTAAATAAAGTTTTCATTCATTCATTCACATTACGTTAGTTAGCATCCAAGCTAGCGTGATAACGTTAGTAGTACTAGGTAGCTTACCTGCAATAATGTTGTCATCGTCCTGGACAGATAAGACTTGTTAAATCATAATATATCCACACTTTGTGCTGGTAAATGTCCCCTTTAGCTGCTCGGCGTCGTCGGATTTTAATACACCACGGTGGTGATGTGGGGGACCCTGATGTAAACAAGACGAAAGTCTTTCTCTGGTCTGCATCCCCTTAACAATTGTATTGAGCTGTACTGTACTGTACCCATTCTGCAATCTGTTAATAAAGTTTTCATTCATTCATGTTTCAGGTGACTTATTATGTTGTGTTTCTCTGATGTCGCGTTCATGTTACGTGGGAAGAAGCGGAAGAACCAGAGGACATCTCGTTGCTACAACTAGGAAGCCTTCACGCATTGACTCGATCAAAACGCCCACATCCATACTTCCGCAATTCGTGACGCGAAGTGGGAGATATCAGGGTCTATAAAAAATCCCATATGTCCTAGTAGGAATTACAACTAGGAGGCTGACGTGAATGGTTTTTCCCAGTCGGAAGCTGATTCTTCCGATTCTTCCCACGTAACGTGAACGCGACATCAGAGAAAAATATCACCTCCGCGCTGCCTGTGAGATTTACGTGGCTACGTCACAGCCAAGGAAAGGGAGCGCTGGATTTGTGCAAAACGCCCTGTTCCTAAACCACACGCTATCAGTCGTACTCGTACCACAGTACTGGCAAAACGGGAGGAGCCTAGAATCAAAACAAACGCACCAGTCCCAGTTGCCGTTACCACCAGTTGTGTTCGATCCAGTCCCACACGCGAACGGCAACTCCATTCAGTCCCGGGCCTGGGCCCGGGGCCGGAGGGGGGGCCGGGGCCCGGGCCCCCCCTCCCGCCAGACGGTGGGCGGGCCCTAAGGCCGCTGCCTCCCCTGCCGCGCCTATAGCTCCGCCCCTGGGAACGTGAGGTTCTGATATGATTTGATTAATATATCTGCATTATTTTATCCCACTTTATGCTTTGCTCTTGCTGCTTGTTTTACACAGATTTCATGTCTTATTTCTTACTGATGTAAAGCACTTTGAACTACAATCCCCTGTATGAAAGGTGCTATACAAATAAAGTTATTATTATTATTAAATCACAGATGTGTTCATGTATGCACATTATGACTACACGCATACTTGTGGGTATCGGTAGGTGTGTGTATGTTACTTTTTATTGAGAAGATAATCTTTTAGGATGCCAGTCTGAGAGAAGAAGAGGTCATACTTAAGAGGTCGGTGCACTGGAGCGCTTTTTCTCCCTTTCATCTGTCAGCAGCCATTATGCAGCGCCGGAGCGCTGTCTAGCTAAACAAGGTTACTCCCTGTTCCCTCTATGCAGATCGCTGCTTTGATGTTGACCCACAGCACAGGGAGGGACAGAGGGAGGAGGAGAATGCAATGGGGAGGGTGTGCATCGGGAAGATAGCTAGATGGGGCTGCCTTTTATTTTAATCAGCGGTTGGTTCTAATGAGGACCTGTGTCAGCAGAATGAAAGCACAATCATGTTGCAGAATTTCAAACATAATTTATACAGTAGCTCAGGAGATCAGTTTGGATTGCTGCTATAGCATTTTGTTGACACTGTATTTGTTGTTGTTGTTGTTGTTGTCATCATCATCATCATCATCATCATCATCATCATCATCATCATCATCATCATCCCCCGAGTTGTTGTTGTTGCTGACGTTGGCATTGCTGTTGCTGTGATTGTTGTGGTTGTCGTTATTACTTACATGTTTGCCGTGTGTGGGCTTGCAGCTGAAAATCATTAACCTTTGAGTCAACCTTTAAAAAACCCACTACCTGTCTCCCTAGTGACCGAAACTGCGATCTCAGTAAAACATATCTTTTTCATGTATTGTTCCAATTTTCTTTCATCAATATCATTATTAACTTCAGTCCTCACCATACACATCGAATATGTATTCATTTTCAGGATTTTAACCATTTCTTAAATTAGGGTTAGGGTTAGGGTTGGGGTTAGGGTTAGGGTTGGGGTTGGGGTTGGGGTTGGGGTTGGGGTTAGGGTTAGGGGGTTAGGGTTAGCCTAGGGTTACCCTAACCCTAACCCCCTAACCCTAACCTGTCCAGTTCTGCGACTAGGGTAAAAGGTGTGACACTTGTTGTTCACGCGCTTAATAGATTATTATTTTTTTGTATCCACTTTTTTTCCTTCTTTTTCTGTTTGTCTCCCATCCCAATTTAGTTGTGCCAATTCCCCCCTCCCCTGTCTTGATCGTTGCTCGCATGTGCCCCCCACTGGTCGGTCGTAGGGAGGGTTGAAGAATCTATCGCATGTCCCCTCCGATACATGCAGAGTCAGCCAGCCACATCTTTTCACCTGCCAGCGCGGACTCTCATTGGCGAGGTGTAACGTGTGGGAGGCTCACACTACCCTCGCCATCTCCTGTCCTTGCTGTGCAGGTGCCCTGACCGACCTGTAGGAGTAGCTGTTTACAACGACCAGATTACCACCCATCGACTTCCCTCCTGCTGACTCTGCCAATTGAGTCAGTATGATGGCCGGCTCAAGCCGGAGGCAACGCTGACAGCCGGATTCGATACCGGTGTCTCTCGCGTTGGTGACGAGCGCTTAGACCGCTGCGCCACCCAGCCGCCAATAGTGATTGTTTTTTAAAAACAAACATGGATTATTGTAATGTGAGTCCAAGATGTGATACTGAGCAACTTTTTTGGCATATACATACAATCTAGCCAACGCTATCCACAAACACACATGAAGAAAACCCTAACCCATTTGACCAGTTCTGCGACTAAGGTGCCTCGAGGGTTAACAGAATACTTGATGTCTAAAATATGACATTTAACCCTTTCACTACCACACTACAGACGGTTAACCTAACAGACGGTTAGCCTAACATAATTCAGGCAGTACCCTATAGTATAATGTAGTATAGTCATACCGTTTAGTACCCTGTGATACCCTGTCGTACCATGTAGTGCCATGCAGTATCCCATAGTACTGTACAGTAAGTAGGCCTACAATGTACTACACTATAGTATAATGTAGTATGATGTAGCACCCTGTTGTACCCTGAAGTACCATATAGTGACATGCAGTACCCCATAGTACCTTATACAGTAAGTCCCATGTACTACATTATACAGTAGTATGATGTAGTAATAATAATAATAATAATAATAATAATAATAATAATAATAATAATAATAATAATAATAATAATAATAATAATAATAATAATAATAATAATAATAATAATAATAATAATAATAATAATAATAATAATAATAATAATAATAATAATAATAATAATAATAATACATTTAATTTATAATGCACCCTACATTCCAGAGTCTCAGAGTGCTACAGAGTTAAAAAGAATAGAATACAAATAGATATATAAGAAAGAAGAACACATAGCAGAACAACATATGAATAAGACATAAAAACTAATAAAAGGCCTTTCTAAAAAGGTAGGTCTTGAGTCCACGTTTAAAAGTATCAACAGTTTGTGGTGCTCTCAGGTGGTTGGGGAGAGCATTCCATTGTCTGGGCGCGGCCGAGCAGAAGGCTCGATCGCCCATGGTGTGCAGCTTAGTCCTGGGGGCTTTGAGGAGGTAGGCTGTGCCGGAGCGGAGGGAGTGTGAGGAGGACTGGGGGGTGAGGAGTTCCTTGAGGTAGGCAAGGGCACCACCGTGTACACACTGGTGAGTGAGGAGGGAGACCTTGTACTCAATCCTGTGTTCCACGGGGAGCCAGTGAAGTGATCTGAGGGTGGGGGTGATGTGGTCATATTTGCGCACCCTCATCAGGATCCTAGCAGCGCTATTCTGGATCGTCTGCAGTTTTTGAATGCTTTTACTAGGGATCCCAATGAGGAGTGCATTGCAATAGTCCAGCCTGGAGGAGACGAAGGTGTGGACAAGTTTCTCAGAATCTGCCATAGTGAGTGAGGAGCAGCGTTTTGAGATGTTCCTGAGGTGAAAGAAAGAGGTCTTGCAGATGTATTTGATGTGAGTCTCGAATGAGAGGTGGGGGTCCATTTTCACGCCCAAGTTAGTGACAAGGGTGGAGAGAGGCATGGCTTCCGTTTTGGAGCTGTTGACCTGTAGAAACCTGTGGTTCATCCATGCCTTAGTCTCCTCCAGGCAAGCAGTCAGTGTGGGGGGTGATGATGGTGAAGATGGTGAAATTCGAATGTACAGCTGGGTGTCGTCAGCATAGCAGTGGAACGACACACCGTGCCGGCTGATGATGCGGCCGAGGGAGAGCATGTACAGGGTGAACAGCAGGGGGCCGAGGACAGATCCCTGGGGGACACCACAGGTGACAGGGATGTTGCACCTCCCAGGGAGACACACTCAGTCCGACCAGCCAAGAGGGACTGGAACAAGCCCAGGGCTAGGTCACGGAGTCCGACGTCGGAATGGAGACAGTCCAGGAGGATAACATGATCAACCGTGTCAAAGGCAGCCGATAGGTCGAGAAGGACCAGAATGGATGGGGTAACATGTGATACCCTGTAATACCATGTAGTGACATGCAGTACCCCATAGTACCATACGGTAAGTACCATATGTACTACACTATAGTATCATGTAGTATGATATAGTACCATGTAATACCCTGTAGTACCATGTAGTACCCTGTAATACCCTGTAGTACGCTGTTCTACCTCATAGTTCCCTGTAGCGCCATGCAGTATCATGTACCACATTGTAGTAGCATGTCTTATGATGTAATAATAATAATAATAATAATAATAATAATAATAATAATAATAATAATAATAATAATAATAATAATAATAATAATAATAATAATAATAATAATAATAATAATAATAATAATAATAATAATAATAAATGTTATTCAATAAATTGAATACATGTCAAGTTACATTTACAGAAAAGATCAAGTAAAACAGTTAACATAAAAAAAAGAATAGATAGAGAGTAGACATTTGAAGCATAATTTAGAACAAATAAGATATGATTATGAGCAGACTTGAAAAGGCGTGTCTTGAGTGTTTGGAAGGAGGTTAATGAATCTGAGTAGAGAGAGAGTTCCAGATGGCAGGGAAGCAGCAGAAAAGGCCCTGTCATCCCAGCTTTGGTGCTTGGTCCATATTGGAGTGAGGAGATTAGCATTGGCGTGTGGGAGTGTGTTGTTGAAGGAGTGTTGATAGGTAGGAGGGGCCATGTTATGGAGTGCTTTGTAGGTGATGAGGAGAAGTTTGAAATGGATGTTGTTGTTCAACCAGGAGCCAGTGGAAGTTTTGGAGGACAAGGGTGACGTGTTCCCTGGGCCCTATTCCCCGTACCTGGTTCAACTAAGTCGATCAAGAGTCCCATTATCCAGATTCAATTAACCCGATGTTTGAAGCCGGGATTTTCCTGTTCCTCGAAGGTGGATTCAGTCTCGTTAACTCGAACCAGACTTGATACTCAGGATCAGTGCGCGCGCCCGCCTCAGCCGAGAAGGCAGCAAGTGTCGAGAGCAGAGATCCTGATTTTCTAACGTCATTGATTGATTGATTGATTTAAAACTTTATTAACAGATTGCAGTACGGCTCAATAGCCTCGCCGACAAGTTAAATGCATAATCTATAGGCAAATTTTAAGTCCTTCATTACCCCAATCAATCAATCAGATTATATTTCTTTAAACGTGCCCTGCTGGCAGTAGGTTCATGGAATGGATAATCAAATGAGATCTTGCTAGCGAAAATAATTAGTTCAACAGTTTCAGAATAAGGATACGGCTCTCTTATCCATTGATGGATGTATGGTTGATGTTTCATTTGTCTGCCACCGTGGTCTGATGGTCGAGCATTTTGTCTTTCACACGGACGACCCGCGTTCGAATCCCACTTCTTCTAGCTTTCTTTTTTAAATGTAAATACTTCAATTTGGTGCACGTTGAGAGCTATATAAAGAATGACATCCTCAATGCATGTAGATTTATAATATTTTAACTTAAAACTAGGCTACTTTTGCGTATAATCATTAATATTATATTCCAAAAAAATCATATTGGAAACGCAGGGTCTCGAACCCGGGTCGCCGGCTTGCCAGGAGTGAAGACTGCCGTTGGACCACTGTGCCAGACGGGATAAATCCATTGTGTATCCAAGACCATCAATGGACAAGAGACCCGTGTTTAGAATATTTTTCTTTTGAATGAAGTTTTATCTCTTTATTCTCAAATGCATTAATCCCAGTTACAATATCACAATAACGTGTGAGTGATGATACAATTCAACAATCCTCAGATTCCTCGTAATTCATAATCCACAAAAACCACAATCCACGCATACACTTCAATTTTATGCTTGAATGAAACACAATCCAGGCGCTCCCACAGCGGAGAATATGAAAGGAATCAGAGCCAAACGAGCGATAGGTTTCAATCATTAAAAATATCCCCGCAAGATTCACATTTGCAATGCTGCGCGTTGTTAAAATAACCACATAATGTGTACATCGCACCTAGCGAGCGCCACGGTATATATAACGTGCATTATTTAGGACAACGTGAATTTAGTATCAGCATTTTGGGTCTATTTTACATTTCAAAAGCCCCCTCTGGAAGAATGAAGCACAAAAACGTAATTCAGAATGGTATAATGCAGATCCTAGACTGTGAGAATCATTTCAGGAAGCGAGCTGTCATTTCTTTGCGGGGGCGTGGCCATGGTTCATCCAGCTAACTGAACTTAAGCCTGCTCTCGACCAGGCTCAAACTTTTTGATCTGTTGTCATGGTGATTTGGACAATCGAGCGTCGGGGAACAGAAAGGTCCGGCTTAAGTGAGGCTATACTGGAAATTATCCGGCTAACTCAGTTAGCCAGGTACGGGGAACGGGGCCCTGGAGTGGGTATGTCAATACGAGTTCTGGACGTATTGAAGTTTTATGAGGAGTTGGGAGGGAATACCTTGTGGTAGTCTTGAGGTGATGAATGAGTGGATGAGGGTTTCAGAGGCAAGATAAGAAAGGAATGGATGGAGGGAGGCAATGTTTTTTAGATAAAAAAAAATAATGTATTGAATTAAATTCAAACCTTTATTTATGCTCAAAGAATCATTGGGCTTGCCCTCATTTTCAAAGATGTGGAGTTACATGCAAGTTAAAATAACAAAAACATGGATGAATATAAAGAAAAGAAAGATTACACAGGATACATTGGTGAGTACCTATCACAAACTATCACCAGTAATAAATCCGAAGGCAGAATGATAGACTGTGTCTAGGGGTTTAAGAGTGGAAGGAGCAGCATTTGTATAAATTACATCCCCGTGGAGAATGTGGAGAACTTCACTAACATGACCTGCAGTACTGCACCCTGCCCAGGCTCTCTCCACCCTGCCCAGGCTCTCTCCACCCTGCTCAGGCTCTCTGCTAGTTCACTCGTCCTTTTACTTCCACCCCCTGGACACTATCCCTTACTGGCCTAACCTTATTGAGTCGATGAACATTACCTGAACCATAGAGATACAACATTAGAGGCAACATTGCTATTGATGCTGTCTGGCACTTTACCTTCAGCCTCTCTCTCTCTCCCTTACTCTCCTTTGCAACTTTGCATACATTCCTTTGCATAAATAATACGTAAAAAATACTATATCCACAATGCAAATTAATTGAGAAAACATAGATAATAATGCCACAGATGAAAGGAACCTGCCAACATGGTAATAGCTGTATTTTCAAACACAATGCACATGGGGTATTGTTGCTTACCAGAGAGGAGATCCGGTACAAGAATCTTGTTCGTTGGTTGACCTTTTTGATTACATTGGTTGCCATTTTGTCACAGGAAATTCACTGTATTATTTTACAGATTACTTTTGTTTTTCTACTTTAAGTGTAAATGCCATAAAAATACAGTAAATTACCTTTTATCAAAATATTAACCATTAAATAAAGGTTGTAATCTGTAAATGTATTTGATTTTATAGTAATTTGACAGTAAGTATTTGGCAACCATTGATGCCAGACATTTACCGTTTTCTTGCAGCTTTTTTTCTTACAGTGTATATATATTATATATAATAGCATATAGCCTACATTATGCAACAGTAATTAACGCAGCATGGCAGACACGTCACACGGAGCCCTGCGAAGCCTGCATACAGTAAACTAACTTGATCGTTAATATAACTGTTGTCCTTGTATCTTTACGCTTATGAAAACATTTAATAATATTTATAGGCTATAGGCCCTCGTTTGGCCATAATAGCCTATTCTCAAACGGCTAAATCTCCTCGCTGACGGACCCAGTATAGCGGCAGAGGTGGGACCAAGTCATTGTTTTGCAAGTCTCAAGTCAGTCGCAAGTCTTGGTACTCAAGTCCCGAGTCAAGTCCCAAGTCAAGACAGGCAAGTCCCAAGTCGAGTCCCAAGTCAAGACTGACAAGTCCCAAGTCGAGTCCCAAGTCCTAACCTTTAAGTTTCGAGTCCTAAACAAGTCATAATACGCGTTTCACCAAAAAGTTTCATTATCAACTTGTTGGCAAAACATAATCTAATTTCTATAAATGTAATAATATTCAGAATCAGTCTTACAACTAGATACAATTGGGCAAGAGCTGCTTGAAAACCAGTTCAGGAGTATATTGAGAAAAAAAAGAATAAGGATCACCATATCCATTTTAAAGGTATAGGATAACAATAACCAACATATTGTCTTCCCACTTGGACCAATCATTTATTTAACGTCTGCCTGCCCTGTATATACAGTCTAGGCACATGATCCATAATAGCAGACCTCGGTTCAACTAACCTTAACCCTTTATCAATTTTGGGGTATAAAAAATCTGTACTGAAATGACAAGGCATCTCTGCATTTCATATGTTAGGTCGTTTATTAGGTATTAGAATTAGGTAGGGCCTAATTCGTGTGCGAGTTCTCTCTCTCTCTCTTGGATAAAATAACAAACTCAGCAAGGCCAACGGCTTCTCTGTTACAGTGGGTGACAATATTGTCACAAGGAAAGATGAAATTACCTACCTGGGTTCCATCCTGTGACAAAATGGCAACCAATGTAATCAAAAAAAGTCAACCAACGAACTCTATTCTTGTACCGTATCTCCTCACTGGTAAACAAGAATACCCTGAAGACTCTGGCAGGAGCACTCATTCAAGGGTACTACGACTATGCTTGTACCTCATGGTACCAAAGCACCTCAAAGGCACTAAAAACAAGATTACAAACATCACAAAACAAACTGGTCAGACTACTGCTTGACCTTACCCCTGCCCATTTTGACAACCTAGGATGGCTTAGAGTAGACAACAGAGTACATCAACTTGCAATGGGCCTGGTCTACAAGATACACTACCACCTACATGTCGAAATACTTCCCAAAGGTCAGTGAATTCCAGGACCACAACACCAGAGGGAGTTCCACAAATCATGTTCAACCCAGATTCGTCTCAAAAACAAGGGACTAAACACGTTTCGCAATTATACCACAACAATGTGGAACGCCCTACCCATAGCCGTAAAATAATGTAAATCCCTACCCTCCTTCAAAACCGCTCTCAAATAGCACCTACGGGTGGCTGCAATTAAAAACTGGCCCCTGTAAATGTCCAACCCCCCTTCCCCTTCAAATGTAGTATATATTTCTGTTTCTTATGATCTATGTCTCTTATACAGTACTGTAATACTTGTATGTCATAAGTGTCATGATGAATTGAAAATGGGGGACCCTGATGTAAACAAGATGCAAGTCTTTCTCTGGCCTGCATCCCCTTAACAATTGTGTGTATTGAGCTGTACTGTATTGTACCCATTCTGCAATCTTTAATACAATTTTCAATCAATACATTTTTTTAAGGAGCAGCATTAATGTTAGGCTTTCATCAAGCAAGACATTTCTGATTGTTTATAAACCAAGTTACATACCGTTATTTATGCAGCTTCAAATGTAGTTGGAAGTTGTTGCGTCTCAATCTGTGATTTTCTGCAATTCGTTTTTTGTTGACCACCACATCGTTTTTATAAGCAAACAAAGCAATATTTGGTATAATTTCACCACTGGATCCGTTGTTCTTAACGTTCGTAACTTACTTCTTCTCTGGCGCAAATTCATTGGATGCTGTCGGATTGTTTCAAACAAAGTGGGCAGAAGATATGATCTTTGAGCCAAGACACAAATTACATTTAACTAAAACTATCTTTTCTTTGTGCTTGACAAAAGAGAAATTGTGACCATATCCATCTGTAAAAACGCAACTAGTGGGGGCTGCCATGACGGTCAAATAGTAAACACCACAGCACAGCGTGTCTCCGCGAGTAGGGTCCAGCTGCAGCACCGGAGAATCCTCTCAAGGAGCAAGCCTGTGGCAGCCACGAACCTACTACTTTCTATATAGCAGCTGGGAGGTGCGCTGTTTTAAGTGAGCGACGAGCGTGTGTTATTGGATTGATTGATTGATTGAACATCCGAGCTGCTTCTATAGAAAGAAGGTTCGTCGCTGCCACAGGATTGCCCAGTGAGAGGATTCTCCGGCGCTGCAGCTGGACCCTATTGGTCTCAGACCGGAGAGGAGAACTACGCTGCAGCTCGCTACCAATCTACATAAAAATAACGCAGTAACTAACGAACCATTCAGTATTTAATATATAACTTATCTTTGGGCATGGGGGAAGCCAAGGTATCAAGTCTTCTCAAGTCAAAAGGCTCAAGTCCAAGTGAAGTCACAAGTTGGTATTAAAGTCAAAGTCGAAGTCAAAGTCTTTTTTGATTTGGTCAAGTCAAGTCCAAAGTCATCAAATTCGTGACTCGAGTCTGACTCGAGTCCAAGTCATGTGACTCGAGTCCACACTATAGCCTATATCATTATGTCTCCAAGGAATCGTGGGGCTCTGGGGAAGAAAGGGAACCCCTGCTATAGCCTATATCCTTTATAATGTTATAGGCTATTTTATTTACAGTAGTCTATTTTTTTATCCAGATTCAATTAACCCGATGTTTGAAGCCGGGATTTTCCTGTTCCTCGAAGGTGGATTCAGTCTCGTTAACTCGAACCAGACTTGATACTCAGGATCAGTGCGCGCGCCCGCCTCAGCCGAGAAGGCAGCAAGTGTCGAGAGCAGAGATCCTGATTTTCTAACGTCATTGATTGATTTAAAACTTTATTAACAGATTGCAGTACGGCTCAATAGCCTCGCCGACAAGTTAAATGCATAATCTATAGGCAAATTTTAAGTCCCTCATTACCCCAATCAATCAATCAGATTATATTTCTTTAAACGTGCCCTGCTGGCAGTAGGTTCATGGAATGGATAATCAAATGAGATCTTGCTAGCGAAAATAATTAGTTCAACAGTTTCAGAATAAGGATACGGCTCTCTTATCCATTGATGGATGTATGGTTGATGTTTCATTTGTCTGCCACCGTGGTCTGATTTTCTTTCCATAGCCGGTCTCAGTTATGCTGTGGCTGAGACGGATCAGGATTAATGAAGCTGATAGGAGACTGCTTCTCGGCTACGAATTAAAGCCACAATTGAAAATAATGTACTTCCTTTCTTGACAATAGCCTACTATAACAATAATACGAGAGCATACAAGAACAATGAATCTCACTGCCATGTAGCCTATGCCATGTGTAGCCTGCGTATGTGATCAATAAAAAGTCGAACTTGAATTCCATCACAAGGCTGTTGTCACACAAATAAAAACCTGCACTGAAAAGTTACAGTATGTAGATGGTTGATTATGTCTGTCAGTCAACCCTTGCAAAAAGTATGAGTTTTATTTAATGAATTGAAAACATATATTGATATATGTAAAAGCAAACTGGCAATAGAAAAGATGTTAAAAATAATCGAGTTCCCTTAAAACGCTAACGCTATTAAATAAAAATATACAGTTTAGATTCAAATAAGAATATGACTTGGCCTGGAAAAAAAAAAATTGCACGCTCCATGGTGACTCTTTCTTGTGCCCGAGTGTGCATCTGTCATAGTCACAGCACGAGCATACTTCACTCCCCCTCCTTTTCCCCTCACATTCACCACACACTCCTCTTCATCCTCCTTTCCATCCACCACGCACTCCTCCTCATCCTCCCTTCCTCCATGGAAGCCTCACGCCCTTATATGGCCAGCATCCCTTCACTTCCCGTCACTCAGCCCAGCTGCACCTCATCCCCCTGATTCACACGCTGTCAGGCACCTCACTCCTCACAGCTGTATCCCATCCCCCGTTGATGAAGACCCTACTTCTACCAGACGACGCTGATCAGAAGTCGTCGTGGTGTTAAACATCACTACCTAGGTACGACGTCTCGGCCTGAAGCCCTGCTAACCTGCTCTTGTGATTATTCCTTGCTCTAATCTGTTTCTCTTGTGCCCCAGGACCCCCGTTCCAGTGCACCTTCCTACCTGGACATCTCGTACTGCACAAGGAGTGCTCTTGCTCTCTCTCCAGACACAGACCTGTGTCTTCTGCCCACAGCTGCACTGGGAGTGCACCTGTCCTCACCCCCCAAGAACATTCTAAACCCTGTCTGTTGCACATTCCTGTTGTACTACTTGTCTGCTTGGGAAATACCATTAAAACCCCTTGAAATGCTCCATTCTCCTCTCCTGTGTTCAGCGATTGGGCTGTGTTCAAAACCCACTTCTCACAGCATCGCAATATTGACTGAGTGGAATCCCTTTCTATTCACATAATAACT
This sequence comes from Notolepis coatsorum, assembly GCF_963971535.1. NCBI lineage: Eukaryota > Metazoa > Chordata > Actinopteri > Aulopiformes > Paralepididae > Notolepis > Notolepis coatsorum. The sequence goes on from NC_140171.1 coordinate 138,037,196, forward strand.
GAATTTGTGATGGAGCTTTGACAGCTATGGGTGGTACAGTAACAGTCCATTGCTCGATCCATCTCCAATATCATGATGGACCGTGCCGGTGGCCAAAGACCCGAGGGTGGAGAGGACTTGAATGTGTGCACGGGCATGGCATGTGAGTTTTGTTCCACACTTAATTTGGGTCCCAAATTGCTGTACAAATCAAGGAGAATGTGTCTCGGGTAGCGGACTCTATAATATTATGTTCTCTCTGCAAATAGACTGACCTATCTCTGAAAACAGTTCCCCGCGGAGCGCAGTCAGCACACCCCGTAGTATTCCGATAACGCTATATATAAACCATGCTGCATTCATTCGGAAAGAAATACCTATAGACGGCGGGCCGGAGCTTGCTAGAGGCTTTCGTTAGTGAAATGATTGATCTGGTTGTAGAGAGGATATGATATTTTAATATGAACTACATATATGCTATATTAATACATTTCCGTTTGTTGGCAATGGTTTTTGGGTCATAGTTTTATGAAGATGTATGTTTTGATAGCTAAAAACGACTTACATTGCTGAAAGGGGGCGTTGCTGCAGAACCAATCAAAACGCGTTACAACATCAAGTGACTTGATTTCTCCCAATGACATTCCTCCAGCTCAGGAACGAGGAAGTAAATATCACCTCCGGGTGTTGACAACAGTGGACTTTGCTCTGCATCGGTAAGGTCTTAATTCATATACATTACTATTGAAATCCATTTTTACTTAACTTTACAGCATTATTCAAACGTGATAGGAAGTTATGAGTCATCAGCAGCTTATATGCAGTCCATTTTGCCTTCAGATTACACATGGCAAATGGTGTAGCCAGCTTACATAGACTAACATTACGTTAGCTATAGTAACTTTCTCAGAGAGCAATCTAACATTAACGTTAGTGGAAATCAAACAACTCTAACCCAATACTAATAATAGTTGTTTCACATTCTTGTCGGGTGTTACACTATGAATGACCTCTTGGTATAGCGGTCTGTGTTGTTGCCCGCGGCGTTCGAAGTTTGAGGTGATGTTGTCACAACCGTTACATATGTACAAAATATACTGTCTCATAAATATACTCTTCCAAAATATAAATATACATATAAATATATTGTTTTAGATGCTGTTGTCACTATGAATAAAAAATGGGGGACCCTGATGTAAACAAGACAAACGTCTTTCTCTGGTCTGTATCCCCTTAACAATTTATGATATTGGATGGTCCCTGTGCTGTTGTTTTTCTTGTACAGAAATACTGTGTAATCTCTGTAACATCTGAAATGGTACTTTGCCTCTGCAGCAACCGGATCCACCCCACGTATATGGCGGGCCTCTGCTGCATCACACAGCCTACCAACTGTCAGTGTTTCACATGTTGTAAGACTCTCCTTGACCTTCTTCCGACTGGGACTTTCTGTGAAATATTTCTCACGTCTGCATATTACACATTGGACTGGAAGGAGATGTGGTTTTTCTTTGTTGGTGGTGGTAGTAGTTGTCATTGAGCGGAGGAGTCTACTCTTTGGTGGTGCTGTATCGTGTTCTGCTGTGTGTCCCTCTGCATCTTCTACATTTTAAACGGAAACAAAGTGTGTGTGTGGGGGGGGTGCATAGATAGTTAGTGTGATGAATAACGTTATCTATTGTAGTAACAATGCTCCAAAATGTATTGATTGTTTTTCTGTTTCCCCAGATGCTCAACCCTGGACCATACTACAGATATATTCTAGGCCTAATCTAACCCTAGCCTGAGGGTTCTATAGTAATCTTGCAAGCTCAAAGATTGAGCTCTTGAGGTGACTCTGGCCCTGCTCCATATCCAGGACCATTATCAGAGTGGCAACTGCACTTAGGACCTGTATTTCCCAAAACTATGAATATCATGATTGATTGAGAGGCCATGGTAAACAGCACAGTGAATAAACAATGTGCAGTCCCCTTATATATATTGTTCTGGATAGAAGTGGGGCCAGGCTAATCTGCAGAGCTCAACTTTTGAACATGGGGGATGAGGACGGTCATCCTCTCACAGAAACTGTCCGGGGACGACTCTCAAACAGCTCTCTACTCTCTGGGCCCTGGACTGGACACCCCTGCACTGTACTAATTACACATCACAAAATCAACATTATGTTCTCTATTCCAGGCTAGATCTGACCTTGACTCATATAACAGATGCTATGCCCATGTTACAGGATGAATACACATTTTCTTACACCCATAGAGCTAGTTTTCACCTGAAGGGCAAATTACAGGGCCAGTCCAGTAAAAAATACATTAATCATGTATCATATGTTTAAAATAAATTGCATTTTGTACAAACCTTTTTTGGTCTTTGTCAACTGTTCCTTCCTCTTGCGGGCTATGTTCCTTATTATTAGCAAATTGCATGTAACATTCTCTGTGGTAGCCTTTATTAGCTGGCACATCTGGAATTGGGCTGTTCTCCTCAATGTTACTGTACATGTTTTAACAGCCAATTGTGCAATGTTGCTCTCTGGGCCATCTAAATTAGCCCACTGCAACGAACTGTTAATACATTTCAACCAACTTGTCTGTGAACATTTTATAACTTTGCTAGGTTCCTTGCACGAATTACACACGTGCATGTAGCACTCCATCTTTCCCACTGTGAATACTGTACCCCATCCCCCCATACCAAACCTTGGGGAAATTATTCAATGGAACCTTTTTGACTCTGGGTGGGGGGGGGGGGGGGGGGGGCATTCATTGGGTGTTTATTGTGTCATACTGGGGAATAATATTAATATAATAATAACTTTATTTGTATAGCACTTTTCATACAGAGGTTGCAGTTCAAAGTGCTTCACAACAGTAAAAATACAGGCATGGGTGAGCATAGCAGGGTATGGTAAATCACAGTGTTTCACATTAGGATCTAGCATCCTAATAGGCTCTCTATTCAGTAATACAAATAATAAAGTAGTTTAAAATGATTAAGTTTAAAAATAGTCTAAAAATTATAAAATAGAACGGACATACAACAACAGTAAAACATTTAAATAGCAAGGTTACAGTAAAAAGTGTGAAAAATAGTTTAAAATGATTCAGTTTAAAAATATTCATCAGTAAGAAGTAAAAGGTGTGATATCCGACACATGAATTTGATAGGCAGTGTAAAATAAGATAAAATTAGCATAGAAAAGTAGGCAGGGTAAGAATAGTGCAGGTAAGTCATTGAAATGCCTGAGCAAAGATGAAGATGTCTAGCGAGTTGGCTTCCCTGATGTTTTGGGGTAGTTTGTTCCACAGTTTTGGGGCATAGTTGATAAAGGCTGTATTACCGATCCTCTTTTGACTGTTTCTGGGAGCCTCTAGTAGTCCAGCAGCTGATGATCGCAGTGTTCTTGCTGGCGTGTAATTTATTAGAGTGTTGGTGATGTAGCTAGGTCCCTGTCCATTTAGAGCTTTGTATTTAAGGAGAAGGGCCTTAAAGTAAATTCTAAATGTTACAGGAAGCCAGTGTAAAGCAGCTAAGACTGGACTAATGTGCTCTCTCCTTTTGGTTCTAGTTAGCAGTCGGGCTGCGGAGTTTTGGATTAGCTGAAGCCTCTCTGTGGTTTTCTTAGGGAGACCTGTGAAAAGTGCATTACAGTAGTCTAACCGGCTAGATATGAATGCATGAATTAGCTTCTCAGCATCATTCTGATTAATAAATGATCGTACTTTTGCTATATTTCTGAGATGGAAGAACGATGTTTTCGTTACTTTGCTAATATGAGAATTGAAGTTCAGTTCTGAATCTATGATTCTATTGGGGACATAATATAAAATTCTGAGCAATTCAATCGTTTTTTTTATGGAGTGGACGTCTGGCATTGATTGATTGAAAACTGTATTAACAGATTGCAGAATGGGTACAATACAGTATGGCTCAATACACACAATTGTTAAGGGGATGCAGACCAGAGAAAGACACCAACAAAGTGAGGTATGTAATAAACTTTGTCAAATTGTGGTCGGATAGATCTAACGTTAATATCACGGTAACCATCTAATGGCTAGCAAGCTCACCTGACATCGGTATGGCTTAATACAGTGCGAAATACAATCTTATAGTAACATTTTCTGAAAACAATACACAAGTTGAACAGTTTTGAATGTTTTAATAGAATAGTATTTACTGTCTTTTTTAAGTTTCAATGCATATAATCCAGACATAGCTAGCGTTCCAGTCAGATCCATCCTCCGTTGTTGACATGTTGGGGTCCTTAATTCCCGTATGTGAATTCTTATTGGTTTATCAGCTAGAGGTGTCCAAAGATATGCATGAGCAAACATTTAATTTAAATGTAAGATTACGAAAAACAATGACCACAAAACAGCTGCCAACAAACGTATTTTGACTTAACATAATAACTAGATATCACACACAAATAATTGTGTCCTCTCTCGACGCAGATCAATCAAGTTCACTTTAGACACACTCGACCCGCCATCTACTATTCCAAATGCTATTTATAGGGTTTGACAATAATTACACTACTGTCGCTATTTTACAATTAACTATAATGAATTACGGGTCATACCGAACATGCCAGTGTAATGCACGAAAGCTTATTTCCGTGCTGCAGACCCTGCAGTCTTCCTATTCTACCGCTGGGCGCCAGATGCGCACGGTCTGAGCTGTGCGTAGATATACGCACAAAGTAAAGCACACATTCAAATTGATAAGTCCCACACTTTGCTTAGAAATTATTGTATGGACGGGTTACGCACATATCTGTGCGTACGCACCATTGATAAATGAGGGCCCAGGTATGTAATTTCTCTTTCCTTGTGACAATATTGTCACTTACTGTAACAGAGAAGATGTTGGCCTTGCTGAGTTTGTTATTTGATCCAAAGAGAATTCACTCTGTTTTACCCAGGTGTAATGATAGTTTGTTATCAGCGAGCCAGGTGCAGATTCTGCCGAGTTCAGAGCTGAAGGCTTTTTCAACCTGCAACTTGTCCCTGTCAGAGACCAGCAGGGCTGAGTCGTCCACGAACAGGAACAAGTTGCAGTCACAAGCTGATGACATGTAATTTGCATAAATGAGGAACAGTAACGGTCCTAGTATGCAGGCCTGGACTGGCCATCTGGCATACCGGGCATTTTCCCGGTGGGCCGATGCATCTTTGGGCCGTTATAATTTGATAAAAAAAAGTGATTTATATAAAAAAAGATTTTTTAAAGAAATGATAAAAAAGTTTTGTCAACGACTGGCCCACTACTAGGCTGGGACAGCGGCCCATTGGTACTGACTGACACTGGGCTGGCCCAATCACATCTCTTACTAAGCACCCCCCCCCCCCCCGCCACTAGGCTGGGACAGCGGCCCATCAAGCTGGCCCAATCACATCTCTTACTAAGCCCCCCCCAGGCTGGAACAGCGGCCCATCAAACTGGCCCAATCGCCTCTTACTAAGCCCCCCCTTCTCTCTCACCTGGTGTAAGAACAGATGCCGCTCAGAGCGGAAACATTTTTATGAACAGAAGAAGCGTAAGGGGGATGCAGAGAAATTGCATGAAATCTAGAGGCGGATGCTGCCAAATGTACTAAAATAACAGAAATGTTTTCTGCAGCTTCAACGTCGTCATCCACAGTAGTGCAGCAACAGCCTCAGGTGGCCAACTGCCAGGCTGAGAAGCAGACACAGGCAGTGGAGCAGGCATGTGAGCTTGACAGGGCCAAGGGACAGAGTGAGCAGGAGTGTGTGTGCCATGCCATGATGATTAATTCAATTAATGTTGATAATAATATGAATGATAACATACTTGTAATAACGCTATCATAAAGTGAGATCGTCATCTACTGCTGGTGGTCTCTCAGTCAGTCAATGTCAAATAATCCAGCATAAGCTATTGGCATTGTTTTTGTAGCTAATGCAGTTAACTAGCTAACATTATTTTGTTAGCATCGCGTTGGCTAAGCTAAGCCCACGTTGCTGTGAGTGACCTGACCTAGGTCCATATCGTATCATAATATTATTTAAAAAATCATTAGTATAAGCGTTTCCTTGATAAAGATGCACGAAAATGCTGTATAATATAATACAACACCTGTAGCTCAACTGCAAAAACTGCTTTTTTGATTTGATTAGATTTGTATTTGGAAATTAAAAACACATCATTAAAAACAAATTATCTTGACCAATTTGTATTCCTGAGGATATCACCTAAAAGCATTAATTAAAACACTTATTTCCAAGGTGGTCCTCGATGGAAGACATAAAAACATAAAAACACAGCACAGTATGGTAATAAGGTAACTATTAGGATTTAATGGTATGGATTACTTACTCTTATAACTTATTACTATCTGTGGTAGCTCTAGTCTCCACCTACACAAATAGTTGAGCATAGTTGGCATGCACCTTCAGGCACATTAACTGTAGGTCAAACTCCCCAAACAAACAAGCACACCATTGATTTAATTGCCATATAAATCACATACAAAGATCTAACTATTACTCCTCTCTGAACATGAATATAAAACAAAAAGGTGATCTATTAACTGTGTAAACATTATGCAATATTGTATATTGTTGTAACTCAGTTACCTTCTCTACTGCATTGTATATACTGTATGTATATTGAACATTTTTGTTTTGTTTACACTTGTTTCCGTACTTGTCGACGTTCTAATTTATAGTTATATTATGCTTATTTTATACTATATTGTTATTTTATCTAGCACACTCTCAGGAGCAAAACAGAAATAAGCATTTCATACAAAATATTCTGTATTTCTGTATGACAACTAATAAAGAAACTTGAAACTTGAACTATTTGAATACTTGAAATATGTATGAACTGAGTAGTTAGTATCAAATGAAATAAGATGGAACAGCTCCATGCATTAATTGAATAAACAACTATTTGCTCATTAACAGTATGGTAGTGTTTAAATTGTACAGCTTTTTGCACATCTTTGTCAGGGAATTCCAAAAATTCTGGACCTGAATGTACCAGTTAATTGTAATCATCTCTCTCTCTCTCCTTATGTCTAGTCAAGTCAGGTTGTGGAGGAGAGAGACAGGGATGAACAGGCTATAGACTACTTTGCCCATCCTGAGCCTGCTATGATGCAGATGTTTTTACATCACCACCCAAAACAAGATTCAGCCAAGAGCGAGTGAGTACACTGATCCACTTGCACTGGTACACTTGTCCATGGCACTTACTACCCAGCTTTGTAGTGGTTTGGGGGAATAGTACAGTAGGTACGCATATTTAAGGGGACCGCAAGGATGGTGTACTGGTGTCTGACCGATTATGGTGGGCCGGTCTGGGCCAAAAATGCCAGGGCCGATTTTTGGTCCCAGTCCAGCCCTGCTAGTATGCTTCCTTGCTGTCTGGCACTTTACCTCTTAATCAGCCTTTCTCTCTCTCTTCCTTACTCTCCTTTGCAACTTTGCATACATTCCTTTGCATAAATATACATAACAAATAATATATCTACAATGCAAATTTATTTATAAAACATAGATAATAAAGCCACAGATGAAAGGAACCTGCCAACATGGTAATAGCTGAATTTTCAAACACAATGCACAGGAAGCAGCATGAGTACAGAGGAGACTGTGCTGACATCACATGGCAGTGTCTGCACCATTGCCAAAACAAGCTCAAATTGAGCAGTAGCAACGTATTTCCCAAACTACTAGCCTAAGTACATAATACTGTAACCTGTAACCACAACTACACATTTATATAACTAGAGAGAGGGGGGTGACACGTATCAGCAGAAACCCCTCCCTCTGCCTGTGTTTTCTTATTTAGCTGTGCTCTAAATTGGATAAATGTCCGTGGACAGTCCGTGGTACTCTGCTCATGTTTTCAAAAAGAAAATGGTGGCTCGTACGCTTCTCACATTTTTCTTTTTATACCTAAAGTTGAACCTAAAATATGTTTCTGACACCATCTTTTGCGGTAAGTTTGAAATGATAATGGTGGATTAGAGTTATATTTGATCTACAATGCCTAGTTTGACAGTTTGATCAGAACTACATTCAATGGTAGACAGTGGCGGCCGCTGGGTACTTCGCCACTAGGGGCGCTATACCAAATATTTTGCGAACATGTACAGTACAGTACTGTACCACGCAAGACTCATGGCAAGACGTGAGCGATTCGACTCACGCTCACGGCAATGAATCGGCTCTTATGAACGAGTCGCTCAGCTGTTACTACAACAACACACAACCAGTCAAATAAAGTATAGTCTAGACTCTAATTCACAACTTGAAACACAATATAAATAGAAAAGTTAGAAACAAAACTCGCCCGTCTCCAAACACAGGCAGATCTCTCCCTCTCTCCTTCTCTCTCTCACACACAGCGCGACGTGGAATCGATTCGTTACACAATCAGACCTATTATATACCAAGAATAACTTCAGTATGAGTACAGGGCTGTACACATATTTTGCATATTGTTAAACGAGCCAAGGCTAGCTATTAAACTATCGATATGAATCGAAAATCTGGGACCCTGATGTAAACAAGACAAACGTCTTTCTCTGGTCTGCATCCCCTTAACAATTGTGTGTATTGAGCCGTACTGTATTGTACCCATTCTGCAATCTGTTAATAAAGTTCTCATTCATTCATTCATTCAAACATAGACGATATTGAACAAGCCATAATCCACGTATTTTCAATCCGAGAGAGCTGCAGTAGTTAAATCAATGAGCCATCGATAAATAAACAATCAGCAATGTCTCGCTTCATGAATGGCCAGCAGTAGTACTGCTCCTAAAAAAACTATTTACAACCGTTAACGTTAAGAAGAGAGAGAGAGAGAGAGAGAGAGAGAGAGATTTCTTCAACCTCGAACCTAAATTCCTTAGCAACCCGTGTTACCACGTAAACAAATCACAGAACGATAGCCAGTTAGCCCGCACCAGCCTAGTAGTACTACTAACGTTAGCTCCCAGAACGATAGCCAGTTAGCCCGCACCAGCCTAGTAGTACTACTAACGTTAGCTCCCAGAACGATAGCCAGTTAGCCCGCACCAGCCTAGTAGTACTAACGTTAGAGAGAGAGAGAGAGAGACTCACTGTTTAGTTGAAACGTCCAGGGCAGGAAACGTGTATAATCCGCCATATAGCTTGTTAGCCAAGTGTTAGCTCAGCTGAGCTCGTCGACGTTAGCACAACACTCAACAAGTACATTCCTTTGTCCATTTCCGCTCGAACAGACTGCAAACTACCTGGCGTTCTATCGCCATGCTCTAAGACAAACTCTAACCTTAACCAACTTTGAAAGAGTGCCTAAGCTTAACAGTCTAAAGAACTTGCAGTCACAGCACGGCACGCTCTAAGACAAACAACAGTCCTAGTACCAGGAACCAAGCTAGAATTGGAACATTAGAAATTGGATTCGGCCAATCAGAGATCGTCTCTGTGAAATTCTGCCATAGAAAAAAATACTGGCGTCGGCCAATCAGAGAGCGTCTCCGCGAAATGCGGCTATGGAAATTCTCACGGAAGTTCACGCTGCTTTCAAGTTCAAGTTCAAGTTCAAGTTCTTTAATAGTTGTCATACAGAAGTACAGAATACTTTCATACAAAATGCTTCTTACTGTTACGCTCCAGAGACTGTGCTAGACAAGATAGTATCAAATAACATAATAACATAATATAGCATGAATTTAGAAGAAGAAAATGAGGTCACAGTTGTTCGGTATAGACATATGTACAATGTTCTGAGTTACCATATAATATACAATACACAACTATGCAGTGTACTAATGTACAGTACTATCTAGTGCAAAGCAGAAATGGGATGAGGTACAATTTTAGGTACAATTTACAGTAAGGTGTACGAGTTGTAGTGCAATCCTTCATCCATAAATATAAAGTGTGGGGAGTGGGTGCTACAGTGTGTTTGTTTAAAGTGGGTGTGTGCTATAAAGTGTGTGTAGTGGGTGCTGCAGTGTGTTTGTTTAAAGTGAGTGTGTGCGTGTGGATGTGTGTGCTATGTGTGTTTGGTGGTTGTTGTTGTGTAGTGTTCATTCATTGTTCGTTTAGCAGCCTGATGGCCTGGGGATAGAAGCTACTTCTGAGTCTTTCTGTGCTCGCCTTGAGACTCCTGTATCGCTTGCCTGACGGCAGCAGTTCAAAGAGGCAGTTGTTCGGGTGGCTCGAGTCCTTAATAATTCTCTTAGCCTTCCCCTTGCAACGCTTGTAGTAAATGTTCTGGAGGGTGGGGAGCCCCCCTCCGATTGTGCGTTCGGCTGAACGTGTCACTCTTTGTAGTCTGCTTTGGTCTTTTGCAGTGCTATTCCCAAACCAGGAGGTGATGTTGCCGGTCAAGATGCTCTCTATTGTACATGAGTAGAAGTTCTTAAGGATCTTCTGGCTGACTTGGAACTTCCTTAGGCGCCTGAGGAAGTAGAGGCGTTGTCGTGCCTTCTTCACCACACTGTTAATGTGTATGGTCCATTTCAAGTCCTCGGATATGTGGGCTCCGAGGTACTTGAAGCTGTTGACTCTCTCAACCGGTGCCCCGTCGATGCTGAGGGGGCTGTAGTCCTTGACCCCCGACCTCCTGAAGTCCACAATCATCTCCTTTGTTTTGCTGACGTTCAGGGAGAGGCTGTTTTCCTGGCACCATCCCGCCAGGACCTTGACCTCTTCCAGGTAGGCCCTCTCGTCGTTGGCAGAGATCAGGCCCACCACCACTGTGTCGTCAGCAAATTTGACGATTGTATTGCTACTCCGCTGAGCCACACAGTCGTGTGTGTACAGGGAGTAGAGGAGGGGACTCAGAACACAGCCCTGGGGGGCCCCTATGTTGAGGGTGATGGATGAGGAGGTGCAGTTGCCTGCTCTCACCACCTGGGGTCTGCCAGTCAGGAAGTCCAAGACCCACTGGCAGAGGTCATAGCCCAAGCCCAGGTCCCTGAGCTTGGCTATGAGTATGGAGGGGACTATGGTATTGAATGCCGAGCTGTAGTCGATGAATAGCATTCTCACATAGTTCCCCTGCCTCTTGTCCAGGTGTGATGCTGCTGTGTGCAGCACATGGGATATGGCGTCCTCCGTGGACCTGTTGGGGCGGTATGCAAATTGCAGGGGGTCCATGTTGATGGGGAGGGAGGAGCAGATGTAGCCCTTTCTAGACCGCTTCAAATCGCGCTCGGATTCCAACATAATAGTCATATTTCAACGCACAACGCCGTATGCACTGATTGGCTGTGACGGAGACAGCGATCAAACTGTGACGCGCAGTCAGAGCGCTATCGCTTCTTGCCCGGGCGAGAAATACGAAAAAATAAAAAAAAACGTCACTTCCTGCCCATGAAAACGCTGTTTTTTTAATTTAGATAATAACGTTATATTGTGCATTGGAAATACAAACATACTTAAAATGAGTACATATTATTCATTTTAAACATGTTTATATTATTTATAGGGCTATAAAACAAAAAACAAAAAAGTTTTTTTTTTTTATTCTTCTCTCATTTAACAGGTGGGTCGGCGCCCATAGCGCCACCAGTGGCGAGCCGCCACTGATGGTAGAGGTTCCTTATAAACACCACATTGTTTTGGTGGTGCACTACTGACATCTAGTGGCTGAACCTACTTTAAGAAAATACTGGGGAAAAGCTCGGAGATACTTAATTTTTGGAAATAATTGGAAATAATTTCCCTTCAACCAGTTAATCTCCACCTCCAAAAACAAATAGTATTTAAAACCATGCATAAGCCATCTTCACCACAACTCGGAAATCCGATAAACCAAGTCGCCTATACAAAAAAAAGAGTATAAAAAACTATAACATTTTAAAATAATTTCAAAATGATGCAGACAAGTATACTCAGTTAAATGATCCTACCTTTTCTGCTATTGTCAAGTAGCTTGAAATCTTACTCAAGTAAAAAAGACTTACTTTCCACCACTAGCACTACTTCAGACTAGAATCCACTGCTTCTTACTTTTAACCGTGTAAGTCTATTTTACACCTTAGGCGGTTATAAATATAACACACTGCATTATGAAAGGTTAATGTGAAAATAGAAGCAGAAAAAGCACCGTACATGGTACTTTTCCCAGTGGCTTCCATTCTTGCAGGTTTATAATTGTGCCCAGTGTTGTGAAAAGGTCTGGACGTGGCTGCATTCACAATGTCAGACACACACGCCTATAGGGATGGGTGTTGGCAAATTGTCAGACCCGCCCCCGAGGGGTTAAGCGTGACGGAGTGATTACACCTGCAAGGACGTTTGGAGTGATGGTGGCAGGTCACCATGTGCGAGAGAACTCAAGTGAACAAGACAGAGGCCATCGGTGTTCTGATATTATTAAGAGATGTGGTGGGGACATGATTTCCATCGCCTTATGTCTGATAACACTGCATGAACTAGTGAGAGTGGGCGACAGTGGCTCAGGAGGTAGAGCAGTCGTCGGGCAATCCAGAGGTTCCCGGTTCGATTCCCGCTCCTCCTGGGCAGTGTGTCGATGTGTCCTTGAGCAAGACACTTAACCCCTAATTGCTCCCGATGAGCAGGTTGGCACCTTGCATGGTTGCCTCCGCTGTCGGTGTGTGAATGTGTGAGTGAATGGGTAAAATGTGAGTAACAAATTGTAAAGCGCTTTGGATAAAAAAGCAGCCATTTACCATGTGGTGGGGACATGATTCCGATCGCCTTACATCTGATAACACTGCATGAACTCATGAGATTCACCGCAAGTAAGACACCATTACACTCCGGCCGGTGTTTATGTACTGTATGAGTGCATGCATGAAATGAAACTTTAAAACAACTATACAAATATAGAAAAATAAGAAGATAAAATAATAATTTGGGGTCTACGGATTCCTATGAACGTGTGAGTTTCTGGACTTCGCACCCAACCAAGAGGGGCTGGCCCAGGAGAGCTGTACTGTGGTTTAGTGAGTTTCATGGGGAGAGGGGACCTGTCTGCCACTGTTTAACCATGCACAGTGACGCGGGAAGTGGGGGTGTGGCGGGTGCGCCAGCACCCCCTGCTGGCGGGGAGTGTAACTGCAACTGCAAGGTTGTTTTGGCTTTTATTCCATTGTAAATACAGAGACTACTCAATGTCACAGAGCGGAGCGGCACTGTAGATTTACCCTACTCTTGGAATTCATTGCCAGATCCTCATAGGGGCGCTGTCTCGATAATGCAGTGTTATAAAAGCAGCGTGTAGCCGACGCATGAACCAGTTGGGATTCGAATAGACGCGGCCTGGAAGCGTCAACGCGGAACTGGAAATCCGTTGGTAAAGAAATAGCGGCCTGGAATCGTTTTTGGGACGCTCAGACAATTCGCAGTAAAAGAATATATCTGTCTGCGATGTTGTATGCGGGAACGAATTGCAGAGGGAGGACTGACTGAGGTGGAGAGTGTGTTTACTTGTGTCTCAGAAAAGAAATGTCTCAAAAATGAATATCTGATTTCTTTAATAATAATAACCTGGCCTTGCTGCATATGCATCAGGATATTCTGGACTGACTGGACATTCATGTTGTCATGAAGGAGTTTATTTCCACCACTCCTGAACGCAAGACCACCTTCGGTGTTCTACCGTCTTCGGAATAGGTAATGTGTGTTTATTATCGCTCCTGCAGCGATTGTTGTTGTGACAGTGACACACACACACACACACACACACACACACACACACACAGACACACACACACACACACACACACACACACACACACACACACACACACACACACACACACACACACACACACACACACACACACACACACACACACACACACACACACACACACACACACACACACACACACACACACACACACACACAGAGATCCTGTGCGGTGTGCGAAACGAAAGTCCAAACGCTAGTTGTTGCCGCTTGCGTCTAAATCGACAATAAATCGTTTTCTGATTAGAGAAAAAACTGCTGCATTTCGTGTGTGAACTGTCCACATGTTGGTGTTCAAGTTTGTCTGTTGTAGTGTAAAATATTGATCTTTCAAATGAATGGAAAATCACGAATGCCTGACCATGCATCAAAGTTAACACAACCAGGCCAATTTAACACAACATTAATTTATCCTAGGAGATGTTTCGGCATATGGAGGGGGAATAGCAGGGGGAGATATCATCCGTGACACCAGGTAAGATGGCCGCCATATGGTTCCATCCCAGAATGGCAATTCATTATGATATGTCACCTCTTAATGTTGTATCTCTATGACTGGCTGCATTCCTCATCACGCATCATTAACCTCTTGAACCATAGCCCTATTTTCTGAAAATCTGCCTAAAAATACACACTTCTACACTTCTACAAGGACCATTTGCATGTTCTTGGTATCTAGGGACATCTAGGGATCTCAGGGAATGTATTCCCAGTGTCAGAAATATTGTGTCTGTTACTAGGCTTGAGTAAATTGTAATGAACCAAAGGAGAATATAGATTAAACTTTTGATTATTATTACATTTCTTTCATCTTTGACAGTGAATAACACCATGATAAAATTGACCAGACATGAAATTGCTACTGAGCTCATTCAGCACCTTCTTGAGATGAATGAATGAATGACTTTATTTGACAATATAAAAAATAAACATGTGACAGAAGAGCACAGTCAGGATATACTGCCAAGGATGAAACACAAAAAAGCTCAGAGCTTATTTCCATTGTGGTCCTTGTAGGGGGGCGGGGGAGTGTGATGCTTAATACATGCATCATACAAAACGTGACATCACAACACATCACATATACCATTTAACATTTATATACATAACAGACTCATACAACATGCAAGGGTGCCTTAAGCTAAGTGTCTAGGTCAAGTATAGTCCCTTTTGAGCCATGTCTTCAGGCTGGACTTGAATCTAACGGCATTGTCTACGATTTTCAGGTCACTGGGCAGACTGTTCCAATAGATAGCTGCTGAATACAGAAATGACTCCTTCCCCATACAGCTCCTGAATCTGACTGGCACAAAGTCAGTTGAGCTGCGCCTAGTTTGGTATGCCTTGGGTGTCTCTGATTCGGTTGAAGTAGTTGTTAAAGTACACTGGCACTACCCCGTGCACTATTCTGTACAAAAGATCGAAGCAAATTAATAAAGGGAAGATGATTAAACAGAAGGTTTTGTAGATACAGTACTGAATTCTGCCATCCGGACACATGCAATTTGAAATATGAGTATAGAATATAGAATAGCAGGCCTATAAATTACGTTATTATGGCCAATTCTCACATCTATGGATTGGGCCAAATCTTCCCTTTCCAATGACAGAGTTCAATATGGATTTAGTACCACCAAGCGCCCCTAACAGTGCAGCAAAAACCGTGAATGAAATCTACTGTAAGTACAGTTACTTTTTTATAATG
This sequence comes from Notolepis coatsorum, assembly GCF_963971535.1. NCBI lineage: Eukaryota > Metazoa > Chordata > Actinopteri > Aulopiformes > Paralepididae > Notolepis > Notolepis coatsorum. Next base: position 138,052,575 of record NC_140171.1, read on the forward strand.
TAAATGTATCCGCCATTTTTCATCAGATTGCAATGCCGTTTTTTGCTAGACATTCACAGAAAGATAGGGAAACTAACTGCATTCTAGTTTATGGCAATAACGTTCAGGTTTGTTTCACCCATGAGATATGATCCTGAAAATAAAGAGGAAAACAATAACTGAAAAAGAAGGCGTGAGCTGGCAAGTGTAGTTTTTTTTTATTCAAAAGCCCATCGAAAGCCCTGGGTCTCTTCTCTCAAAAGACTATACTCAAGTTAGGTTGCCCCAAATCCTTGTGCCAAATCCTTGCGTCAATCCTCACCTTTTTCCGACTCGATGCCCTGATATTTCTATAAACTCATATTTCACTAATAACACTTAAAATCATTGGTAAACAAACGTAGTGCTGAAAATATACACTTTGACTAGCTGTTTTGACAGGGTTAGAGTCTTTACTCTTGGCTACATTTGGAGGGAAAAATATATCATTCTCGTACCGGTCCCGGACCGCTCAGGCTTAAGAGGTTAATAGGGGACCTATTGTGAAAATTGCATTTCCTGTGTTCTGCATTGCTTTTACAGAATGAGGAGTTGTCCCAACACTGAGAAAATGTTAAATATGTGCACTGTGCCTTTTCTGCAGTTCAGCTGTGACAAGAACCCTCTCTCTTGAAAGGAGTCATCTCTCTTGATAGGAGTCATTGGGAATTGCAGCCACAATCGCCGTAGTAAGTAAGACCTCATATTCATATCTCATTAAAATATGCATGTACAAGATGGCGGCTTGCTTGTAAATCTTCTCCTTTCTACCTAAGGTTGGACCTAAAATATGTGTCAGACAAAATGTTTAAGATTGCTATGCTATGCTGTAACGTATATTTGATCATATGATCTGCAACGTCTAGTCTGAAAGTTTGATCTGAATTTCATTCGGCAGTACAGGCCACTGCCGAGGCACATAAACAGCCTGTTGATAACATGACTCAAACAGAGGGGTAGGTAGAGTTGCTAGAATGCATCATCTAAGTTGTTTATTTTCAGCAAAAAACATCAAATACCTATATTACCTTGTTGAAAAGGACAAAATATGTCCCCTTTAACAGTTGTCAGTAGGCCTACTGTGTGTAGCTAACGTTACTCAATGTCCCGTTTTCGCTCTATGCTGTCTTTAATACTATAATTAACGCCCATGTTTTACTACTGTAACGTTACCTGCTCTACTAATACACAGAATACTCTCCTACTTGTGTTTCCACTGACTAGCTTTTTCTCTTCCTTACATTACTCTCCCTGTGAACCCCTTGCTTCTCAACAAAAACAACTGGTTTGCACCTAAAGCATTCATCTCTGCCCGTTCCGCCGGCATCCTTTTATTTATTTATTCAAGCGACCTGCACCCCAGTTTTGACTACATCTGTAAACCCTGCACCTCTCATTGTGGAAGTGGTCTTGTGTTTATTCAATCATAATTTAAGGATAGCAGAACTCACTCTCCCCACAGTCTCATCATTTGAATTCCTTGCATTTGAAGCCTGTTGCTCAATGCCATCCTCATTTACCGGGTGGAATATAATTGATTGTGTTTGGGTGGAATAACCCTTTAAAACTAGAATTAATTGTCTGTCTGTCTGCACCAAAGCCTTTTCAACTCAGTTTCAGGCTACATCACAGGTCACGTGAATCTATAGTGTTGCCTGAGTGCTAGATCGGACACCTCTTGAAGACACTGGTGTAACAGGCAATATGTCTGCAGCTGGTACCATTTATCTGCCATTTATCTCAAACACAAAATTGACCTATTGCGGCCGTGGGTGGAACAGCACAAACCCAATGTAATTACACTTTCTGAAACCTGGCTTAAAAACAAGATATCCAACAACGAAATCAAGCTAACTAATTATGTCATATATAGAACTGATAGAGGTTCGAGAGGTGGTGGTGTAGTCACTTATGTGTCATCAGATCTTGCTGCTGAATTAATTGTGCCTGCAGTTGTCCCTGTTCATTTTGAGGGCATGTTTGTGAGGGTAATCCTACACGAGAACAAATATTGGTAACATCTATAGACCCCCTTTAGCTCCTGCTGATTCCTTCAACTGTTTAGTCTCCACCATAAATTATATTCATGACAAAAATGAACTTGTAATTTTAGGAGATTTTAACCGTTGCTGGTTGGATAAAGCCACAAAAAATGCTAAAAACATTATTGGGAACTTGAATCTAACCCAGCTAATAAGTGAGCCCACTCGGGTTACACCCACTTGCCAATCTCTGCTCGATTGGATCTTGGTCTCACACCCTAATCATATTATTGATTCAGGTATTTCGGCAGATTGCTTTAGTGACCATTGCTAGGTGTTCTGCATTTGGAAAATCAAATTACCCAAACTTGCCCCCAAATTTATAAAAATTACCTTCAGGCAGAGAGATAAGGCATGGGCCACATATCGTAGGACTAAGGATCATGCAAACTGGGAAACATACAGACAGCTTAGAAATAAAAGTAAAATATTGACTTGGAATGCAAAATCAAATTATTATAAAGAATCTCTCAACTCTGATTTTAAAAACACTAAACAATTTTGGAAAAAAAATTAAACTATAACTAATTCATCTGATAAAAATACTCATTGTAATCAATTAAAAGTTAATAACACCATATTGCATAATCCTCTTCTTGTAGCTCAAGCCTTTAACCAACACTTCTCTTCAGTTTGTACTCCCACAATACCGGATCCTTATGTCATCTGTAACAATGCACCACCTTGCAACAGCTCCTTCTCGTTCACGGAAATCTCACCTATTGATGTTCTGAATGCCATAAAAGACCTCAAAGTGTGTAGTGGCCCGGGCCTAGATGGTTTAGAAAGCAAATTTCTCAAACTTGCTCCACACATTTTGATGTACCCCCTCTGTGATCTCTATAATGTCTTTATTATCACATGAAATACCATCCATCTGGAAGCACTCAAAAATCACTCCTCTCCACAAAGCAGGCAATGTACTAGATGCCAATAATTACAGACCAATAGCAATTATCTGTTCCATAGCTAAAGTATTTTAAAAGTTAATTTATAAACAACTGTCTAATTATCTCAGCAACAACAATATTAGATCACCTTCGCAATCTGGTTTTCGCTCCAATCATTCCACAACTACTACTTTATTAAAACTCACTAATAATATATTTTCTTCATCTGGTAATGGTAATCTCACTGGTGCAATATTTATTGATTTAACAAAACCCTTTGATTTGGTCAATCATTATATCCTATTAGACAAACTGTACGCTATTGGCCTCTCACGCAATGCCCTACTCTGGTTTAATTCATATCTGCACAACATAAAACAGTGTGTTGCTATACAGGATGGTAGATCTGAATTGGCAGTACAGGAACGTGGGGTGCCTCAAGGTTCAACATTAGGCCCGCTCTTGTTCTCAATATTTATTAATTATCTCCCCTAAAATTTCACAGGTTGTAATGCTCAACTCTATGCTGACGACACAGTAATATATACATCTCAAATTACTTTACCTCAAATTCAGTCAACACTGCAATCAAATTTCAATAAACTCGAAGCATGGCTCTCGGCTAATAAACTACTAATCAACAAAACTAAAACTAATACTATGCTCTTTGGGACCATCCATAATATTGCATCCAAAACCATTAATCAACCATTTAATATCACTTGTCTGGACGGTACACAACTGCATAGAGTTGATCACATTAAATACCTTGGTATATGGCTTGATTCAGAACTCTCATACAAATGTCACATAGATAATATTGTTAGAAAAGTCAACTTTAGTGCTGGTGTTCTCTACCGCAACAGAAAATGTTTCACACTCCCTGTCAGAAAGAATCTGGTTCATCAACAAATTTTACCCATCATGGATTACGCTGACGTAGTTTACCAAACTGCATCTAAAACCAACCTTCTTCCACTAAACACATTATTCAACCGTCTATGCAGATTTGCTCTTGGCTGCCCATATTTGACACACCACTGCACCATGTATGAAAACCTTAATTTGCCATCTCCCACAGTAAGACGACAGCAGCACTGGTTACAGTTAATTTTTAAATGTATTCACTTCAATTATCTGCAATATCTCAAACAGTCCTTTCACCTCTAGACATCAACTGAGACACTGTGCACAGCGATTTTTTTTTAAAGTTCCAACAAATGTAACCACCTCAGTTGGCAAAAAAGCATTCATGTTCAAAGGTCCATCTGACTGGAATAATCTTTCAGTTCATATTCGATCTATAACATCCTCCCAACTGTTTAAAACTGCGCTGTCCTCTCACCTTGAGATTACTTGTTCATGTTTCCACCAATAATAGTATAACAGATCTTTGAAGCAATCACTTGAATATTTGCTCTGTGTTTTGTTGTTTGTTTGTCTTATGTTCCTCTTGTTTGATGTTGTTTGAACCTGTTTATTATAAATTGTATCTTGTTTTGTGTTTGGTTTTTGTTTGTTTCTTTTTGTTTTGTTATGTTTAATACAGATTATGTAATTTATGTATTTTGTAAGCTGTGGACCCCCTTGAAAACGAGATGGTTCATCTCAAGGGGTAATTCCAAATAAAGAATTTCAATATATATTTACACAACATCTACCATCTCCAGATTTGTGAAAAGGCAGATGTGTTACCTGTGCGTGCCGGGGCTCCACTTCACTGGTCAAATTACTTACTCGTGAGTAGTACGTCCGTTGATAAAGAAAAGCAAGGTCCACAGGGTAAGTAAGGATAGCCAAATGGTTTATTTGCGAAGTCTCTCTTTACAGAAGTGGGCCTAAATCTACTTTCCTGAATATTCCTGTCAATACTACTACACGGTAAGAAAACTGTATTTTCCCAGTCTCCAAAAGTCACCGCCGACTCCACACAGGAAAATTCCTTAGTAGTGCGCAAGCCGTAAATCGACTTGCTGGTTTCTGACTTCAGGTCCTTGTTGAGTCCATCCTTTTCGTGTCCATCCATCCAGTCCGGTCGAAAATGTAACTGCCACAGAGAGAGAATCGTGGCTATATATAGAGACCCAAACGTTCTAGAATGTTCGGTTATGACATCATACAGCTACATCACGAATATTCCAGAACGTTCTATCATGATGGCACGCTAGGGTTCCAGAATGTTCTATGTTCTAGAAAGTGTTATTATGACATCGCCACAAACGTTCCAGAAGGTTCTATGTTCTAGAAAGATCTATTATGACATCACCACAACACTCTAGAAGGTTCTAGGTTCCAGAAGGCCCTATTATGACAAATACGACGGTTCAATGACTTTATCTAAATCCAATCAATATTAAACATTCCAATAATAATAATAATAATAACAATAACCAAAACACTCATATGGCCGTTACACCGGCCCCTAATTGGGTCTACGCAATTACCAAATAAATAACCTGGTCAGGTGAGTGTTTGGGTTATGGCCGGCCATTCTTAGAAAACGATTACCAATACCTGGTGCCAGAGGTCACTAGTATGTGGCACGCCGGAGGAGGACGGTCTTTACCACCGCCTCATGTAGCCTCTTGGAGAAGACAGACCTTGGTGACAGGTCTATCCCAAATGGTCGTCTTTGTCTTGACACGAACCCCACCTTACTTCCTCGTGGGCCGCGGTGTTATTAATATGTAGAACCGTGGGGTGTGAAACGCCTAGTAATACACAGCTTTTTTCAAGGAATTATTTTTTGCCAAGTCATACAGTAGCAGAATCCAAAGTGCTGGAGGACAATAGGGATGGCTAGGGTGACGTCATTATTTTCCCGCCAGTGATTTCCGTGTCCTGCTGCTTCGAGACGGGATATCAAAAGGCATTAAAATGGTGCAGTGCAATAATAGGAACAATGTCAACAAAACAGTATCTTATTACCGCTTTCCTCCCGACGACAAAGAGAAGAGAAGGTGGCTGAAGTTGATACGGTAAGTTTGATCTCAATGATAAACAATAACAGTTACCTCAGGTAGGCTAAACAGGCTATTGCCAGGCTAGGCTAACGTCAGGCTAGGCTAACATTAGGTACTATGTAATGTTAGCTATGTTAACTAAACGTAACGTTAGTTTACAAAACATTACCTGTCTATATAACGTTTATTATTTTAAATTCAGAACTAGTTTCACCTGGGGTGATACTAGAGGTGTGGCCATCTGCATGTACCTTTGGTCCTGCTAATTGCCCTATTCAGACTTAAGAGCTGACACAGGTGTCAGACATCAGTAATCACATTTACATTTACATTTAGTCATTTAGCTAACGCTTTTATCCAAAGCGACTTACAAGTTCTGTACGACAAGCCATCAGGAAGGGCACAACTCTATCAGCTGAGCAACAATGTTCATCAAAGTGTTGCGTGTTACAGTGTAGGTTAGTTTATTAGGACAAGTGCATGACAGTACGGTTAATAAGGGTTAGATTTATTTTGTATTTTTATTTTTTATTCAGATAATGGTTGAAGAAGTGCGTCTTTAGTCGACAGCGAAAGATTGGACGTGTTTTGGCTGTCCTAACTGGGGTGGGTAGTTCATTCCACCATTGTGGGGCAAGGACTGAGAATAGACGACTTCTCTTTGATGACCCTCCTGGAGCTTGGATAGGAGTAGGTCTGAGGTGGCCAGAAGATGCAGAGCGTAGGGGTCTTGAGGGTGTGTAGTTAGGGACCATTGACCGGAGGTAGGCGGGAGCGGTTCCCTTTGCCGCACGGTATGCTAAGTCGAGGGCCTTGAAGCGGATTCGTGCAGCAATGGGGAGCCAGTGCAGGTCCCTAAGAAGTGGGGTGACATGGGCCGACTTCGGTAATTACTTAGTGATAGCCATTTAAATGTAGCTGGATAAGCGTTAGCGAAGCATCGCAAACGAAGAGGGACAAATAGGAGTTTTCCTAAAGGAGTTTTCCGAGGAAGAAACCGACCGAGTGTTAAGTACACCATTATTTTTTCTTTCCCTTCCAAGTTCCTCTGTCATTTCTCTATCTCTCTTCCTCCCCTCCTGACCTTTCCTCCTGCTATACACCTATCCCCCCCCCCCCTACCCCCACTGCCACAAATATACCTATCTCTGTACATGGAGGCTTATGGAATTCGTATTTATTATCATTATAATTATTTAATTCCACTGTAGAATGTCTGTAGAATCGAAGTGACCACAATCCCCAAGGACTTCCCCCAAATGAAGCCCGAATTTCTTGGTAACTTTCTTGTATGTCCGTTTGAGAATGAGGACCATCGTTGTTAGGCTTAAGGGACACAGTATGGGGGTTTTACAGGATGAGGAACAAAACACTGTTATTATGACTCATGTGTGAATAAATATTTTCCAGATCTGTGTGATGAGTTTGGCAGTAAATACTTCAATTTCTGTCAGACGAAACTAGGTATAACGCTTTGTCATCGGAAAGAGTGGGCCATATCATATGTCCTCATAGGCAAGAGGAAAATGTAAGAAGGAATTTTGTGTGCATTTTGTGATTAATGGAGCATCTTCAAATAGGATTCGGTGTGGATATTTCCCTCCAATGTTATCTTTCATACAGATCTGCTTTGGGGATCCACCAAATGACTATATTAAAATACTGATGAGAATTATATTCAGAACATGTCATTTCCATTAGGAAGATGTGATTGTAATGCCATGGGGGCACTGAGTACCCCCACTACAGGGGTGTAAAAAGTACCCAGAAATTATACTTAAGTGAAAGTATGGGTACCGTCTCAAAATCGGACTCAAGTAAAAGTCAAAGTATCTGGCTAAAAACACACTTGAGTAAAAGTAAAAAAGTCCTACTTTTAAATGTACTTAAGTACTAAAAAGTTAAAGTACATTTTCTTTTTAAAGGGATAGACCAGGGGTCTCAAACTCATTCCATCGTGGGCCAAGTTTTCATTTTAACTATACATTGCACCAGGTGAGTTAGTTGAAGAGGTGAGCCAATTAGTGAAATCATCAGCTGGTGTTTAGGCAAGGCTGAAATGAAACAAAGCATACACTCTGCCCACAATGGAATGTGTTATGTGATAGACAATGCTGAAATGAAAGAACAGAGGACACTTTTTTGCATTAAAATTATTTAATGCACTTCTCCATTGAAGGTAAACTAACATGGACGACATTCACATCACAGCATGAATAATATCACAATATTAAAAACAGAATGGTGTATCCTGAATAATATCACAATATTAACCACAGCATACTGGATTATCCTGAATAATATCACAATATTAAAGGCAGAATACTGGAGTACCCTGAATAATATCACAATATTAAAGGAGGAATACTGGAGTACCCTGAATAATATCACAATATTAAAGACGGAATACTGGAGTACCCTGAATAATATCACAATATTAACCACAGCATAATGCAGATCTGACTGTCTATTCTTCTGATAGCAGGTGTTTAATCAAAGATCTCCGCTTTCTAGTGTTGCACAAGGACCAATCAGCATGGGTATGGGCGGGTTCATTTTCCATTGATGGGGATTTGATTGGCTGTTTACCTGCGGTTGCAGGATTAATAACGTTAATGTTAGTTCGGCCAGATAAACAATTTGTTTAACAATAATATACTTATTAAAATGGTTGGACATGTGAGATTTGTACTATGTACTTTGTAGGTCTGCATTTTAAATGTAAGGAGTAAAAAGTATGTTTTCTTTCTCTGAAATGTAAGGGAGTAAAAGTACAAAGTATACAAACCTAATGATACTCGAGTAAAGAACAAATCCCCCAAAACAGTACTTAAGTATTGTAACAAAGTACAATTACTCAAGTACTTTACACCCCTGACCCACTACCACTACTACCCCCACCGCACACACACACACACACACACAGACACAGACACACACACACACACACACACACACACACACACACACACACACACACACACACACACACACACACACACACACACACACACACACACACACACACACACACACACACACTAGGGTTGTCACTTTTCAATCAAACATATTCAAAGTTCAAAAACTGTAATGATGTGATCAAATAAAAAATTGGAGCAGTGCAGATAACGTTTTAGCAACTTTTTAATCTGCTTTCCAGATTCCCAGAATCACGTTTAAAGTGGTGTGTCTTGTATTCTAACAGATGCTGTTCTTACGCTGTCACATTGAAACTATTGCATGCCGAAGGGCTCTGTAGAGAGAGCGTGATAACAAATGGAGATAATTAGCGAGCCAAGCAGTGCTGCTGAATGGATCAACTCTACATAAAGTCTATTATTAGTATCCGTCGATGCCTTTCCAACGCCAAATTGTGACCGTAAACCACTTGTGTGAGTGACTACCAAAGCAGGCCGCAAATAAAGCCTTGGGCGTTCTTGAGCCAGCTAATGCCATCCATCGTTACTTGGAGAAGTGGATAATAATTAACCCTCACATTGTCACATTGGGATTTGTTTGGCTCGTGGAGGAAGCTCATGTCACATTCCCCTCCAAAATGAAGGAAGAAGTGAGTAAATTGTGACATTAAACAAAGAAATTAGTACATTCCTAAGACTGTAACAAAGCTATAGCTGCAACCTTTTTGTGATAGGCCACTCCCATGCCCATGCACCCTTTTAGCAAATTGGCATGAATACACACACACTAGACTTCCATGCCAAATTTCAACTTTCAATTTCTCCTACGGTGAAACCCCTGGTTTAGAGGGTGGGGGAGTTTTCGCGGACCAACCGACCGATCAACCAACCAACTGACAGATAAAGGTCAACGGGGGACGTTATCAGGCGGAAGTAAACACAACAGTGGCAAAATGTGCCGTGTGCAAAACAGTTTCAAAGGTTCGGCATTGCATCATTCTGCACCATGCTGATCCACTCAACAGGTAGCGCAGAATCTGATCTCAATATGAGATTAGATTCAAATGTATTGTCATTATACGGCAATAAGTATTATAAGTAGGGATGTCCCAATCCGATCACGTGATCGGGATCGGGGGCCGATCACATGATTTTCAGAAGATCGGGATAAAAAAAAGAAAATCGGGAGTAAATTATTATAATTTTTTTTAAATTTTATTCAACAAACATGACTATGTTCAGGTCATACTGAGGCCTTAGTTTTGGTTTTAAATTACATATCATCATTCATTTATTTATTGTCGCACAGAGCAGAAGAATTTGCCAAAACAAACGACCACCGACGTATGCTGAAAATAGCAGACCTACTAGCTCACAACGTGTCGCTCCCGCAACACCGGCAGGTATTGTCCACCTGATGACTCGGAGCAGCTAGACAAAATGTCAGAAGTTTGGAAGCATTGTAAAAATTTTACCGAAGCCAGTCCAATAGCCAGTTGCAATGTTTGCGAGGCGGACGTTCCGCATGGAGGAAAGAACAGAGCTGCGTTCAACACAACCAATCTAATTCGCCACCTGAGAAACAGCCACAAACGACAACAAAGGAATGGGGGAGGCGGCTGGTGCTTTGCCAAACAGCTGTATTGATTGCAATGCCTTGCTTGAATGAAGTTAACGTTCGCCTGGATAACGTCAACATTCGTTTTGTGAAGATTATCGTCAGCGTTTCAGACCAAAATGGAGCAAATCATTATGTAAGTCGAACACTGTGAATGTATACTAATGTGCAAACAGATTGAAACTTTTAATATTTCTCGTATGAAACACATTCTAAGGGGCTCAGTGTGAATGTAATGTGAGCCACCGCACTCGAGGGGCTATTGAGGCAACAGAGGGGCTTGTCTCGCTTTGCCAGTTTCTGACAAAAATTCGTCAAATCGGTTACTAATGTGAAAGATCGGATCGGGAAAGATCGGTATCGGCAGATACTCAAAATCACATGATCGGGATCGGATCGGGAGCAAACAAATGCGATCGGGACATCCCGAATTATAAGTACAAAACACCATCCAACCACAGTGGATCAATAAATCGACCAGAAATAAATAAATGCATAAATCAATAATAAAAAAGAATCCCTTAGCATGGCTGCCTCACTAATTAATCTATTTAAAATATTAAACTATTAATTTATTTCTGGAGTATTTATTTATCCACTCTGGTTGAATGGTGTATTGTACTGTATAATAACAATACATTTGAATCTAATCTCATTTTGAGATCAGTCGCAAATTGCTTCTTGTTGAATGGATCAATTGAGTGCAATACTGAATCTCTGCTGTTCGCCGCTTTCGCTTGTCTTCACAGCCTAGAATATGACACGCCCACTGATGATGTCACGGTTAGCAAGGGAAAACCAAAACATTTTCGGTTCCAGCTGAGAACCGACTTTTCAGGTTCAGAACCAATTATTTACGGTCTGAACGTGCCGGCCGGTTCATGATTAGGTTCAGGAACCGGCACTGGCACGGAGCCAAAGTGACCTATAGAGCTGCTGGTCGCAGCTGAAAATCCTTCCTAACGTTCCTAATTGTGAAGTGCCTAACATTAGTACTCTCTCACTCTCTATCTATATATCTCTCTCTTTCTATCTTTCTCTCTTGGGTCGAGAGGCAATATGCAATTTCAACTATCCAAACCAATGAAAAAGGTTTATACAGGAATTTGGGGGGAGGGGTTAATTTATAATTAGGGATATTGATATTGGCTTTTTTACCGATACCGATATACCGATATTGTCCAACTCTTAATTTCCTTTTTTTTATCTACTTTTTCTCCCATTTTCAATTTTTCTCCCATCCCAATTTCGTATTGTCCAATTCTACCCTCCCCTGTCTCGAACGCTGTTAGGCCATGCCTCCCACAGGCCGGCTGCAATGTGCACGAAGCCTTGCATCACGTGTCCCCTCCGGTACACAAGGAGGCAGCCGTCGCATCTTTTCACCTGCACAGCGCAATCTCTCAGCGGCGAGGGTCTGCGTGGGAGGGAGTCGCTGTCCACAACGTCCGATCCCCACCCACCAGCTTCACACCCCTAACACTGCCAATTGCGTTAGTATGAACGACCAGCCAAGCTGGTAGCAATGCCAAGAGCTGGGCTTGAACCCAGCATTTCCTGCATTAGTGGCAAGCGCCTTGCCCACTGCGCCACTTAGCCGCCCCCCAACTCTTAATTTCCGATACCGATATCAACCGATACCGATACCGTCCCCCCCCCCCCCCCCCCCGCCCCCCAAAAACTGAATAATTTCAGGTAATTAACATTACATATCTCTTGTCGTGTAATTAACACAACATTATGCATACTTTGACAATACATAAATTAATAATTTGTTCTTACTTGCTTGCCTGGGTAAATAAAGGTTAAGTAAATGTAAAAAAAATCTAAAAATAAAAATAAAAAATTCTTTTTGAAAACCGATACCGATATTTTCCGATATCACATTTTTATGCCAATATTGGCCGATAATATCGGTAGGCCGATAATATCGGACATCCCTACTTATAATATAGGATTCTGATTACATAAAGGTTTGATATTATTTGAACAGCCCTAACACACACTCACACATACATGTATGTAAACACCCACACTTGCACAAGCTATCTTACTCTATAAGGTAATAGTTGCAGGCAGTTTTTTTAATTAAAAGTCAGAATGAGTTGTGGGATGGTTGCTTCAGTGGATGCAACTGATATACTGTAAGTCATTACATTTTAATTGAAGGCATAATGAACAGAGAATTAAATGTTCTCTTGGCATGTGGTGTAGACCTGAAGAAAAGCAGCATGCCATACATGTATTCCCCTGTCTCCATGGTAGCCTGCATGGACATTCCACTCAGCATTATAAAACAGCAGATGGTTATTCATGATATATAGTACATCAGAAGTAATTCTCACCTCCTGAAGGAAACCATAATATCTCGGGAATCTGTGTGCCTTGTCATTGCCGTGATGATGCACAGCATGGAGGTGTTGCTGATGTCTATAGCACATCAATCATAGTATTATAATCATGAAATTCAATAGAAATTCATGTCCTGAGGAGAGGCATGTCCTGATGTCAGCAACACTTTTAATGTCATCGATCTTTTCTGATTTCTATTTAACAGGTAAGCCTGTAAGATATACACATTTACATTTGACAGCAAATGATGTAGGTAGGTTACATCCATATCTAATAAACATCCATGTCATAAAAAAAAAAGTTGAATAAATTTTCTTCATGCATGTTGGTCATTACTTTTAAAATTACACATACATTCATCAGGCCTGACGTTTATCCTGCACCTAGTTTAAACCAGCTTGGATGTGCCCACTACTCTGTACTGTACTTAACGCTGTATCTTAACATAAGTCAATGAAAAGTATAAAGTATATACTTACATACAAGTATAACACTAAACAAAGAAACTAAAGATAACAAACCTGACAAAAAAATAAATAAACTGACTCCAAATGTCTCCAATGTCTTTAATTGTTATATATATATATATATATATATATATATATATATATATATATATATATATATATATATATATATATATATATATATATATATATATATATATATATATTTTTTTTTTTTTTTAAACAAAGGTAACTGCTATTTACTGATAATGTCAAATGACTGATACAGTACAATTTCTGATTCTGTTCCTGATTCGGATTGCTTCTCATCTGCTCCAAACTATCTATAAACATCCAGGAAGTATTGGTCCTCATTCTCGAACGGACATACTTCAAATTTACCAGGGAATTCCTTCATAACTCAATTTACGTACTTATTCGGCATTCTTAAACGGCTTCGTATTGTAAATTCTTTGTAGGATTTACGAACTCGAAAAGGCCGTAAGTTGGACAGGCCGGTGTGCACCCGTGGTTTCAACAGCTTTCTCTGGCACAAGTCATTGGGGATTGCCGATACTACAGACACCCGTGGAATTAAATAATTATAATGATAATTAATACTGCAATATTTCATTATCATTAATAATTACGTGTTGTATTTATAGTCCTGACTCAATGAGGCATTGTGAGCATTACACACACACACACTGCAAACGAAATAAATAAGAACTAAACCGATGGATATAGCTCCTGTATAGTGGAATATACTGTATTATTATGCCATAATAATCTTCCCTCCCAGTCCTTCCCAGAGACAGTCGCATTTCTCTCCTCTCCCCAGGCTCCTCAAGGTCGTTCCTACCGCCGCCTCTACTGCTCCATGAAGCCCGACGCTGCTATGCTCTGTGTTTCGTGCCGGTTGCCGGACTATACTCAAATCAACTCGAAATGGATCTAATCAGAATAAGGCTAACCCTCTCTGCCTCTTGGGACATCATAATCGGGCTACCAACTTGAAGACGTGGTCATTTTTGGATTATCAAAGCTTTTGGACTGCAATAAGAAGATTTTGGATCTGTTTACCGTGCACAGGACCTACCAAAATGAACTGATTAAGACACTTGGACACTTGGACTAATGCATTCAGTCATTTGGACGGAGTTGTTAAAACTCACTCTACTCAAATCAAATTTAAAGTGACATGGCTTGCAGAAATTGTTGCCAGCCAGTTCAGCCAAAACAAATTCCTGGACCAAGGTCGAACCAGGGAGCTGCTGGAGTCAAAGGCCCTCTGGGAGATAAGAGTGGCAAGTGCCCCCCCCCCCCCAATCCCTATACCCAACCCCCCCTCCCACGTGTACGCCTGGCGCCTATTACGGCAGCCGACTAGTACGCGTGCTGGAGGGGGGGAGCCTAAGACTGTCTCATCACCAAAGTCCTATCCCCCAAATATCTGCCCCTCCCGTTGACAATCTTTCCTCCCTCCCTCCCGCCTGGTGCAACGACACCCCGGGACAATCGCATATGGTGTCTCAGGCATTCTGTAGTCGACATGTGTCAACAAATGTACATGCCTTTTTGAATTTATGTTGTGCCGTTGTTACTGTAAAAATGTAATGATTGTGATATGATGTTGTTAATGAGACGATGAGCTGTATGTGTATGTCACTGGCATTTCCCCAAGGGGATCAATAAAGTACCTATCTATCTATATACTGTCTTCTTTTCTATGATATTATTTATTGTTGGTTTGATGTATTCCTATACTATTGCTAAACGAAATAGATGCGTTAGTGAGGCAGCCTCAGTGCACGAGCACACACACGTACTGTATTTATACATGCAAAATTAAGCAGTTCCAGCAGTAGGCTTCTATTATTCTAATTACTTGTTTTATTAAGTATACTAGTAAGTTCTACTGTAGAACATGGCATTAATAATAATAAATAATAGATAATAGATTTATTTTATATAGCGCCTTATATAAAGTATCTCAAAGCGCTTTACATACATTACATTATGGTATATGGACAAACACAGTACATGGACAAACACATGACAACATGGTGGGGAGAAAGGGAGACAGCTTAGAGGCAAAAACAGAGAGAACATTTTAATAAATAATAATACTAAAATATAGGTGTGTACAGAAGTGAAAATGTAAGTGATGCAGGGGTTGGAGGGTCAGGAGTGAGGGTATGCACGGTTGTACAGGTGGGCATGACATCTCATTGTAATGTCAATACTGAACGACTGCACGATTGGCTCTTGACAAGTGCACAGTCGTTCAGTATTGACATTACAATGAGACTACTCCGTGGGCAATCTGTGCATGCGTAGTTCGGGAGTAGGTGTGGAAAAGTGACTATAGCTCGGCCGAGAAAGTGCCGATCGACTTGGGATTGGTCGCTCCGTGTTCAGGAGACTCAGGCGTATAAAAGTATATTGGATCATGTCTCCAGTACCCCCACAGCCGTAGCTACAACCACTTAATTTCAAGGCTCTCATCCACATTCATTCACCCCCCCCCCCCAGAATACCGGATGTGTTGCAATGGTCCATCCTCTTGTCGTTGTTACTCCTGTTCTTCATGGATTTAACCCTCCTCACTGGTCTACTGACGGAGTCTAGTGAGTGGTGCTGGTGGAAGTGTTGTGTAAAATTTGAAAGGCAATATTATATTTTATATTAAATAACGTAGGCAACTGCTCGCCAACCACCTGTCACTTGACTGATGCCAGTGACAATGCTAACTTTATGTTAGCAAGCCTTTCTGTCAATAACTTTGTCTATGGTTAACAAACAGTGAATATGATCTGATAGTATGTGTTGTGAAGGGCCAGAGTAAACCGAATATATATATTTATTATATATATATATTTAATTGTATTTGTATATTCTCTAATATTCCCTGATATCCCTTGTATATTCCTTGTACAATATGCATTGAATATCCATTCTAGCCTACTGAACATCCCATAATAGTCTCCATTCTACTATTGGTCGAGACCTTGGTGCCAGGCTGCCATACCCCTCAGACCCAGTTCAAACGTACCGCTCAACATGTACGAACAAGTCCTAGTTCCGCGTAGGAATCTGGCTACCGCACCACTAATGGGACTATTTGTTCATAGTGCGTATATATACTGCGCTACTAAAGTAGGACTTTCTTTTCAGTCCAGTTTCTTACCCTCCAATAGAGTCACAGACGTAAAGCCTCCCCGCGACGCCACGTGTGGGAGTAAGGCCAAGTTCGGCTTACCATCGGTATTGAGACATCGTGTATATTAATATTTGAATAGTCATATTTGGCACTATATCGTCGAGTTGGACGTAGTCTATTAAGCTAATAATAGTCTGTTAATATATAGTGCTTCGTGCGGTGAGAATACTACCGTAGTCAGTACCCCATCGTTTCGGGCAGAGAACTGGCTGCTTATCCAGGGTGGTTGACCCCACGTGAAGCTGCACCCGAGGAGCCCCAGAGCCGACGAGCGAGTGGACCTGTATACCGGATTATTCTACCGACGACAGCCCGCCTTCCCCGGCACGTATTATGCTTTGTATACGTTGATTATTCCATGGATAAAGACCCCCGACACTGCCGTGTGTTGGAACCCCCCCCCTGGAGAGGACGCAAGGTGAGGAGACGCTCTGCAAGACGAGGTCGCTTCACGTCTCTCCTCCGTGGACCGGAGGACGCCGGCCCACAAAGAGTCCACCTGCTTTCATCTGTGGTCCAAGGATCGCCGGCGCATTGAACGGCACTACAGTGGGTTCACCTGGGATACCCTTGGCCGGATGAGGCAGCCGGATTCTACCCCCCCCCCCCCCTTCCTACTCCTGTCGGCTTACAAGCGACCGGATTAACCCCCCCCTAGTGTATCCAGCCTATAATCATTAAAGTATCATTGCTGTTCTTCCTTAACTATTCCAGGTCGTATATGTACCACCTGCGCCTTCAGAGATTGGACATTCTCTATTGATATACCGACGAATACTCTTGCCATAAAAGTGCATACTAATTCCCATTCATAAATGTGATTGATTTGATTAAGTGCTTGCTCTACACACCATCGCTGTGTAGAAATAAAGACCTATTTCTAATTCGTACATTTGTGTTGGATCCGTTTCATCTACGTGACAGTGTTCATCATAATATATTTATGCCGTGTACTGGGTGGCCGAATATTAAGTACAAAGGTAGTGGTAGTAAGTATCATATCTAGTAATACAGTCAGGGAATTGTACCCCTCAGTTACAATTGGTCCTTCGAGCCGGATGGTAATTAGTGTAATATTAATATAGTGTTATTAATATTGAAATGGCCTATGATGAACACTCCACGAAACGATCCTCCTAACCAACGCCCGCAGCGCGAACGACGGCTCCCTCAGTACTTAGAGGCTTACGCTGTCAGTCAACAACCTAGTCTTCTACTAACAGTAAACGCGGTAAAACTAGAAAGTAAAAGTATGTCTAACCCCAACGCCCAGACTACCCCGACCATAGAGGCCCCTACGGGTTCTAATGTAACTGACCAAGTTCACGGTGGGGACCAGTGGGAACCAGACATGACTTCACACCCCGCCAGTACTGAAGAAGTAGTCCCCGATGAGTCCCGGGAGGAATACAACGCTACCGAGAGAGAACTCGGCACGGAAGAAGACGGGGAGAGCACCGTGGAGATAGAGCTCCAAGGCTCCGCAAGGAGCACCCCGAGGGAAGGCTCCCCTATACAACCGCCTTCCCCCAGCGAGGCAGAGAGGACCCTACAGCAGGCCTTCCTCATCAGCCTGAACGCCGCTGCTGAACGCGACCGACTGCAGATCCAGCAGCGGAGCGAAGAAGAGCATATACGTCTAGAAATAAGACGCATTCAGAGGGAAGAGAATGTGGCCCGAGACCGAGCAGACAGCCAGCGAGCAGCTGCTGGTGCTCTACGGGACGCAGAGCGCGACAGACAGCAAGCGCAACTAATAGAACAGCTGATCAGACGGACAACACCCTCTCCCTCCGCCAGAGGCTCCAGGAACTCGTCTAGACACACCTCCAGGGCGGCATCCCCTAGCCGAGTAAACAACCCTGAACTTGACCAACAGACAAGGTCTATACCCCCCACAGACCACCTCCCCCCACCGGTCCAAGCGAGACCTAGCAACCGGGAAGGAGCAGCATATCCTGTGGAGAGGCTAAACCAGAGACTACAAGCGCTGGATGACCTAACTGAAGACGAAGAGGAAGAGGAGGAGAACCACGCCCGACGACAGCACAGTACTCTACCGGACCAGGAGGTCCGGTACAGCCCAGGCTATACTCCCGCGGAGCTGCGCTACAGACCCCCGACTCTATACACGGGTGAGCACGACGCACGACCCGCACCGAGGAACAGCACCTGGACAAGCGGGCCATGGTACACTGCCGGTACCAGCCCATACCAAGGAGCGGGAGGAGACTCGCCTAGGAGGCCTCTCCCCCAACGCTCGCCGATGTATCCACAGTCAGCGTCATACATTGGCACGCCTATGGTACCCGACTTCACCCAAGAGAACCGGGCCCAGTATACAGAACTCCGCATGTGTCTGGAGACCATGTTGGTGGATGTATTGGATGAACGCCATAAATACGCCATCCTACTGAAGCACTTAAAGGTACCCCGCGCACATAATATAGCGCTCGCCTACGCGACTTCCACCACCCCATACACAGCAGCGCTGGTAGCATTGGACCAGAGGTATGGGCGCATATGGGATTACGTGATCCAGGAGATCCGACACATCGACCGCTTACCCCCAGCAATAGACAATCGAGCACTGGACGACCTGTCCATCAGAGTGCAGTCCCTGGTAGGGATGTTGGGAGCGCAGAGAGAGAAGGGGAGGCATGAACTTTACGCCAACTCAAATGTGGAAAGGATCTTGGAGAAGCTGCCGCCCGCTCGACAGGAGCGTTTTAGGCGACAGAGAGACCACCGAGACCCGAATGGCCCCGAACCGAACCTCCTCGATCTAGCAGACTTCCTGGCGAGAGAAGTCAGCAGCCTACGGCTAGATACATTCGGACGGAGCACCCCTGGCTCCAGAGAAGGAACCAGACGACTAAATGATGGAAGAAGATCGGTGACTGTGATGCACCAATCGGAGTCAGTACCGAGCAGCAGGAGCCACAGTACCCCCTCCAGAACGGAGAAGTGGAAGATAGTGTGCCCCTACTGTGAGAAAGAACACTGGCTAGCGCAATGTGACTCCTTCCCCAAGCTGAACGCGGAGGAAGCAAGTCAATGGATAAAGTCCAACAAGCGCTGTTTTCGCTGTGCGCGCTCACACATGGCAGCCGAATGCCGCTTAAAGAAAAGGTGCACCAAGTGCGATGGAGCCCATCTGGACATACTTCACGACAGTAACAGACGGCGCCCTTCACCCGCACCATCCAGCAGCAAAGCAAGCGTCATGTACATCGATCCCGCCAGCAGCAGTGGAGCCCGAGTACTCCTAAAAGTAGTGCGTGTGACACTAAGCTACCAGAATAAAGTCCTGGACACTTACGCCGTCCTCGATGACGGGTCAGAGAAGACCCTTCTGCTCGCCTCCGCTGCGGCCCAGCTAGGGCTGCGGGGAAGCGAAACCCAAATGACAATTCGGACAATAAGACGAGATTTGAAGACGATAAAGGGCGAGAATGTCTCATTCTCTATCGCAGCAAGCGGCCAGCCTGAGCGACGGTACCAGATTACAGACGCTTTCACCAGCCAAGAAATAGGACTGTCGCGGTACACATACCCCGTCGCCAAGCTGATGGAGAAATATGCACATCTGCGCAAGTTACCGATCCCGCTCATAGACAATGCTATGCCGACCCTGTTGATAGGCTCCGACCATGCAGACCTCATTGTCCCGATAGACCGGGTTCATACCGGACCCCGAGGCTGTCCTGCAGCAGTCGAGACCCGTTTGGGATGGACTCTCCAAGGCCCGCTCGCCAAATCTCTCAACCGAAGTACAGCCACTAGATGTCTCCACTCCCGAGTCACAGAGGGAGAAACCGCACTCCTGCAACACGTAGAGCGGCTATGGACCTTGGAACAAATGCCCTTTAAGAACGGAAAGAAAGACATTCGCTCTAAAGATGACATTTACGCCATTCACCTCCTCGAGACAGGGACCAAGAGAGTCCCGGTCAACGGCGTGTTGAGATACGCCACGCCACTCCTGCGGCGAGAAGGAATGCCTACTTTCCACGCCAAGACAGACGCCACAGAACGGTACCTGCTGAACACGGAGCGGCGCTTAGCCAAGAACCCCGCCCAAGAGAGTGTATACCGCGCTGAGATTGAGAAGCTCATCACAGCGGGACACGTCACAAAGATGGACATTAAAGAGGCTGACCAGACCACTGAATCGTGGTACGTGCCTCACCACAAGGTCCATCACAACGGTAAAGACCGCATAGTATTTAACTGCAGCTACCAGATCGGATCCCAAAATCTGAATAAAGAGTTACTGCCCGGTCCCACACTCGGCCCCTCCCTACTCGGCGTTCTACTCCGCTTCCGCCAGGAAAAGGTGGCCATCAGCGGGGACATTAAAGGAATGTTCCTGCAGGTGAGATTAGTAGAGGAGGACAAGCCCCTGTTACGGTTCCTATGGAGAGAGAAGCCAGGAGATGAGCACCCAGCCATCTACCAATGGGAAGTCCTCCCCTTCGGAACGACGTGCAGCCCCTGCTGTGCTACATTTGCACTACAGAAACATGTAGCAGAGGACCCAGCAGCGGACGAAGAGGTCCGACACAGCGTAAAGAACAGCTTCTACGTAGACAACTGTCTACAAAGCCTTTCAACCCAGGAAGAAGCCGAGGCTCTCCTGATTAAACTCCGCGCCTCATTGATCAAAGGCGGCTTTGATCTCAGGCAGTGGGCCAGCAGCGATCCGCAAGTACTGCGCAGCCTCTCCTCCGAGGACAAGGCAGCCAGCAGCGAGACCTGGATGGCTACAATCCCGGGAGAAGCCCAGGAGATGACCCTGGGATTGGTGTGGCGATTCAAAACAGATTCGCTTCACTACAGACACAAGCCCCTGACTACGGAGCAGGGAAGGCCGGCGGCGGCGCCGACCACCAGATGGAGTGTGTACACAACACTCGCCCGACAATATGACCCGCTAGGATGTATTCTACCGTACACCACCAGGGCAAAAATGATTGTACGAGCATTGTGGGACAAGGACCAGGGCTGGGACGACCCCATTCCCGCACACCTTGCATCCACCTGGAGAGAGTGGGAGATGGAGCTCCACTCACTCCCAGGCGTTAATATGCGCCGAAGCTACTTCCCACCAACGGTGAGGCCAGAGACATGTAAAATGGACTTACACGTCTTCAGTGACGCCTCAGAGGTCGCATACGGATCAGTAGCCTACTTGCGGGCCCAAGAAAAGGGGGGAGAGATCTACACAGCATTTGTCCTCGCCCGCTCGAGAATAGCCCCACGCAAGCAACAATCTATCCCACGTCTAGAGCTCTGCGCAGCCCTAGCCGGAGCGCACCTAGCCACGCTCATCCAACGTGAGCTCACCATACCGGTGTCTAGAACAATCCTGTGGTCAGATTCCACGACAGTACTCGCCTGGATCCAATCGGACTCATGCAAGTACAAAGTCTTCGTGGGAGTCAGAGTCACCGAGATTCAAGACTTAACCGAAGAGTTAACCGGAGAAACAGAGTGGCGCTACGTTGATACAAAACAGAACCCAGCTGACGTCATCACCCGGGGGATGCCCCTGGATGACCTCACCCGTCACAATGCTTACAGTGACGGCCCCGCATTCCTAAGACTCCCGGAAGGACAGTGGCCCATGCCTATCCCGAGGGAAGCAAGTCCAGAGGAGGTGGAAAATAAGAAGTCTGTGTTCTGTGGATTGAGCACCGTAGCCTCCACCGACCCTAACATAGACGATTGCACGTCCATAGAGAGTGCACAACAAAGAACATTCCTGCGGTACCACCCGGAGTGCAAGTCCCCCGCTGATATGTCAGCAGCTAACTATGAGGAAGCAGAATTGCTTCTACTGCAGCGAGCCCAGAGAGACTCGTTCCCCGATGAATTGGCCTGTCTACAGGGAGGAAAGCCCGTCCCATCCGACAGCAGATTAATTCATCTGGCCCCCGAGAGCGACGCTCATACCCTCATCAGAGTGGGTGGTCGCCTACGCAGAGCCCCCAATCTACTGGATGACCTCACCCGTCGCAATGTCTACAGTGACGGCCCAGCATTCCTAAAGCTCCCGGAAGGAGAGTGGCCCACGCCTATCCCGAGGGAAGCCAGTCAGGAGGAGGCTGAGAATAAGAAGCCTGTGTTCTGTGGATTGAGCACTGTTATCTCCGCAGACCCCAACACACTCCTGATGGGGCGGCTAGATCCTGCATTACCCCAGACAATGTACCGGCCTGAAGAAGCGAACGGCCGACGAATGTGGAGGTACAGCCAAGTATTAGCCGACAAGTTTTGGAGCAGTTTCCTACTGCACTACCTACCGTCTCTACAGACCCGCCAGAAGTGGGTAAAGGAGAGAGACAATTTGACAGAAGGAACAGTCGTCATGATTATTGATCAATCACTGCCCAGAGCTATGTGGCCGGCCGGCCGCGTAAGCAAAGTGATCACCGGTGCCGACGGCAAGGTCCGAGCAGCTGAAGTGCTTGTCCAGGGTCGCACTTACACCCGTCCCGTGGCGAGGCTCATAGAACTGCCCCGACTCCCAGACACAATCGATGATGACCATGACCCTATAACCCTATGACTTTGTGAAGTTGACTGACCCCTACAGCAAACCCTTATGTGTAAATAGACAACGCGATTAATCTGTCTCTGTTTAACTGATTAGGTCTGGGACCAATCAGGGGGTGGCTGTTGTGAAGGGCCAGATTAAACCGAATATATATATTTATTATATATATATATATTTAATTGTATTTGTATATTCTCTAATATTCCCTGATATCCCTTGTATATTCCTTGTACAATATGCATTGAATATCCATTCTAGCCTACTGAACATCCCATAATAGTCTCCATTCTACTATTGGTCGAGACCTTGGTGCCAGGCTGCCATACCCCTCAGACCCAGTTCAAACGTACCGCTCAACATGTACGAACAAGTCCTAGTTCCGCGTAGGAATCTGGCTACCGCACCACTAATGGGACTATTTGTTCATAGTGCGTATATATACTGCGCTACTAAAGTAGGACTTTCTTTTCAGTCCAGTTTCTTACCCTCCAATAGAGTCACAGACGTAAAGCCTCCCCGCGACGCCACGTGTGGGAGTAAGGCCAAGTTCGGCTTACCATCGGTATTGAGACATCGTGTATATTAATATTTGAATAGTCATATTTGGCACTATATCGTCGAGTTGGACGTAGTCTATTAAGCTAATAATAGTCTGTTAATATATAGTGCTTCGTGCGGTGAGAATACTACCGTAGTCAGTACCCCATCGTTTCGGGCAGAGAACTGGCTGCTTATCCAGGGTGGTTGACCCCACGTGAAGCTGCACCCGAGGAGCCCCAGAGCCGACGAGCGAGTGGACCTGTATACCGGATTATTCTACCGACGACAGCCCGCCTTCCCCGGCACGGATTATGCTTTGTATACGTTGATTATTCCATGGATAAAGACCCCCGACACTGCCGTGTGTTGGAACCCCCCCCCCTGGAGAGGACGCAAGGTGAGGAGACGCTCTGCAAGACGAGGTCGCTTCACGTCTCTCCTCCGTGGACCGGAGGACGCCGGCCCACAAAGAGTCCACCTGCTTTCATCTGTGGTCCAAGGATCGCCGGCGCATTGAACGGCACTACAGTGGGTTCACCTGGGATACCCTTGGCCGGATGAGGCAGCCGGATTCTACCCCCCCCCCCCTTCCTACTCCTGTCGGCTTACAAGCGACCGGATTAACCCCCCCCTAGTGTATCCAGCCTATAATCATTAAAGTATCATTGCTGTTCTTCCTTAACTATTCCAGGTCGTATATGTACCACCTGCGCCTTCAGAGATTGGACATTCTCTATTGATATACCGACGAATACTCTTGCCATAAAAGTGCATACTAATTCCCATTCATAAATGTGATTGATTTGATTAAGTGCTTGCTCTACACACCATCGCTGTGTAGAAATAAAGACCTATTTCTAATTCGTACATTTGTGTTGGATCCGTTTCATCTACGTGACAGTGTTCATCATAATATATTTATGCCGTGTACTGGGTGGCCGAATATTAAGTACAAAGGTAGTGGTAGTAAGTATCATATCTAGTAATACAGTCAGGGAATTGTACCCCTCAGTTACAGTATGTTTGACAAAAAGGTTGGCTTGCTTGCCAGACAACTCATTGTCCCCAAATCAAAAACAGTTTTTTTGATGTTAAATATGCATATCAGTCGTAGCCTCAAGTACAGTAATTTTTGAAAGTTGAATTGCGAGATGGGATGTGGCATGATATGAAGAGATTATGCAAATCCAGGAATAAATTGCCTCTCCACATACCAATCTGCTCTGCTAATTCTATCTTGCAAAAACAAAACAAAAAACATGGTGTTTGATGTAAGCGCACTGATGCCAGAGCGCATTTGGCTGAATAGCGAGATGAAGCACATCTTACTTGGTCAGCAACATTGTTGTAAACCTTGTCGCAGAGACATGTAGTAAATTCCTACAGAATCCTACAATAATCTAAGGTTATTGTAGTACAGTACAATGAGATTGCTTATCTGGAAGGAGGAGAAAGGGATCATATTGATAGAATTGTTGGTCTCTTCATCTGACTTAAAGCAGATAAAGAAATAAACGTGTAGCCAGACAAAACCATGAACTATAGTTCAACTCAGCATTTATTTGAGCCAGAGGCCAAGGTGAATAAGAAGTTTGCCTTTTGTATACAAAAGATTATCAGAAAACATCAACATGGCTGCCTGTGTACAGAAATCACAATAAGGTTTGCATTCTCAAACCCCAATATGTACAGAAACAGTCACTTGGTTAACATAATTTGAACATAGATAATTTACTGTACACATTATACATGAGTAAATCTGGTTTACAGATCAGGGATCTGTACATTACTCTAATCTATAAACAACCATTGGTGTTTCCCATGATTTACTCACGTAAAATGCAATCAGCTCACAGTAGTCTCTGGGTGGGGCGCGGGGAGCACGCAGATCGGGGTTGGGATCTGGGCTCCTGAACTACCAATATGTTCGCTCTTATATACTATAATTTCTGGCCAATAATAGCACATTTTACTAATACAGTTGGTCCAATCAGGCGTCTTCTGTGGGCGGTCTCCTGTGGGGGCTGGCAGCCCCCACCTCTGGGTTTCTCTGGGGGGGGGGGGGGGGCGGCTGCCCCCACCTCCTTGATCTCCTGTGTGGATCTTGACTCAATACCCAGAGGGGGCCGCTAGTGGCTCCCGTCATTGTCTTCCTGTTGAGTCTGTCCCCAACAGGTTATTGTCCGTGGGTGGGGGTTGGTGTGATGTCATCTGGTGGGGTGGTGTGAATAGCCCCCTCCTTTGGGCCATAGCTTCTCATGTTTACCTATTACCATACAGTATTAACCAGAATTCTATAACAAGAGTGTAATCACCCTTCAAACCTTTTACCAACTGTATCTCCAGTATATATGAATTTACCCATTTCTAATATTATGGTTTACTCTTTTGATAATAAACAGTTGATTATTAGATAAACAAGTCTAAACTGGTCTGCCCTGTGGGCAGCCCAGCTGTCTTTGATCAGCATTTACATACAGTCAGTTTGAAAAGGTGTAGTGGGGGGTTGAGAATGGCTCTCTGTTGTTATCTGCTGCAGCTGTCTCCACTGGCAGTTGCGCCTGATTTAGCCACTGAGTCTCTCTCTGCTATAGAAAGATACATCTGGCTTTTGATGTGGTCTTCTAATTTATTCACACATATTAATTATGAAATTCAACGTCAATTCTAACACATTTCCCCACTTTGACAATTCTTATTGTCACCTACGGTATATTGACTTGATTTTCTATACATACTAACCATACATTTTAATAATAAAAATCCTTTTTTTTCAAAATTAAAAATCTTTTTTCAAATTTCTCCATTTTTTTCTTTTTCCATTTTTCTTTGGTACATATCATCAATTAGCTTTTTCCTTCTTGAGGCTCATTAGCCAAAGGCCTACTTTTTAACCAACAACTTTTGGGTTTGTTGAAAACAATAAAACAATTTAATCTAATCATTATACCTTTAAATAAAACACAATTTTTAAAAACCAATTTTTCTTAAGTTACAGCACTTTTGATTCCACATTATTTCATAAGATCTGGGGGAGATACAAAAATTAGTATTCATTTTACATACTTTTTACTTTTTTCTCCTGTTAATTCCTTTTCTAAGACAGCACAATCACATTTGCATAATCAAAATCAGTTGGTCTTCTCACCTATCCTCCCCCCTTTATGAACATATCATGGACATAATACCTACCACCTCGTCGCCGCATCAGTCGGGCAGGGAAGGCGGAGCATCACTCAAGGAAATTTTTTTTTTCACCACCTCACTTTGGCCATAATCTACGCCTAATATTCTACCTATGTGAATGCGTCTAGTACCCCTGCGTTGTGTCATAACCTATATCAGTTGCTACCGTTCAGTTACCTCCCGTTCAACATACCAATCAAACACCACATTCCACAGAGGCCCTCGCTCAACTTCTTGCACAGTCTCTGACCGTTTTCGCCTCCCCCTTCACCCCGTTTGTAGGCCTGTGATCTCGTCACATTCTGACCCCTGACTGTATGTCCTTGGATCTACAGACGACTCTGCCAGTCTGGCGGTTTTTCCCAAACCTTTGGCCGCTGCTCTCGGGGCTATGATGAAGGAGGGGCCAGCGTCCACAAGCGACCTCTTTCCACAATCCAACAATCTCCCACAGGAAATGACTGAACGGGTTCACACCATTGTGTCGTAATCTAATGAAATGTATTCCTACACCTCCTCCATGATTCCTCTACCTGTGACGGTCCGTCTTCCCCCCTCCACTGAAATCTGCGAGGGAACAAACACAAAAAAAATTCTTTTCACATAACATGTCAAATATTTCCAAGAGAAGCCAAGATGGTAATCATATGCAAACGCGATGGGGCCACTTAGCTTTTGTTGACACTCTGTTGACGTTTTGACGCCACTTCCTTCAGCCTCCAGCTTTCTCAACTCACCCAGACCATAACAGATGAGAAATAAGAAACAAAAGGCAAATAATCAAAAAAACATCCCAACAGACCTCACATGTGAAAGTAAATTACCATTCATACCCAAAAATAGCAAATCAATGAAATCAACAAGCTCCAAACTTAGACCACCTCAATGGTTATTTAGAAAGAAAAGAAAAGAATCCCAAAAATCTTACATCCAAACCTCATCACACCTGTCACTGTGATTTTGACACCTCTCAAGCCAGCACAGTCACCCCGACAGGTCCCATTCAAACCCATTCAGGCCACACACATTCAAACCCATTCAGGCCACACACTCAAAAATTAAAATAACCACATGTACTGAGTGACCACCCATTCTAAAAGAAACAATACCAAATGAAAGCAATAAAATAAAACTCCTATACCTAAGTGAATAAAATCACTCTAATTCTTATTGCTCTGCAAATGACTATGTGTATCTTTAATTCTAACCTGTCCTCCTACGTGTAAAAATATATCACTCGCTCACACCACAGTTTCAATCACCCACTGAAATTAACACATCCTGACACGCACTCAGACGCCACTCAATTCATTCACAGTTACACTGATCATTTGAACCTAAATAAATACTTTCAAACTCTCTCTCATACAACTCGTTAATCAACCACAGACCGACAAACAATGTTAGTTCTTCTGCTCTCAACTTTTCTGCTCTCAACTTTTCTGCTCTCATCCTCAGGCTACCACAGTCTATCCTCACATCTGCTCCTCTTCTCTCACTTCAAAGACGGACTGGAATCCATCTCTAATTCAGACCTATCCATGCCTTCCAGTGCACAGACAGACCCAAATATTCCCTTACCAAAACAGTTAACATTCATAAGTCATAACCCCAAATGAATGCCTACTTTGATTTCCCACACTCACACTCCAACTGTTCCCTGACAAACCTTCCCCTGTCTCACCTTCCTGTCACTTCCTGGCCCCCAGGCCCATTACCACCACTTCCTGTCCTCTGCTCTAAAAATAACTCTATCTGTTATCTCACTTTGACTGTTCTCTCCTATCTCCACCTGTGACCTCTCCCCCGTTGCATCTTGCCTCGTCATCCTGTCATAAAAAAACAAACAGCCATTGTAAACAACAGCTGTCCCCCTTGCCCCCGCCTGGGCATACAACGTTATCACTTCCTACTGTGAAGATATTCTTGGTCTCTCCCGTGAGCGTAACAGTGATCATAAACCACAGGTTTACCATCCCCCCTGGTCTAAAACCTATTCTCCTTTCTGCTTCCCTGCAACGTCATAAACCGCATCTGTTAAAGGATAACTCCACTATTTTGGGAAATTTGCAATCAAAAGTTAGGGGGCTAATAACCCTTGCCATAATTTCAGTGCGCCCCCTAACTTTTGATTGCAAGGTCTGACATTGACCCCCTTTTCAGGAGTTGACCTAGAGCCCACCAAGGTCATGCATATCAAATTTGGTCAATGTCAGACCTTGCAATACACTGTAAGGCACTGTAAGGCTACTGTCCTGCCTCACTTCCAGTGATGAAGCTAAGCTATGCTAACGGAGCGTCTATTCCCAAAGCTAAAATGCACGCACAGAGACAAAAAAGGTATGTATCTTCTTGTCTAACTCCAGGGAAGATGTTAAATAAGCTAATTTCCCAAAATAGTGGAGTTCCCCTTTAACCATCCCCCCTTGTGACCTATCATACAGCTTTCAACTGAGGCCTTGTTGGCCCTCGGGCATACAAAGCCCCATTATTTCCTGTAATCAACAAAGGGTTCATCATTGCACACAAATCATCTATAAAACACACATTCCTACTGCCTCCAGGGGAGGCTAAATCCCTTCCCCCCAGAGGTTAGGTAGCACATATTTGCAATTTCACCTAGTATGCAATCAATCTTAATATAAACATCAGCCTATTTAAACCAATGGCCTCAAAGCTATAACAAGTATCAATATCTAACATTTTAACATCAATGCATTCTATACAAGTATCTTAATTCAAGCTACATAAAACACAACATCATTATTCCAAGCTTACAATTGTACATGTTACACAAATTTAAAAAACTGGAAATTCCATCAACTCTAATTATTATACATGTAAGCATGTTTCATTTCAGCATAACATTATAGTGGTTAGTCCTAAATGTGCACCAAGCCTCAATTGTTGTCAACAGGTTTAGGAATGTTCCTATATACAAACGTGACAAATGATTACTTTTGTATGTATTTAGCTGTACTATTTTTAATCAATCAACTACTCATCCCCCCTTGGATAAAAATATTAAACCAACCACTAACAATGTTAAATTTCTTAGCCCGTGCACTTGTATTAAATCGCCAATGTACTAATAAAACTGCTTTCTCACACAGACAACAAGGCCCCACCAACAAATTATAATCTCCCATAAATCTGAGACCTGTGTCCACATAATAACAGTGTACTAAAGATTTACCTCATACAAACATCTTAAAATAATCAAATCACATTTGTACACGCACAACACACACCTAAGCAATCCTATCAACCACCACTCACTAGAAAGCACATTATTTATCAGTTAAGTTCCCATCATGCTAAGTCTCATAACTGTAAACAGAATATTCTGGGAACGCTTAGCCCTGTATACAGGTGACATGTGATTATAATGTAGATGTATTAATCAAAATATGACGCAAGCGATATGCCTCTCCCCTTGGACAAGACTCCCCCTGTGTAACATATTTATTGCTCATTTATTTCAAGTACAATGTGTATCTGGTTTATGAATCCCAGTGTAAGTTAAGGGCATGTATTTTAAATCATCCCACCACATGCTACACCTATATAATTTGTAGTAATACCACCAAAACCCACTCCCAGAACATTGTTTACAACCCACAGAATGCACAATATACAAACCCAATCATTTTACATAATGCAGAATATTCACTAGAATGCACAATATACAAACACAACCATTTTACATAATGCAGAGTATACCCTTACCCGTTATTCCTGTCCCCTGAGCGAATTACCACGAATGCATTGATCCACGTTGTACCGCGCATGCGCAGTGGCCAACGGCGCACCCCGGACGATGTATTACGGCAAAGCATAACTAATATCATAAACGCCTTGTTTCAACACAACACACTGCCACGACATCCACCGCGTTCTCTAACCCTTCCCAAACATCATTCTCAAAACTCGAAACGTAACATATGTCGCTCGCAAACTCCACAAAACAACGGCACGCAAGCTAACTAGCCTAGCCAGCCCCAGTGCGAGGTTCCATGCGTCCCCAGAAGCCCCAAGTTATGCCACGTTCGAGATCCGTACATTCATATACTCCGCTCAGTACCAATCCAACCATAAACAATTCACACATGCTCAAAATAACAAACTACTTTATAAGAAAATAATTTTTAAAACATTCACACCAACACGAATCATCTCTCCTACCCTTCTCTCCGCCTGGCTCCGTAGTACCGTGAACGTTACACACTCCCTTCAACACCATGACGTCATCAAGCAGCGACTTCTCAATATCGTACACAATCGTTACTGCATCAATAATAACCCTCAAAACGGCCACAATCTCTCCAACCTACGCCTCGATTCGCTTCTTACCTGCAATCGCCGCCACAGTGTTTAATCAATTCTCTCATAACGCCGTCGTAACGTCCCTAGTTTCACCGCGGACTTTTCCACCGAGCTAAGCTAGCTAGCCCCAATCACCAATATGACTCGCCCCAGACCCATGTTCGTTGGTCATTAAAATATCATAACAATACAACAACAAGCTCTTATGTTTCGTCAATCATTCCTAACCATAGCCATTGTTCACACATTCCATCATACTAAGTACTTAATCATTATCACAGCGCACGCAATCAATTAACACGCCGGTTATGCTCAAGATCAAAAAGGACCTCCAGATCCGTTCGATATTATGCCCTAAAGTCGAACATACATCTTCATTTAATTCGGCCGATAGTTTCCCGCAGACACATGTCCTACCATGCTCAGCCAGCAAACCATTCTATTGAAGCCTCTTGAGCACGCCAGCCCCGTTTATATTAATTATTACGTGATAATCCTGTAATCGCACAACGTTCCCCGATTTATGCAGGTCCTAATTCATCTTATACCAAGCCGATTTACATGTTCTAAATAGCGACAGAGCCCATCTATACACGGCTCTCTCCCCATTCAGGACAAGCAAAAATTACCAACATTATCCTAGCGCCCCTTTTCCTGAGAATATATTCTAGGGATCCTTATACACTCAGGACGCGCTCCTGTCGCACGCCAACCAGATTACCGCGCTCTTGATCAATAAAGCCTTTCATCTGTTGCCATCCGACGCTTTGACCACCCCATAATCAGATATTTTGTGCCACCCATACGTCTTCATATTACATGAGGCCTCCTCTTTACTTTGGACACTTGAAAAAGGCCACAGGCCGAAACGTTGTGTTCAAGTACATTAAAACTTGGGAACACTAGACGGTGTGCAGACTTTTCTTCCACAAACATTACTCCTCTTTACTTCACATATTTCTACATGAGGCAATATCTTAGCACAACCCCCCTCGTATAGTTCATAAAGTATATTCCATACGAGACTCAACCCCCGTGGCCCGCATAGGCCGGGAACGGCCTCCTGTGTCTGAACAAACACACAAACATAAAAAGCCCACGTTTGCATGTTCACTGCACAACAAGCGCGATCCCTATACCTCCGGACATCCTAACCTAAGTTACCGCTCCCCCATCCCTGTATGCAAAAGGCCATATTCACCGTGGGTCCCAACTAGTGGCGTACACAACCAGCCTTCATCCTGTCCCCCTGTCCTCCATTCCAGACAACAAGCCCCTGTCTGCAACTTCAAACGCAGCAACCCCCAGCTCTTTTACCTGCACGTCCCCAACACACAGCAAGGTCCAGAGACCTCACCGCACCTCTTCAGGGGGGGATACAACAGGGTGGGTAAGAACGGCACCATTTCTGTAGTAAATTCCTACATAATCCTACAATAATCTAAGGTTATTGTAGTACAGTACAATGAGATTGCTTATCTGGAAGGAGGAGAAAGGGATCATATTGATAGAATTGTTGGTCTCTTCATCTGACTTAAAGCAGATAAAGAAATAAACGTGTAGCCAGACAAAACCATGAACTATAGTTCAACTCAGCATTTATTTGAGCCAGAGGCCAAGGTGAATAAGAAGTTTGCCTTTTGTATACAAAAGATTATCAGAAAACATCAACATGGCTGCCTGTGTACAGAAATCACAATAAGGTTTGCATTCTCAAACCCCAATATGTACAGAAACAGTCACTTGGTTAACATAATTTGAACATAGAGAATTTACTGTACACATTATACATGAGTAAATCTGGTTTACAGATCAGGGATCTGTACATTACTCTAATCTATAAACAACCATTGGTGTTTCCCATGATTTACTCACGTAAAATGCAATCAGCTCACAGTAGTCTCTGGGTGGGGCGCGGGGAGCACGCAGATCAGGGTTGGGATCTGGGCTCCTGAACTACCAATATGTTCGCTCTTATATACTATAATTTCTGGCCAATAATAGCACATTTTACTAATACAGTTGGTCCAATCAGGCGTCTTCTGTGGGCGGTCTCCTGTGGGGGCTGGCAGCCCCCACCTCTGGGTTTCTCTGGGGGGGGGGGGGGGGGGGCGGCTGCCCCCACCTCCTTGATCTCCTGTGTGGATCTTGACTCAATACCCAGAGGGGGCCGCTAGTGGCCCCCGTCATTGTCTTCCTGTTGAGTCTGTCCCCAACAGGTTCTTGTCCGTGGGTGGGGGTTGGTGTGATGTCATCTGGTGGGGTGGTGTGAATAGCCCCCTCCTTTGGGCCATAGCTTCTCATGTTTACCTATTACCATACAGTATTAACCAGAATTCTATAACAAGAGTGTAATCACCCTTCAAACCTTTTACCAACTGTATCTCCAGTATATATGAATTTACCCATTTCTAATATTATGGTTTACTCTTTTGATAATAAACAGTTGATTATTAGATAAACAAGTCTAAACTGGTCTGCCCTGTGGGCAGCCCATCTGTCTTTGATCAGCATTTACATACAGTCAGTTTGAAAAGGTGTAGTGGGGGGTTGAGAATGGCTCTCTGTTGTTATCTGCTGCAGCTGTCTCCACTGGCAGTTGAGCCTGATTTAGCCACTGAGTCTCTCTCTGCTATAGAAAGATACATCTGGCTTTTGATGTGGTCTTCTAATTTATTCACACATATTAATTATGAAATTCAACGTCAATTCTACCACAGACACTATACTGTTAACATCTAACGTTAGCTCCCATCATCAGTGCTACTGACGGGGTCCACTGATAGCCTCTGTAAAACAGCCAGGAGTACTGTATGAAACCTTTATATGTTCCTTGTAAAACAGGTACAAATACAAAAATGATGAAAGTCCCTATTAGCCTCCTCAAATATTGTCTATCATAAAAAAAAGCATTTATGTAATAATATTTTACAACATTGAATAATAACCAACCAGGGGATGGTGCTGCATATCTATGCTCTGTCATCTATGAGATGGCTAGATCCACAGTTGGTGCTGTTTGAGGCCACAGAGATGCAGGGTTGCTGCTGGACTCTGAATTCAGAGCCCCAGTTGTCTAGTTTGCTACTCAGTTTCAGTTTATTTAAAAAGGACAGTACACATTATTAATCAACATTTATATAAATGTGTCAGTTTTAGCCAGCTGGCTGATTCGCAACTGTAGTCTGTTTGGCAAGATGTTATAAGACCGACCATACACCTAAAAAATAAGCATTAAAAGTAAAACACAATATTTACAACACAATCCAACATAATAGTAAAAGCAATAACTAAATACACAATGAACTGATTAAAAGTGATCACATGTTTGATTGGTTAATAGCCATGTCTTGAGTTTTGTTGTAAAGGTGTGGTAGGTACTGTAGCACAGTATCATATTTCTGTTGGTAGGATGTTCCAGAACTGAGTGGCTCTGACTGCAAAACAGGACTGACTGAAGGAGCTGGACCTAAACGGCATAGTACAGTCCCCTCTCTGGGTAGATCTTGTGGACCTATTATGAGATGTTTTTTGTTTGACAAAAGTGCTGAGAGGTGGAGGGGCCTTGCCATTTAAATTCTTGAACAGTAGGCAGGCATCAGTGTATTTTGTCAGGTTTTCCCAGCTGAGGATTCTGTACTCTTTTATGGAGGAAATACTTCAAGTTTTCTTTTCTTTGTTTATTATTTGTTCTTGTGTTGGAGTGAGCCCGGCCTTGGCCAACTTGCTGCATAAAGCGTAATGTTTCTCATGCTACTTTCTACTTTTCCTGGAACTCGGGAGGCGACCAAAATGCCACCATGCATTGAGTTTCCTCATAATTTCTTTCAGACGATGTCTCACTTTCTCCATCGTTGCCTTCGCCGTCCTCTGTTTCCAACCTGCAGAATATTCACCGTCGACTAAAAACACTTCTTCAATCAATATCTGAAATGAAAAAATATATATAATAATATATATATATATATATATATATATATATATATAATATATATATATATATATATATATATATATATATATATATATATTATTATTATATATACACATATATATATATAGTGACAAGCATGGTGGTGTTCAGACTCGTCACGGTTAAAAAACAAACGAATTCAACTGTCCACACAAGCGCAATTTCAATCAATAAAATATATTTATTGTATAAGGCAGAATATAGTCAGATGGGCAATTAGGGTAGTCGTAATACAGTCAGTGATGCAGTCGTAATATGGGAACTGATCACACGCCACGTGCACGCGCGCTCCCACGCACGCGCGTGCGGCACTTCTCGTTTATCGTATCCTATTATTATGCAAAGTCTAGGTGATAAGTGCCGGCCGGGGGAGAGAGCTAGAGCGCTTCGATGGACTCTCGCTCATATACTGGTAAGTGCTTAGCGTGATGGGGTGCATTGTTAAACGAGTAACATGTAAACGAGCCCAAGTGGTGCTCTGCTCTGAGCCTCATTCGAGCGTCTTTGCGCCGCCGCTGCCCGAGCCCAACCTGGCAGACTGGGGCCTGGGGCCTGGCGGAGTCCAGACTGGGGCCTGGCGGATCGGGACGTACCCAGGGATGCCAGAGGGGGTCAATAGAAACCTCCTCGACAGCCCCCTCCCAGCCCTGCCCAGCAGGGGAAGGGAGGGGCAAAAACTAATGGAGAAGGACCGGGCCCCTTAGCACAGCGCAAGGTACAACACAATATGGACCAAGCACACTGCGAAGGATAACTCGTAGTGACATACCTACGACACACACATCCATAACATCAATCCCTGCGACACCCGGGCCGACCCGACATTTTCCCCCCGGAAAAGCACAAAGTCCTTCAGGGTACCAGAACAGCAGATCTGCGCCCCGGCGGACAACGGGTTAACTGACCTGGTCCGGCGCGACCAGAACCAGTCCCGTGTCCTAGTCACGCCGCCATCCCCAGTCCTAAGAGGGGGGTAGGTACGCGTGTCAATCCAAAACATCACAGAGGGCCCCACCAAGACGGTCAGAACAGGAACGCACCATACCCGGTGGCCCACCCCATGGGCGTGAGACCCATCCGCCAATGCTTTGATCTACTCCGTCATCTCCCCCCAGAGATGGCGCTCTGAAGAGATAAAATCTCCATCTCAGTCGCTCGTATAAAAAAAACGCTGTTTTTATAAATGAGCAACCAAGGTGCGCCAGCCCATGCGTGGTTCCACACTGAAAGCACCCAGGGCCAGCGCCATGTACACGTCGAGACCCAAAACACATCAATGGTAATTCTAACAAGAAACCAGATAACGTTCCCTCCACGCCGCCTGGGACGAGCGGCAGGAAGCTGGCCAAAAAGACACAGATATGGGTCCCATATGACGCGTCTGAGGGAAAAAACCCTGTCAACACCGCTCTGTATAAAAGAGGGGAGACAGGGAACCCCCAGAGAGACCTCCCACGTGAGTAATAATTGAAAAGATATATGCAAACATTGAGCCACGTGACCAAAAAGCTCAACACATAGCTCAGCAAATAGAGAGCAGAGCAGAAAACAAACAGTTTCCAACGCACCGCATCACCCAATCTTGACAATGACAGTGGTCCACAATATGGAGCCTGAAAAAACTCACAGAAGTCTCATGACCAATAGAAACACGCCCAGTGACGTATTCTATGGCCGGGGAAATTCCGTGACCACCCACCTGCCCAAATATGGCGTGGGACCAGGGAACTCCTTTTTTATTTAATAACAAAATCATATGTTGGGGAGGGGGGGGGACAGGGGTAAACAGGGGAGTCAATAGCGGCACCTGCCGCGTGCAGAGCGCTGCTTTCCCCCACGGGGAGCCGGCCCGGAGGAACGGTTCTGGGGAGCCTGGTCACGACGACGATCCCTACCGTTCCCTCCGGGCGTGGCACGGCTGGCTGCAGTGGACGAGGCACTCCCTCCACTCCTGGCCTTCTTCGCCGAAGGTCCAGCAGCGGCGGCGGTGGTGGCGGAGGCAACGGTCGCGGTCCTCTGCCAGCGTTGTTTCTTCCGGACATCACCGGTGGCATCAGGTCGGGGGAAATGGGGCTGGAGCACGGAGCGCTCCTCCTCCATCTCCCTGCAGGCTGCCGTCATCTGCTGCATGGCCGACCCGAATAATCCAGCATCGGAGAGGGGGGCCGTGAGCAGCGGAATCCTCCCCTGTCCCGGCACCCGCGCCTGCTCCAGCCAAAGATGGTGCTGGGAGAGAGTGGCCAGGGCGCGCTCCTTCCCGGCGGCTATCGCCTGCAGCTAGGTTAGGTGCAGGATGGCTCCAGCCGCCTGGGCGTGAAGGTATCGTTGATGGTCATCCAATACCAACCCGCCCGCCATCAGCCCCGACATGTAGCACGCTAGCTGTGCGATGTTGGAGGTCGCAGCTAGGCTCTGAGTCACGGCGATGTACACCTGGTCACTCCAATTAGCCAACTGCCTAGCCGATTTCCCTTAGGGAACCGGCTTTCTTAACGGCTCCCACACCATTTCGGGACAAAGTATGGATGCCATCAGGCTATCAAGTCGAGGCACCCCGTCCTTTAGCCCCTGGACCAAACCCACCACCCGCGTGACTGGCACGTAGGCGGGGGTAAGGCCAACAATGCGGGAGATTACCTGTCCCTGTGTCACGTAGGCCTCCATTGCTGGGAAGAATGGGCAGACAACGCCCGTCTCTCTCACAGGACGATGTTGCCAGAGATGACCTATCATGGTATCAGGAACAGGTGCTGGCAGTGGCTGCGGCAACGCCACGCCATTAGCGGCTGCGGCGGCCGCCATGAGTTCAGGGAACAAGGCGAGTAACTCCCCTTGCATTACTCCCTCCACGTCACTCGCGTTCCTCACGTACGGGAGGCTGCCTCGGGCGCCAACGACCGACGCGGCAGATAGCTGGGCATCTCGTCTCGGGGTCGGAGGTTCTAACCCAACCCTGGAGTACAAGGGACCCCAAGGAGACGCAGCACTCCCTGCCACTCCCCGACGGGGAGAGTGATACGTCTCTACTGGGGCTTCGAACAAGAGAGCTCCCGCCCCCTCCATGTAATCCTCAGTCTCCATCGGAAATGGAGAAGAGGCAAGAGAACTCTCGTCCGGCTCCAGCGCAACACTAAAGCCAGGCCGTTCGCCCCTGCTGCTCGCCGCCTTACGACGAGAGCGAGCCGAGGCGAAGAGTCTGTGACGCAAATCCCCGGCCACCAGAGGAGCTGTCGGCCTGTCGGCCGATTGTCCACTGGCGGGGGAACCAGGGCCGGAACCAGGCCATCTCACAGGAGATGGAGGCTCAACGGCCCCTCGGCGAGGCAAACTCACCACCGGGCGCCGCCCAGGCGTATCTGGCTGCCACGGCCGCGGAGCCAGAGACGCTCCACGACGGTGGAGGGTGACGTTGCGAGAATCTAGACCCTCCGACGGTGAAGACATTATCTCTTAGTTTCTTTCGTAAAATTGCGAGAGAGAAAAAAACAAAGATACAATGTCAACGTAGCTCCTTTCCAACAACTATTTCGGCACTAAACTCAAAGTGGTGTACTTTACGGTGGTGAAAATAGGGAAGGAGCTGTTAGTGTGGCTACGACCCCGCTTATGTGGAGGAGCGGATGTGGGTGTGGCCAGGCGGATGTACATGTGGAGAAAATTTTTTCAGTGTTAGATTGGATAAAGGGATAGTTCCACTAGAGTGCAGAGCGTAAGCTATACGATAATATAACTAAAATGTCGGGGGAGTGGCTATTCTGGTTTTGATCTGCGGTTTCGATGACGGTGACATCATTTGTTGATGTCCATAAACAAGTTTCTCAAGTTTCTTTAATAGTTGTCATACAGAAGTACAGAATACTTTCATACAAAATGCTTCTTACTGTTACGCTCCAGAGACTGTGCTAGACAAGATAGTATCAAATAACATAGTATAGCATGTAATTTAGAAGAAGAAAATGAGGTCACAGTGTTCGGTATAGACATATGTACAATGTTCTGAGTTACCATATAATATACAATACTATGCAGTGTACTAATGTACAGTACTATATAGTGCAAAGCAGAAATGGGATGAGGTACAATTTAGGTACAATTTACAGTAAGGTGTACGAGTTGTAGTGCAATCCTTCATCAATAAATATAAAGTGTGGGGAGTGGGTGCTACAGTGTGTTTGTTTAAAGTGGGTGTGTGCTATAAAGTGTGTGGAGTGGGTGCTACAGTGTGTCTGTTTAAAGTGAGTGTGTGCGTGTGGATGTGTGTGCCATGTGCGTTTGGTGGTTGTTGTTGTGTAGTGTTCATTGTTCGTTTAGCAGTCTGATGGCCTGGGGATAGAAGCTTCTTCTGAGTCTTTCTGTGCTCGCCTTGAGACTCCGGTATCGCTTGCCTGACCGTAGCAGTTCAAAGAGGCAGTTGTTCGGGTGACTGGAGTCACCCGAGTGACACGTTCGGCTGAACGTGTCACTCTTTGTAGTCTGCTTCGGTCTTGTGCAGTGCTATACCCAAACCAGGAGGTGATGTTGCCAGTCAAGATGCTCTCTATTGTACATGAGTAGAAGTTCTTAAGGATCTTCTGACTGACTTGGAACTTCCTTAGGCGCCTGAGGAAGTAGAGGCGTTGTCGTGCCTTCTTCACAACACTGTCAATGTGTGTGGTCCATGTCAAGTCCTCGGATATGTAGGCTCCGAGGTACTTAAAGCTGTTGACTCTCTCAACCGGTGCCCCGTCGATGCTGAGGGGGCTGTAGTCCTTGACCCCCGACCTCCTGAAGTCCACAATCATCTCCTTTGTTTTGCTGACGTTCAGGGAGAGGCTGTTTTCCTGGCACCATCCCGCCAGGACCTTGACCTCTTCCAGGTAGGCCCTCTCGTCGTTGGCAGAGATCAGGCCCACCACCACTGTGTCGTCAGCAAATTTGATGATTGTATTGCTACTCCGCTGAGCCACACAGTCGTGTGTGTACAGGGAGTAGAGGAGGGGACTCAGAACACAGCCCTGGGGGGCCCCTATGTTGAGGGTGATGGATGAGGAGGTGCAGTTGCCTGCTCTCACCACCTGGGGTCTGCCAGTCAGGAAGTCCAAGACCCACTGACAGAGGTCATAGTTCAAGCCCAGGTCCCTGAGCTTGGCTATGAGTATGGAGGGGACTATGGTATTGAATGCCGAGCTGTAGTCGATGAATAGCATTCTCACATAGTTCCCCTGCCTCTTGTCCAGGTGTGATGCTGCTGTGTGCAGCACATGGGCTATGGCGTCCTCCGTGGACCTGTTGGGGCGGTATGCAAATTGCAGGGGGTCCATGTTGATGGGGAGGGAGGAGCAGATGTAGCCCTTTACTAGCTTCTCAAAGCACTTCATGGCTATGGAGGTGAGAGCTACAGGGCGGTAGTCATTGAGGCAAGCAGGCTTGGATTTTTTGGGTACAGGGATAATAGTGGACTTCTTCAGGCAGGTGGGGATGACAGCCTGTTCTAAGGACAGGTTAAATATGTCAGTGAATACTGGGGCTAGTTGGTCGGCACAGACTTTTAGGACGCGGCCGGGGATGCCGTCCGGACCTGCTGCCTTCCTGATATTCACTTTTTTAAAGGTCCGCCTCACCTCATGCTCTGTTACCCTGAACACTGAGTCTCCATCAGCAGCAGACCCCCCCCCCCCCCCATTGCCGTGGCTTGTGGGCTGGTGTTGTTATTACCAGAATCAAACCTCGCATAGAAGGTATTGAGGTCATTTGCTAAGGAGATGTCACTGTTCAGTTTGAGGGAGGCGCCTTTGTAGTCTGTCATCGTTTTGAGCCCCTGCCACATAGCTCTAGAGTCAGCTTGTTCAAACAGGGGGTGACAGGGGCTCCAATGTTGGAGAAAATCAAATGGAGAGACATCACTGGCAGCAGCTCTTAACCTCTTCCACGCAAATGACATCACGTTATAAATCAATCTCTCCAGACTGTTTGACAAAAGTATCGTTTTATTTTTCAAACGTATTCAAGTATAAACATCATAACCATGTCACAACAGTTACACAACAGATACGTTAGTTTACCAATAGGTTAAAGTGTTATTTGATAGATTTTTATTTTTGTTTTGGTGTTATTTACTTCGCGAAAGTCGCCATTTAGGAAAATTTGAACTTCGGGAATTGTAGTTATTTTGCTGCCATTTTGTAGAGGACACTGACAGCTTTCGATGAGTGTTGGAATTTTTCCAAACAACATTCCCAAGGGCCTCTATGGGGTTTCAAGCACATTACTCCTGTATGATTTTTTTTATATCTCTTATTATTCGGGATAATAAACCACACAACTTAATGTTATTGACAGACACAATATTTCTGACACTGGTAATACATTCCCTGAGATCCATAGATACCAATAACATGCAAATGGACCTTGTAGACGTGGAGCAATCGTCCATTTACTTAGGTATGAATTTTTAGGCAGATTTTAACAAAATAGGGCTTAACAGTTTAGGTGCACTTTTTAATTGTGTGTTTGTGTGTGGGGTGTGTGATTTAGTGCAAGTGAGGATGTGTGGTGTGTGTGTTCATGTGTGCTTGTGTGTGGAGAGATCATTGTTCAGTGTTCTGATGGCCTGGGGGAAGAAGCTGAGTCGGAGTCTCTCTGTGCTTGCCGCATGAATGCGGAGGCAGCAGCTTGAACAGGGGTGGTGAAGGTCCTTTATTATTCTGCAGGCATAACTATCCTTGTGCCTCAATCTGGTAGAGGAGTTTAATGTTGCTTTGCAGTGGAATTATCCTTTGAGTGTTGATATGATTGCTCATACACACACAGTGCCTGCCACAGATCTTTATATCACCGGTAGATGAATAGCAGTGGAATATGTCAGGAAGCTCATGTGGACAATTATTCCATAAAGACAAAAGAAGTGTAGGAGCAGACTATACCCCTCAGTCAGACACGTGTCCTCCAGGCAATGTGCTGGCTGGCCTATTGACCTCCACCTCCTGTACTCTCCATCTTTCTTCCTATTTCTCCTTCCCCGTCAGTCTCCCTAAGAGATAAACGCCACACTGCTCCTTGTCTCCACAGCCTCTTTCTCTTCGCTTGTTATAGTGCTTTATCAAACTCTTTTCATATGTGTGCAATTCATTTACGAGAGAGAGAGAGAGAGAGACAATTGAAAAGGGAGATGGTGCAAGACGAAAAAGTGCTTTTGTCATTGCATGTAATTTTCTCAGTTTCACAATGGCGTATCGCTGCAAATAAAGTTTTCCTTATCTCCATATTTTTCTCAAGGGAAGTTGCCCTTTTGTGTCAAAGGAATAACGGGTCCAAATGGAATATGCATGCTATTAAACTGTTTACCAAAAGATTTGCTCTTATGAATTTGAATCATTTCTCTGAAGCCACGCATTTCAAACAAGAAAAGTTATCTGCTACACCTCAAAAGAAAGCGGCAAAAGCATGCCCATGAGCTTCATATTGAAATTCTTTATTCAGAATAACCCCTTGAGATGTTACCCCTTGAGGGGCTCGTAACACAATACAATGTCTGCACATTTTCAAAAAACAAACAAACACACAAAAAACATGAGACATCAAAACAGAATCTACTAAGCAATAACAATACAAAACAAGTAAACCAACAGACGAGATCACAAAATACAAAGGACAAACTAAACAAAACACAAATCAAGCAAGGATTGTTAACAGAATTAAACTATAGGGCGACAATAATGTGGTCAAGAGGCATGGTTTCTATCTTGAGCCTGAACTGGCGTGACTTCTTTTATTCACATGGTAAGCAGCAGTAACACAAGTCTTCTCTCACTGAGAGACATTGGGGGAGAGAACGAAATGGGTGGATACCTTTGCTTTTATACTGGCCATAAGGTAGAGTACCTGGGTGGCTCCGCCTAGAGCGCCCTCCAGTGGGAACAGATATATATGCAACTAGACAGTCACTGGTGGAGACAATTATATATATGCAGGTAAACAGTTACTAGAGTAAACAGCCATATTTACAGTTAGACAGTTACTAACAATCCTACACAGAGCCTCTGATCTCAACACTCCCACTTAGGCAGCATTAGCATACTGGCTGACTTCTGGGAAAAATATTTAACAAAGGAAATAATATATAATCCCCAAAACATCCATAGGGTATGCCAGTCAATATCCTCACATTGAACATGACCTTTGCAAATTCCTTAAATTTTAATTTGAAAACAGGCTCCCTCATAGTATCTATTACTCTGTCGTCCGTTGGACAAGTTTCAAGTTTCTTTAATAGTTGTCATACAGAAGTACAGAATACTTTTGTACAAAATGCTTCTTACTGTTGCGCTCCAGAGACTGTGCATGACAAGATAAGTATGAAATAAAAACATAGTAAAAATAGTAAAAATTAGAAGTAAAAAAAGAGGTCACAGTGTTCAGTTTAGACATATGTACAATGTTCGTAGACGTAGTTACCATCCAATATACAATACTGTGCAGTGTACTAATATACAATACTATATAGTGCAAGGCATAAATGGACGAGGTGCAGTTTAGGTACAATTCACAGTAGGTGTACGAGTTGTAGTGCAAATCCTTTATCAATAAATATAAAGTGTAAGTGTGTTTGTGTGATCTAAAGTGTGGAGAGTGGGTGCTGCAGTGTGTTGTTTGTTTGAGTGAGTGTGTGCGTGTGGGTGTGTGTGCTGTGTGCATTTGATGGTTGTTGCATAGTGATTATTGTTCGTTTAGCGATTATTGTTCGTTTAGCAGCCTGATGGCCTGGGGATAGAAGCTCCTTGACAGTAAACCGGTGTCATTCTTTCTTATCTGATGGCATACCTGATGAGATGATATTATTTATAATGACATGTTTACATCTATATTGACACATTGGGATCCTAGTAATCACAACGGTCCCCTGGTTGTCCTTATAAACAACAGTCTCCATACACAATGTTCATCATTTTAAACGGTTTTGACAGAACGCCCATTCTTCAAAAACACCATATTCGGTATAGAGGATATATTTCAATTACCCACGGCATCCTGAACAATACACTCATAACCCCATCTTCATCACCTCAAGCAGTTGCTCTAGATAAACACATTTAGCATTGTCATAGCTAGAAACATATACTCAGCTTCACAGGCTGATAGTGTCCCTGGAGCCTCTAAGCCCTTAAACCTTTGTTGTCTTTTCTGAAACACCGCTGTCCGTCTGCACTGCAGCACCTCTGGGAAAACGAAAAACATATTTTTGACGTAGTTCAATTATTCTCTGTGGGGTCAACAAACATACTATGACACTCTTACTCACTACAGAACATAGGTCAGGGCGAGTACAGGTTGTCCAACAGAATGAAGCTACCCACAGTTTATCTATACATTTCTTACTTCAGTCAAAAACATCTCAGGACCTTTCCCCACATATCTCTTCTGGGATATTTTACACAGTTGGCAGACTGTTCGAAGTCCATACCTATAAAATGCTTTAACCTGCCTAGGTCTTTCTTTTGTGGTCTGGAACGATGATCAAATCCTCCACTTCTGTATTTTAAACATGGATCCTCTTTTGTACGAATACACTGAAACGGTGCTTGACTATGTCTGTACTCTGGTAGAAGAAACAATCCCCTCCACCAAAATTAAAATCTACCCAAATCAAAAGCCCTGGGTAGACAAATCCGTCCGTGAGGCTCTGAAAGTGCGCACATCAGCATACAACACCGGGCTGGTGACAGGCAACATGGAAGAACACAAGATGGCAAGA
The DNA here is from genome assembly GCF_963971535.1 of Notolepis coatsorum. NCBI lineage: Eukaryota > Metazoa > Chordata > Actinopteri > Aulopiformes > Paralepididae > Notolepis > Notolepis coatsorum. Next base: position 138,097,362 of record NC_140171.1, read on the forward strand.
TACAACGTCAGGAGAGCAGTAATAGAGGCAAAACGGCGTTACAGGGATAAAGTTGAACTTCAGTTTGAACAGGCTGACTCTAGAGGCATGTGGCAGGGCCTCAGAACAATGACAGATTACAAAGGCACCCCCCTCAAACTGAACAGTGACATCTCCTTAGCAAATGATCTCAATTCCTTCTATGCGAGGTTTGAGGCTGTGAATAACAACACCAGCCTACAAACCACGGCAATGGGGGGGGGGGGTCTGCTGATGGAGACTCAGTGTTCAGGGTAACAGAGCATGAGGTGAGACGGATCTTTAAAAAAGTGAATATCAGGAAGGCAGCAGGACCGGACGGCATCCCCGGCCGCGTCCTAAAAGTCTGTGCCGACCAACTGGCCCCGGTATTCACTGACATCTTCAACCTGTCCTTGGAACAGGCTGTCATCCCCACCTGTCTGAAGAAGTCCACCATCATCCCTGTACCCAAAAAATCTACGCCCGCTTGCCTCAACGACTACCGCCCTGTAGCCCTCACCTCCATAGCCATGAAGTGCTTTGAGAAGCTAGTGAAGGGCTACATCTGTTCCTCCCTCCCCATCAACCTGGACCCTCTGCAATTTGCATATCGCCCCAACAGGTCCACGGAGGACGCCATAGCCCATGTGCTGCACACAGCAGCATCACACCTGGACAAGAGGCAGGGGAACTATGTGAGAATGCTGTTCATCGACTACAGCTCAGCATTCAATACCATAGTCCCCTCCAAACTCATAGCCAAGCTCAGGGACCTGGGCTTGAACTATGACCTCTGCCAGTGGGTCTTGGACTTCCTGACGGGCAGACCCCAGGTGGTAAGAGCCGGCAACTGCACCTCCTCATCCATCACGCTCAACATAGGGGCCCCCCAGGGCTGTGTTCTGAGCCCCCTCCTCTACTCCCTGTACACACATGACTGCGTAGCACAGCGGAACAACAACACCATCATCAAATTTGCTGATGACACAGTAGTGGTGGGCCTGATCTCTGCCAACGACGAAAGGGCCTACCTGGAAGAGGTAGAGAACCTGTCACAGTGGTGTCAGGAGAACTGCCTCTCCCTGAACGTCAGCAAAACAAAAGAGATGATTGTGGACTTCAGGAGGTCGGGGGTCAAGGACTACAGCCCCCTCAGCATCAACGGGGCACCGGTTGAGAGAGTGAACAGTTTCAAGTACATCGGAGCCCACATATCCGAGGACTTGACATGGACCACACACATTGACAGTGTTGTGAAGAAGGCACGACAACGCCTCTACTTCCTCAGGCGCCTAAGGAAGTTCCAAGTCAGTCAGAAGATCCTTAGGAACTTCTACTCATGTACAATAGAGAGCATCCTGACCGGCAACATCACCGCCTGGTTTGGGAATAGCACTGCACAAGACCGTAGCAGACTACAAAGAGTGACACGTTCAGCCGAACGCACAATTGGAGGGGGGCTTCCCACCCTCCAGAACATTTACAACAAGCAGTGCAAGGGGAAGGCTAAGAGAATTATTAAGGACTCGAGCCACCCGAACAACTGCCTCTTTGAACTGCTGCGGTCAGGCAAGCGATACCGGAGTCTTAAGGCGAGCACAGAAAGACTCAGAAGAAGCTTCTATCCCCAGGCCATCAGGCTGCTAAACGAACAATAAACACTATGCAACAACCATCAAATGCACACAGCACACACACCCACACGCACACACTCACTCAAACAAACAACACACTGCAGCACCCACTCTCCACACTTTAGATCACACAAACACACTTTACACTTTATATTTATTGATAAAGGATTTGCACTACAACTCGTACACCTACTGTGAATTGTACCTAAATTGCACCTCGTCCCATTTCTGCCTTGCACTATATAGTATTGTATATTAGTACACTGCACAGTATTGTATATTGTATGGTAACTCAGTTACGTCTATTCTGCATCGAACATTGTACATATGTCTAAACTGAACACTGTGACCTAATTTTTTTTACTTCTAATTTTACTATGTTATTTTATTTCATACTTATCTTGTCTTGCACAGTCTCTGGAGCATAACAGTAAGAAGCATTTTGTATAAAAGTATTCTGTACTTCTGTATGACAACTATTAAAGAAACTTGAAACTTGTATTTAAACATTGAATCACCTCTGTACTTTAACATTGTAAACCACCCACCTTTGTACTTAAACATGGGGTTAAACATAAGATCCATTTCAGTATTTTAAACCTGGTAACTCATCTACCTCTGTACTTAAACATGGGACCAAACATATGGCTCAATTCTTCAGAATTCAATACATTTTCTATGAACCATAATTTGTAATTACCGTGGTCTTCAATACCCTCCTGGATCGAATACAACCATTTCCCTCCCACTGTCTGTCTGCCCTCTTTGGGGGACAATGTGGCCTCCTTAAAGGTCGGGTTTACCCCACTGGCTACCCTGTAGTAGTACTCAACGGGGGTAGGTGTATTGTCCTCCTTGTCACTCCCTTTCCTGGCATAGTCTGGCAGATATTCTGGGGGTTTGTGTTCCCTTGGGGGATACCTCCCTCTGCTTGGGGCACTTGACGTCACCCTCAGGTGCTTCTCGTCATCGCCCTCTGGGGGTTGCTGACTGTCTGTCTGTACAACTGTACTAAGTACACTCGGGTGATGTGTTTCTATTTCTACGCACCTTGCTCCTCTGTCTGTGTCTTGCTCTCACAGGTTGTCTTCGTGACATACTTGACTAGCATGTGTTTCTGCACTCTCCCGTTACCGGGGTGATAAACTAGGAAAGCAGGACTTCCTCTGTCGTGTCATACGAAAAATCCTAGATTACACGTCTTTCCTGTCAGCGCTGTATACAGAGTGGTGCCCGAGTGCTTATTAAAGCACCTGTTTCTGGTGTAAGCGGCTTCTTGCACCGCATAATGCCACAGGCTCTTTGGTAAGTTACTATCTGCTAGCTTACACCTAGCCATTTCGAAAAGGGTGTGCCATTCCCTCACTGCCCCCGCTCTGGTGTGTGGGATATGGACGTGACGTCTCATGTCTTATCTTATACCTTCTCAACAGTGATTGGACCTCTCTGTTTGTGAACTCGGTTTTGTGGTCGGACCTCAAACATCTTACTGTACCATAAGGGGCTACGTCTGCCAGGAATCTTTCTGTGGCCTGGAGTGTGTCACTCTTTTCTTTGATAAAGTAAACAAACAGGTATTTTCTCGAAAATAGTGAGAGAGAAAACAAAGATATAATGTCAACGTATCTCCTTGCTCTTCTGTTCTCCTTTCTTCAGTCTAAACAACCTAACTTGATAGTGGTGTATACAGGCACTTCCTTGAGGTGAAAGTGAAGAAGGAGGTGAGTGTGTGGCCACACCCCTGCTTATATAGGTGGCGGATAGGGGTGTGGCCAGACAGATGTTGGTATGTAAAGGTACATTGAGAGTTTTTATTCAGTGCTGACGTGAAGCATGTGCAATAGACGCTGAGCGGAGCTAACACGAAATAGAACAATCCTACACAGAGCCTCTGATCTCAACAAGGATAGGAATGGATTGTTACTTCGGAAGAAATCAGTCATGAATGTCATAATAGTATGCAGTATATAAATTATCAACTAAAAACATGTACATGTACTACTCTGACAGTAAGACAGTAAGTAAATAACATATCACTAACGTCAAATGTGCCATTTGGCCACTAGTTGCTGAACTTGGTGCTATAGAGCAGTGGTTCCCAAAGTCGGGGTCGCGACCCAAAGGTGGGCCGCGAGCAGCCACGGATGGGCCGCGAGATGATTTTAAATTTTTTTTTTTAAATAAAAAAAATAAATAAAAAAACATTTTTTTTATTTTTTATTTTTTTATTTTTTATTTTTTTATTTAATTTTTTTTGTCAGGCCACTGAACGTAGAAGCAGGCCAGGACAGTGTTTCTAGTTGTATTCTAAAATTCTATTCTATTGTATTCTAAAATGTGACTATATGGTTTTATATTAACTTAATAAATAAACAAAAACGAAAAATCTACTTATTTCAACGAACATTTCAAACTAAATAACAGATTATGCACATAAAACGCTGAAAACAACCGAAGCAACAATAATATTTTAATGAGGCTATTATTATTATCATTATTATTTTGCAACAAGTTAGCCCTCTCATAAATAGCACATATAAATGAATAACTAACTTGAACTAACTTAATAGGATTGAAGTGATATTTGGCTTAAAAAATCGGTCGCCTGGCAAAAAAAAAAAAAAAAAAGGCCAGACGATGTGCATTGGGCCGCGGCTCTCTGACGCCTTATTTTCTGGGCCCCGGCCTGAAAAGTTTGGGAACCCCTGCTATAGAGCACAGTGGGAGGAAAGGGGTCCTCGGAAACTGTGTATCACGTGTTGTTCTAGAGTACCTCCTACATGAGGTAGGAAATGCATTCAGCTTGCACACTATAGAACAACAACAGAAAGCTCTTTCTATCCGAGTGGAAATGTAAACAAATAGTTGGGTCATCTGTGGCACTTCCTTGACCGTGGAGAGCGAAGGTCCATTTCTCAATGGATTTGTCATCTAGGACTAAACTAATTTAGCCTGGGTGTATTTTTTAAAGGAGTACAAAATAAACACGGTAAGACTGTACTGCCCTGTCAAGGCAGACCGCAGTAACTCAAAAAAAGTCAGAATTGAGTTATGAGTGAAATTGAACTTGTCAATAAATGTTTTATCTTGTGACCAAGTTTCAGATGTTAATGTCGCTCAGTTTTGGAGATATGGGGTTTTAAAAACTGCAGTAACTACAAAATCACACTCAAAAACCAGGCAGACCGCAGTAACTTCCAAACAGTGAAAAATGGCTTTAAAGTGTTTTGACTTGCCATCCAAAATGTGTTATAGGTAGATAGATGATAGTACCCAGATTTAACATGTATTAATGAAGTAATCTTTAGGCATACAAAAATATGACATAATTATTTTAATTAACCCCCAAAAAGCAGATACTGCACTCTGCTGCACAGTTCCCTTAAATAATTATACAGGTAATGTACAGGCAAAGTGCAGTAACTTCAAATACAATGTTGTTTTCCCTCCAGCTTTCATAACTTAACCTAGCCATTTTCAAAATGAAATTTAACACCTGAATATATTGGAATGATGATGATCCAAATAAAATGGCTAGGTTAAGTTATGAAAGCTGGAGGGAAAACAACATTGTATTTGAAGTTACTGCACTTTGCCTGTACATTACCTGTATAATTATTTAAGGGAACTGTGCAGCAGAGTGCAGTATCTGCTTTTTGGGGGTTAATTAAAATAATTATGTCATATTTTTGTATGCCTAAAGATTACTTCATTAATACATGTTAAATCTGTGTACTATCATCTATCTACCTATAACACATTTTGGATGGCAAGTCAAAAAACTTTAAAGCCATTTTTCTCAGTTTCACTTTTTTGAAGTTACTGCGGTCTGCCTTGACAGGGCAGTGTAAGCTAATGATATTTGTCAGCCTCTGACATTTTCATAAACTTGCTGTTATGCTTGAGGATTGCAGGCCCATTGCAGAAAAGGGTCACACAGCTAGAAAGATTTAGTTTCATCGCCACAGCACCCATGTGGTGTGGCTGTCGTGACCTGTGTCCGAAGCACTGCACCTGCCGCTCTTCCTCGCTCCACATGAGTATGTGTTGCAGCCCATTGAGTATGTGTTGCAGCCCATTGAGTATATGATGCAGCCCATTGAGGATGTGATGCAGCCCATTGAGTATGTGTTGCAGCCCAGTGAGTATATGATGCAGCCCATTGAGTATGTGATGCAGCCCATTGATTATGTGATGCAGCCCATTGAGTATGTGACACAGCCCCTTGAGTATGTGACACAGCCCCTTGAGTATGTGACGCAGCCCCTTGAGTATGTGACACAGCCCCTTGAGTATGTGACGCAGCCCCTTGAGTATGTGATGCAGCCCCTTGAGTATGTGATGCAGCCCATTGAGTATGTGTTGCAGCCCATTGAGTATGTGATGCAGCCCATTGAGTATGTGATGCAGCCCATTGAGTATGTGATGCAGCCCATTGAGTATGTGACACAGCCCATTGAGTATGTGACACAGCCCCTTGAGTATGTGACGCAGCCCCTTGAGTATGTGACGCAGCCCCTTGAGTATGTGATGCAGCCCCTTGAGTATGTGATGCAGCCCCTTGAGTATGTGATGCAGCCCCTTGAGTATGTTATGCAGCCCCTTGAGTATGTGATGCAGCCCCTTGAGTATGTGATGCAGCCCCTTGAGTATGTGACGCAGCCCCTTGAGTATGTGATGTAGCCCATTGAGTATGTTATGCAGCCCCTTGAGTATGTGACGCAGCCCCTTGAGTATGTGATGCAGCCCATTCAGTATGTGACACAGCCCCTTGAGTATGTGATGCAGCCCCTTGAGTATGTGATGCAGCCCCTTGAGTATGTGATGCAGCCCCTTGAGTATGTGACGCAGCCCCTTGAGTATATGATGCAGCCCCTTGAGTATGTGATGCAGCCCCTTGAGTATGTGACGCAGCCCCTTGAGTATATGATGCAGCCCATTGATTATGTGATGCAGCCCCTTGAGTATGTGACGCAGCCGCTTGAGGATATGATGCAGCCCCTTGAGTATGTGACGCAGCCCCTTGAGTATGTGACACAGCCCCTTGAGTATGTGACGCAGCCCCTTGAGTATGTGATGCAGCCCCTTGAGTATGTGATGCAGCCCATTGAGTATGTGTTGCAGCCCATTGAGTATGTGATGCAGCCCATTGAGTATGTGATGCAGCCCATTGAGTATGTGATGCAGCCCATTGAGTATGTGACACAGCCCATTGAGTATGTGACACAGCCCCTTGAGTATGTGACGCAGCCCCTTGAGTATGTGACGCAGCCCCTTGAGTATGTGATGCAGCCCCTTGAGTATGTGATGCAGCCCCTTGAGTATGTGATGCAGCCCCTTGAGTATGTTATGCAGCCCCTTGAGTATGTGATGCAGCCCCTTGAGTATGTGATGCAGCCCCTTGAGTATGTGACGCAGCCCCTTGAGTATGTGATGTAGCCCATTGAGTATGTTATGCAGCCCCTTGAGTATGTGACGCAGCCCCTTGAGTATGTGATGCAGCCCATTCAGTATGTGACACAGCCCCTTGAGTATGTGATGCAGCCCCTTGAGTATGTGATGCAGCCCCTTGAGTATGTGATGCAGCCCCTTGAGTATGTGACGCAGCCCCTTGAGTATATGATGCAGCCCCTTGAGTATGTGATGCAGCCCCTTGAGTATGTGACGCAGCCCCTTGAGTATATGATGCAGCCCCTTGAGTATGTGATGCAGCCCCTTGAGTATGTGACGCAGCCGCTTGAGGATATGATGCAGCCCCTTGAGTATGTGACACAGCCCCTTGAGTATGTGACACAGCCCCTTGAGTATGTGACGCAGCCCCTTGAGTATGTGATGCAGCCCCTTGAGTATGTCATGCAGCCCATTGAGTATGTGTTGCAGCCCATTGAGTATGTGATGCAGCCCATTGAGTATGTGATGCAGCCCATTGAGTATGTGACACAGCCCCTTGAGTATGTGACGCAGCCCCTTGAGTATGTGACGCAGCCCCTTGAGTATGTGATGCAGCCCCTTGAGTATGTTATGCAGCCCCTTGAGTATGTGACGCAGCCCCTTGAGTATGTGATGCAGCCCATTGAGTATGTGATGCAGCCCATTGAGTATGTGATGCAGCCCATTGAGTATGTGACACAGCCCCTTGAGTATGTGACACAGCCCCTTGAGTATGTCACGCAGCCCCTTGAGTATGTGACGCAGCCCCTTGAGTATGTGATGCAGCCCCTTGAGTATGTGACGCAGCCCCTTGAGTATGTGACACAGCCCCTTGAGTATGTGACACAGCCCCTTGAGTATGTGACGCAGCCCCTTGAGTATGTGATGCAGCCCATTGAGTATGTTATGCAGCCCCTTGAGTATGTGATGCAGCCCCTTGAGTATGTGATGCAGCCCCTTGAGTATGTGACGCAGCCCCTTGAGTATGTGATGTAGCCCATTGAGTATGTTATGCAGCCCCTTGAGTATGTGACGCAGCCCCTTGAGTATGTGATGCAGCCCCTTGAGTATGTGATGCAGCCCCTTGAGTATGTGACGCAGCCCCTTGAGTATGTGATGCAGCCCATTCAGTATGTGACACAGCCCCTTGAGTATGTGATGCAGCCCCTTGAGTATGTGATGCAGCCCCTTGAGTATGTGATGCAGCCCCTTGAGTATGTGACGCAGCCCCTTGAGTATATGATGCAGCCCCTTGAGTATGTGATGCAGCCCCTTGAGTATGTGACGCAGCCCCTTGAGTATATGATGCAGCCCCTTGAGTATGTGATGCAGCCCCTTGAGTATGTGACGCAGCCGCTTGAGGATATGATGCAGCCCCTTGAGTATGTGATGCAGCCCCTTGAGTATGTGTTGCAGCCCCTTGAGTATGTGACGCAGCCCCTTGAGTATATGATGCAGCAGCCATGTCAGTACTGTATGTGATGCAGCAGCCATGCATGGTTGCCTTCACCATTGGTGTGTGCATTTGTGAATGTGAGGCATAAATTGTAAAGTGCTTTGGATAAAAGTGCTATATAAATGCTATATATAAAACTATGAAGACAACACCAGTTCTTAACCTGTGTTTGTTTACAATTATTCCCTAGTGAAAGGCATTTTGTGAGCTTATTGCTGTGAGCCTATCCGTCTAGCTTTATTTTCTGCCTTGTTGGCAGTAGCCATTGTTATAAAATGTATCCTGACATGTTCTTTTGCATCTTTACTTTTAAATAAAGACAAAGGAAACTGGGTCGCTGTACTTGGGTTCACTAATTACCAGGTTTCAGTGGCAGAGACAATGGGTCTCATTAACCAACATTGTGATAAGATTTATCTTACGACAACCACCTTGGAAGGTCATAAGAGAAAGTCGATGACAATTACACCCGGATTCACCAACGCGTGGAGAGGCTGTCTTAACTCGCCAAAATTATCACAGCTGCGATGCCCAGAATGAGATATGTCACTCATTGACAAACTTGAACGCGTGTTCCCGTTTACTTACAGACACGCCTGTCCAGCTCATTATAATGCGAGGGCCGTGTGGAAATAGAGGTTCGGAATTGCCCCATATTCAACCAGTAGCGGAAGCGCTTTGCGACGGATCAAAATTAGATTAGATTCAAATGTATTGTCATCAAACAGCACACTATATACCTATAGTGGAATAGACTGTATTAATATTCGATATGTATACCATCTTGTTGCACGCTCGTGGCCACCTTCTGCAGCGTGCGCATACTGTATAGTCTATGTGCGTAATGAATGAACGCAGTAGGCTTATATTATTCGAATGACTTGTTTTATTAGGAGATCACAGATATACTGCGCTGCCTAGTAGTACAGTACGTACAGTACACATCTTAGCATGACATCTCCACAGAGTCGGGCGTGAGCGGACCAGACTCCACAGAGTCGTTGAGCACCGGTGTCCCACAAGAGGCTGCTTGGCATGTTGGTTGACATCGACCTGCATTAAATGTAGTAAATGGCCATGAGAAATGTAGGACATTTGTACGCGGTGGTAAGCTTGACTGAAACCTCAAACGATTGCGGACATGCCGCGCAGAGTCCGGTCCTCTCACGCCCAACTCTGTGGAGATGTCACGCTAAGATGTGTACTGTACTACTATAGGGCAGCGCAGTATCTGTGATCTCCTAATAAAACAAGAATATTTAATCTTTAGCTCAACTGGTTAGTGCAGCTGCCTGTGGTTCCTATGGTCCCAGGTTCAAATATCTTGGTTACACAAGTTATTTTAAAAATGTCATTCATTTATGCATTTCTTTATCCACTCTGGTTCGATGGTGTATTGTACTTGTGCTGTATAATGACAATACATTTTAATCGGATCTCAGATCGCTACCTGTTGAGTGGATCAGCATGGCAATGCAATGCCAAACCTCTGAAGCTGTTTTATATATGGCACATTTCACCACTGTTGTTTTCGTATGGTTGTGTTTACCTCCGCCTGAGTAACGCCCCACCGTTGATGACGGAGACGGTGGAAAGTTGGTTCTGCTTAAATAGGTGTAAACGCGGCCTGGTTCGCCAGAGAGCACCAAGGTTCAGAGGTTCCAGAACGGAGCTTGAGCTTGAACCGGAGCCCTGCCGGTGTGATAGCGCCCACTGTGTGATATATGGGCTTGTGAGATCGTGAGTCAGGCTTCAAGTTATATGCTTGTGCCTCGAACCACAGTGGTTCAGACCAATCTGCGTCATTTGAGGAACTACTGGCAGCTACGAGCAAAGATACTCTGCCCTATTCCAAACAGTTTCAACGGACGACTTCCCAGATGGTTCTGTGTCTAGCAGGTCAGGTTATGCGACAGTGGCTCATGAGGTAGATAGGTTGTCTGGTAGCCTTGAGCTATGCAATTTATTCTATATTCATTATTGTCTTTACATATAATAGCTTGAACACAGGTAGAAGAATATATACTTTTTACATTCCTGACAGATTACTAAATTAATTAATTAGAACTCTAATTACTCTACTCTGTATATATCTAACTAAAATAGAAATCTGTCTGCCCGTCTGTCCTTTGATTTTCTGAAGAACCGTCCATCCACCGACTTCACAGTTTGTGGGCGTATTGCTGAGGACCCAAGGAAGTGCAGTGTTCTCAAGAAAGCTGCAAGGAGCAATTCCAGGGGCCAAGAAATCATCCTATTCCGAACGGGCACATGACGGTCACTGCACATTGTTAGCTTGTCATTCTACAGAGATCCCGGGTTGTGCATTCATTGCTGTACTCTGAATCTCTCCACGCAGCGACATGTGCTTTCATTAAATTCCACCCTCAATCAAAGACTGTTCTCCGCCTCTGTTAATAATCTGTTTAGGTTTAACAAGATTATTCCCCATCAACCCTAATCTTACTAGTTTGTCATCCTCCGGAGATGACACCCTGCCAGATGAGAAGCAGGAGTGCTGGGTGGAGGCAGCATGTCGGAGCTGAGGCTCAGGGAACCTCCCAAACTCACATGGTCGTCCCAGATGGTTTCCGATCTGGATGATCCACTAGCCTTCGGCGATGCATGTTCAACTACTGCTGTCTACTTTTATGTCAGTGTTTGGCTGGGTTAAAAACAATGGGCCTCATTCACCAAAACTCTCTTAGCACTTATTGGTGCGAGGATTTGGCGCAACCTAACTTTGAGTGTAGTCTTTTGAGAGAAGAGACCCAGTGCTTTCGATGGGCTTTCGAATAAAAAAAAACTACACTTCCCAGCTCACGCCAGCCCCTGTCAATCATCTGACTTCTAGCGTGTAAGCTTTTTTTTTTATAAAAAATATTGCCATAAAATAGAACTCTGTTAGTTTCCCTACCTTTCTCTGAACATCCAGCAAAAATACGTGTTGCAATCTGATAAAAAATGGCAGAGCAATTTACATTATAAAAAGATTTCATTCACAGTTTTTGCTGCCCTGTCAGGGGCGCCTGGTGGTACTAAATCCAGATTGAACTCTGCCATTGGAAAAGGGAGATTTGGCCTGATCCATAGATGTGTGACTTGGCCATAATAAGGTAATTTATAGGCCTAATATTCTATATTCTATAATCATATTTCAATTGCAAGTGTCCGGATGGCATGCAGAATTCAGTACTGTATCTACAAAATCTCCTGTAAATCATCTGCCCTTTATTCATTTGCTTAGATGTTTTGTACACATGATCTCAAGAAGGTGCTCAATGAGCTCAGTGGCAATTCTTTCATGTCTGGTCAATTTTAGCATGGTGTTATTCACCGTCAAAGACGAAAAAAGAAAAACAAAGATAATTGATATTCTCCTTTGATTAATTACAATTTACTCAAGCCTAGTAACAGACACAATACATTCCCTGAGATCCATAGATGTCCCTAGATACCAAAAAGAACATGCAAATAATGGTCCTTGTAGAATTGGAGCAATCTTCCATTTACTTAGGTATGTATTTTTAGGCGAATCTTCGGAAAATATGGCTAGGGCTTAAGAGGTTAAAGGTAAAAGGGTCGTGTGTAAGGAGGGAATATTCCAGGTGCATCCTTCAGTGATTGCCTTTCTCCTGCAATTTCATAATTCAATAATGATAATAATAATAATTTATTTGTGCTTTTCAAGGTACTCAATCAAAGACAAGGTACTCAAAGACTACATGAGAATAAAAGTACAAAGAGATCATTATAAAATCAACATGATGCAGCATATTATAAATGCAGCAATGCTATCTGATATAAACATCGACGAATAAAAAACACAAAGGAGAAAGCATAGGATCAAATCAGAAAAGAAAAAATATATATAAAGGACAGAACAATGGAACAGAGAGAGGAGGAAGAAGGCTAGAAGGTTCAAAGCAATCTTGAACAAATGGGTTTTGAGTGAGGCTTTGAAGTTTTTAGGGAGGGTGTTCCAGAGAGAGGGGGCATCAGTGGAGAAAACCCTGTCGCCCCAGGTTCAACGCCTTTGTCTTGGTGGAAGGGGGGGGGGATTTTGGCATCACTGGACCTGAGCGTACAAGAGGTAATGATGGTGGAGGAGGTGGGAAAGGTAAGAGGGGGCCAGGTTGTGAAGGGTTTTGTAGGTGAAGAGCAGCACTTAATATACTGTAAACTACAATGAATACATGAACAAAAAGGAAGGAAGGATTTTTTTGGAAGGATTTTTTTGTGGTGAAACCATCCCTGTTAACATCATTTATTACTTTACATTACCCAAATCACAAAATATGAAGCAATATAGAAATTCCAATATTCCAGTTAATTCTTAAATTCACTGCAATTTCAATATCATGTACGATGATTATGCCAAATTACATAAAATGTTGTTTGTGTCCTTCATCTCAAAGTAAATTATTTTGACTTTTGATGACATTTCTTTGTAATCCAGTCACTTTTTTTCTGACTAATAAAGTATCCCTAAAAATACCTATTTTTAAAAGTTGTATAAAGACAGTTGGTCAGCCAAACCATTTGATGAGATTAGGAGCGTTGTCAAAAGGATTTGGGCAGTTTCTGGGATAAGCAGCATAAAACAGTATGTTTAGTTTAGCAATAGTAGTGGCAAAATGTTGCTATTTAAATGTTGTATTACTGACTATTACAACATAGCTACACTATGCATTCTGTCGTGGAATATATTATGTCATTATAGACAGCTTGACTGGTTAATGTGTGTGTGTCTCTTTAAGAGACTCCAAGGTACCAACATCTCCCCAGCCATAGCAAGGTTGTTGTTGCTTCCCGTGACTGGGAACCATTTTTATTTACTTTCGTCATCATATCTGATGTATGGTGTTACGTCTGACAAGTGTGTATTAAACTATGTTCTGCCCAAACCTCTTGGTCACTTTACGGCCAGACGATTATGTGTGAACATGATGTATCTGTCTGTAAACTGTCCTTTCATTGTGGCCACAGTGAAATAAACGTTTCTATTATTATTAATAATGACTCATCGTTTTGTCTTTTAATATTTCCCATTACAATTCTGATTTAACTTCTAGTGACACTATCATAGGTCCGAAGATTATTCACATCCACATAAATTAATTTGGTCTAAGCTAGCATGCAGCCAGACAGCTTTCTACTGAATGCACAGAGAGGAAATTGATATATATCTTACTGTCTGACTCTGGAGAAGACAGTTGGCATATTCCTTTAAAACACTGGAATAATGGAATAAAGTGTCCTTACTTTGCACAGTTAGAAGACCTTCCTTAAAAGTACCTTAATTCAAGACATAATTCAAGAATTCAATGCCAACATTATAGGAAAATAAAAGGTTGGTATTTATATAAAATAAATATTTATTTTCTTCAGAATTGTTTCATTATTATTTTGTTTTATATTCTCAAAGATCACAAAGATCATGTAACTACCATCAATCTGATACGACACAATTTTCAATCATGGATAATCAATCAATCATCACAAATAAGTGGGTACACTTGAGTTTATGGGTTTACCCACTACTGTACTGCAGGGGTGTAAAAAGTACCCAGAAATTATAAGTAAAAGTCAGAGTATCTGGCTAAAAACACACTTGAGTAAAAGTAAAAAAGTGTCTACTTTTAAATATACTTAAGTACTAAAAAGTAAAAGTAAAAACTTTTTTTTTATTCTGGGGCAATGAAATGTTCTGTTTCCTCATCACTCGTACTATCGTTTGTGGCCATCTTCTGTAGCTTGTCACTCTGACTGTCTATTCTTCTGATAGCAGGTGTTTAATCAAAGATCTCGGCTCTCTAGTCTTGCACAAGGACCAATCAGCATGGGTATGGGCGGGTTAATTTTCCATTGATGGGGATTTGATTGGCTGTTTTTAAATAAAGTGCGGACGCAGGATTAATAACGTTAATGGGCCTCATGCATGAAGCGATATAGGAACATATTTCGTTCTTAACTTTCCTCTTACTTTGTTCTTACCTGGGATTCAGCAAAGGTTTCTTATTGTTGCTTTTTTCTCAGGCAAGAACAAATTATAAGAGTGGTCGAGAGCACTCTTACCGAAATAAGAAATTGTTACCCCAAAGAAATTAAATAAAAAAAATGCCTACCATTGGTTAATTGCCCCCAAATACGACTTTAAAAATACAGAACTTTTCAATAATAATAATAATAATTATTATAACTTATTGCGTGTGTTCTGTCTGAAATGTATTATATATTGCTGTTAGAACAGTTATGCTCTGGCCGCCCAGGCCATTGATTGATTGAATATTTTATTAACAGATTACAGAATGGGTACAATACAGTACAGCTCAATACACACAATTGTTAAGGGGAGGCAGACCAGAGAAAGACTTTCGTCTTGTTTACATCAGGGTCCCCCATTTTCAATTCATAATGATATTTATGACATACACAACATACAGATATACAGATATATATCATGACATTTATGACATGACATACAGATATGCAGTGTAGCATAGAACGCATATTTAGAGATTGTCTATATCAGTGGTTCCCAAACTTCTGTTTTATGCGGACCACTAGATTGTTATCAAGAACATTTGCGGACCACCTCGTATGCAAACAGTAAAACATAAATAAATAAACAACTGACTTAAACCCAGTAATACACAAGACCCTCTTCTTGGACCAAGTAGGTTTCGTCGATAATCCAATCTACAGTTACCCCCACGTGCCTACCCATCCCACCCCCACCCAACCCCACCCACCTCCAATGTACAGTTCCCCCCCCACCCCACCCCACCCCACCTACCCAACCCCCCCCCCCCCCCCCACCTCCTCCAATGTACAGTTTCTACATCAAATGTATATACTCTCTTCTTTTTTTTTTTACTCTTTTTGTATCACAAACAGTACTGTATTTGTAGATCTGGTATGTCATATAAATGTATAGATGGAGCAGTACTGTCTATCTGTATGTCATGTACTGTATGTCATATATGTTATGATGAATTGAAAATGGGGGACCCTGATGTAAACAAGACGAAAGTCATTCTCTGGTCTCCACCCCCTTAACAATTGTGTGTATTGAGCTGTACTGTATTGTACCCATTCTGCAATCTGTTAATAACATTTTCAATCAATCAATCAATCAAGACCCGCGTCGCGGGCACTGTGTTCCGTTCTCAGAATGGATTTGAGAGAGATGTGTCATCCAGTTTGACTTGGAGCATGCACTGTACTATGCGCACTGCCAGTCATCAGGCTATATATGCGGAGATATTCAGACTCTAGATCTATTTGCAGAGCCAGATGAGTGGCAACCTGTGCGATTGGCTCTTGACAATGCACAGTCGTTCAGTATTGACAAAGCCTACAGTACTTTGCTGTAACGATTAATTTTGCACGTACTGTATACAGTACGTGTGTATGCGCGCACTGCGGGAGGTGGCCAGAAGAGCGCAACTAGCCAACTACTATTATATTAATACAGTATATTCCACTATATAGCTAT
This sequence comes from Notolepis coatsorum, assembly GCF_963971535.1. Classification (NCBI taxonomy): domain Eukaryota; kingdom Metazoa; phylum Chordata; class Actinopteri; order Aulopiformes; family Paralepididae; genus Notolepis; species Notolepis coatsorum. The sequence continues at coordinate 138,113,383 of NC_140171.1, forward strand.
AGGTGCTGTATGACGACAATACATTTGATTCCTATCTAATTTTGAGCCAGCGCTTGAATACGTCCGGGGGATCCGATGCAGACCCACGGCTCTCGTATTATAATGAGCCCGCGAGGCGTGTCTCTGTATGCAGATTGACTAGCGCGAGGACACGCATCCAGTTTAGAATGAGTGGGATTCACCATTCAAAAAACCTGGGTAAGAACAGATTTGGACTTTAAGAACGGCTTGATGAATGTGGCGGTGGAAAATTGTTGGACCTGTGAGAATTGTACTTTCTAGGTCTGCATTTTAAATGTAAGGAGTAAAAAGTATGTATTTTTTCTCTGAAATGTAATTGAGTAAAAGTACAAGTATACAAACCAAATAATAGTAAAGTACAGATCCCCAAAAACAGTACTTAAGTATTGTAACGAAGTACAATTACTCAAGCACTTTACACCCACTGCACTGTGCATGACCTCAAGGTTCAGCCTCGACCACATTTCACCAATCCAATCACCATTTAACGCATAATAATGTATGCTGCATTCAATTTAATGCTTTGCGGCGGATGGAAGTACCCCCTGAATCCTTCTCCCTCCCTTCATGTTGTATTTCACAGCATGCTGCTTCCAATGACTCCGTACCCTTTCCCAAAGTCACAGACATTATGAGTCAGCAAGGAGATGGCAGTGCAGTGCAGATAGAGAGACTGCAGCGGGAGCATTCTGGTGCTTTTAACAGCATTTTGTGCACATGCGAGGGCAAACTGCAGTGGCGGCAAACCATAATGTAAGCATGTCAATATTTGTCACGTGTGTGCACGCCACTGCTGACAACAGGGTTTCTTTTGCATTGTCTATGTGCATGTACACATCCCACAATGCCAGGGGACAATATTCAGGTATCAATAATGAATGGACGAGCGTAAAGGGCAAGTGGTGTGACTGAGTGTGCGTGGCACACACCACCCCCTTAGTGTCGTGTGATTGTCAGCTGGGCTAAATTGCCGGTGTCAGGCCTTTTCAGTCATAGGTCACCTCCAGGTGCTCCCTTGTCCTTCACTCACACTTTCTCTCCCACCTCCTCTGCTTCCCTTTATAGCGACCGCCGCCTACCTCCCTGAGTCAATAATTATAGCCCCTTTCCACCCTCATTTGTAGTCATAATCAAATATAAATGTCCAATCTCCATTCAATCTTCAACCTATTCCCGCTCTTATTTTTTTACGGGAGTCATTTCTCACAATGGTAATGGTGAGTTGTATATAAACGGGAGTCAAATGTGACCTGATTTAATTGTTTTGTCGCATGTTCTTCCTTCCTCCGTCCGTCTGTGACAATGTCAGCAGGTGTTAGCGTGTCGTACGCCGCCCAGGTTCAAAGTCAGGTGCATCAATTAATTCAGGATCAGGGGATGCCGCACTGTGGCCAAGTCGCACAGACACACACAATCACAAAGCTTTGTCCATGAAAATACCGAACCGTAGTATTGGTGATGAGCTGAAGCAGGAAGGTTGTGGAGATAGCCTTGGGCTGCACAATTTATTCTATTCTCATTATTTTCCCCAGGTAGATAAAAATATACATTTTCGATTCCAGAAAGATTACCAAACACATGAATAAAGTAGAAAGGCATGCTCAGTAGAGTGCAGATCTCCAGCAGGCGTCAGTCAGACCGTTTTAACGTGCCTGCCTCATCCTCTGAGCATCACAGGCTGGACACAGAATAGCACACAAGTAGGTCAGCAAACCTGGGAGCTGCAGGAGCCACACAGTTCTTCTCTCTCCCTCACAGAGCAAACAAACGCGGCTACAGTAGTTAACAAATGCAGACACCGCGTCTATTACCATTCATTATAATTACTGGTATCCAAACACACTCGCACAACATACACAGAGATGATCCACTGTATACAGGGGGGAAATCTGTGTTGACAAGTAACTCGCTACCAAGGACATCTGACGGAGACAGTAGCCTACATGTTGGATACAGTATGGCCTACCATGTGTTCAGGGATAATGAAATGGCTAAGTAGCTGTATGAACACACAAATCATCACTGATTCACTGCCATTTGTAGGCAACAAGCACAACCCATATTAGGTTGGTATAGTTGCACATGTAAATGTATTTTAACAATGAAAACAGGGAACTAAGCCAGACATACTACCACTAGAATGTCATGTAGCCCATAACTTAACCCCTTATGAGGGCACATTTTGCATAAAACGCCTGATGATTGCATAAACAAAGTAATTTGCTATTTATTACTTGAACCACTTATAGCACATGCATGAGTCTGGTCTCTTTTGAAAGGAAACATTCTGAACTTTCTTCCAGAACAGGAGAAGAATCACTCTGAGTACTGATGTAATAGAGTTAGAGGTTTGAACACACTGAAATAAAATTAAAGTTAATCATGTTTTGTTTACTTGTTGCCAAATGCCTGTTTTTGAGTTCCAGCTGAGAGGTAGGAACTGGAAAACATAACGGTTCCATAGCCTGAAGTCTTATCTACAGTACAGGTCCAAAGTTGTATGTGTATACAAGGGTTTGTGTGTATACCAGCGTTAATTCGGCATGGTTATCCAAAACGGCCGTCAAACGACTTCCCTGGCTTCTTCTACCCCTTTCTCGTTGCGATCAGCCCTCACATGGGATAGCGTTGGCTACAGAATTGCATTGGCTACAAAGGTGGTCAATCATTTTCGGCATCAGCTGTGACTGGTCCATTCAGGACCCGACCAAACTAGACGTGGTCACTTGTCCGAATGGCTTGTCAAATGCGCACGGGCACGACGGCCCACCGAACGTTAACAGGTTAAACAGTAGGCTAGTCTTATTGTCATCTGAGCCAGGCCAAAATGCACCCAAAAGGAGATATTACACTCTTACACTATAGACTATTACACTATCACACTATTACATGATTACACTATTACACTATTATTCACTTAAGCATGAGGGCATGGTTAACCTAGACTAAAGAGAGATTAGCTGGGGAATTATTTTAACCTCTTAACCGACGAGCGTCATTTGAGAGGCCACTCCATCAAGTGACCACATCCGACTGTAAACGGTTGTAGCCAAGGAGCGTCTGCTCCGAAAGCGATCCCAGTGGGGGAAGATGACGAAGAAGTCCTTTGTTTTGACTTGCATGTCTGAATGAATTGAAGTGGCTATTTTGGATAATCACGCTGAATTATTGTGGTACACACATTACAAAAACCTTTCTAAAGAAACCAACTTTCCGTGGTATTTTTATAATCTTTGGACTGTATGACTATAAGACTTCAGGCTATATGGAACAGCTATATTTTCCAGCACCTACCTCTCATCTGGAACCCAAAAACAGGCATCTGGCAACAAGTCAACACAAACAAAGAAAATATTTTATTTCAGTGTGTTCAAACCTCTGTTTCTCTAATACATTAGCACTCAAAGTGATGTTTCCTTATTGTGTTAGCAGCTCCAGAATGTTACCTTTTAACACGTTGAGTGCCACAGACATGTTATGTAGTTTAATTTTTTTATTCATATTTCATCAACCAAGTCTCCCGTTGGTACAGCAGCCCCTCTAGGAGCTCCGATGGGAAAATACCGCCCTCTATCGTCTATCCCTGTGTAACTGCAGGCCATTCGATTATACTGGTTGATCTGTGGAGGGGGAGCCTCCTCGCTCCACTATGCTGGCGAGGGATCTGATGAACAGGGAAGTGATCGCGAGATGGAAAGCAGCCTGGAATATATATTTACAGCAGCCAATAATCAATCAATAAACGCGATCGATATTTGGAATGGCGATCAGGAATTGGAATCATCTTTTTGGAGAACATCTGATCTAAGGTAAGGAGTCTATGTTACCAGTTTTAGGATAATCAGAGCTGTATTCACTGAGATAACAGCGTGTCCCGTATGTGTATATGTGTGTGTGTGTGTGTGTGTGCTGTTGAGGAAATTAGATAATCGATTTCTCAGCTCGCTTCTATAGCGTGCATAAGTACACATATACTATCGATAATCTAGCGTTTATTTGAAAACTATTCATAAATAGGCTGACAAATGACAACGTGTCTAGTGTATTCGAGAATATTCCAATAAATGCCGTTTATGAGGGAATCTTTCTATTTTCCTAAAATTTCCGAGAAAACGATAGCTTTTCGAAAAGCTATAAAAAGGATATGAACCGATCAAAAAACAATCCGTTTCGACAATGTTGACTGCAAACAAGTCATTGATAAGCGACGGGCAGATTAGACGCATAGCCATAATGTAAAACAGTTTTTAACGCTATCATTGAAGTGGATGCTGGCATCCAAGGACATAAATCAACGTTATGGTTGGCACTGAAAGTGTTAAAGGAGACCAGACTCATTCATGTGCTATAAGTATAATAAATCGCAAATTACTTTGGGTTTACAATTTTCAGGCGTTTTCTGCTAAATGGGGGGTATGCTTAACACAATGGGGACCGGCCACGTATATATACGGGTTTCGAATCCATGCGTTGTGGACCAGAGGCACGTATATAGCCGTGACATTTGTTATTGCTGTTATTGCATTTTAATAACCGGCTCAAGGTCCCCGACCGGCTCTGCAGATCTACCCTTGTCTGTGAAATCGAGAACATGCAATACCGGCCAGATCCTCTTAGGGGCGCCATCGCTCCACTGCAGTATGCCTTGTGGGCGAATGGAAAACTTTTTTTTTCATTCAGTTTCAGTTTCATTGTAGACGGATCCTGAACCAACACAATGTACCTTGGATTACGTTTCGAATCGCGGATTTCACCATAGAATAATGGAATTTATCATCAGCCAATGGACATATCGATCTACCAGATGCCGATCGATAACGAGGAAATGCTGGGGGGTATCCCACGGGCTCACGGTAAGACCTTTTTCACCTAAATTACAGCCGGATCGGAGCTTGCTGTGAAACGCAAGCAGCCGATCAGTGAATGTGGCTAGTTACACGGACACTGTTATTGGTAATCAATAATACTAAACGATGTCCCCCGCCCCCCCCCCCCTTTCATCCATACATGCTTTGGGACAGCCCCGATGATATGCAGTTTGAGTTATTTCTTTAGCATATCTAAAACGGAAATGCCGTTGAATATAACGTTAGCAGCTATTAGCCATTTATCTAGCCTCCCCGAAAATATATGAGACAAAATCTGCTATATTGCTCATATTCACAACGCTATAAAATGACAACCTATCGTTGCATTTCTTTCTTTAAGCCATTTTGAAGGGACGGTTTATGAACTCAATTGACAACGAGAATGGACAGATAGCAATACTATAAAGTATAGATATAGTTGTACAAAAAGACACCGGTCTGATGACAAACCCTGGTCCTCAAGCACTATATTAGACGCAGCCCAGCGGTCGCCAAAGTGTTAAGAGGTTAATGCAATTTATCAATGACAATAGGTTCAATCAGGTTGTTACAAAGGATCAGATTAAACCGAATATATATATTTATTTATTGATATATATTGCATAGTGTTTGTATATCGTTTGATATCCCTTGTATATTCCTTGTACATATACACGGAATATCCCTTTAGCCCAGACCATAATATTTCATTCTCCTATTGGACAGCGGTCCACAGGCGCCGGGGGGCCGTGCCTCCGGAGTCAGGTTCAAAGTCACCGTCAAGACATGTCTGTGCATGCCCGGCCTTGCCCAGGGATACGAGACAGAAATGTCGTTGGCACTAGTTTGTTCACCGTGCGTATAAATACGGCGCAGGTGAATACAGAAGCACTTAGTCTTAGTCTTACTTAGTCAGAAGTCAAGAGTTACCCAATAAGTTGAAGCCTCACCCACGATACAACGTGCGGTGAAGTATGGCCTGTTTGGCCCCAGAATAGAGCATTGAGACCGCGTGCGAATTAATAACTGAATTGTCAGAGTTTGGCGCTATACCGTCGAGTGCGACATATTTCTATTAAGTCAGTGATAGTCTATTTGTGTATAGTGTATCGTGCGGCTAAAGTTCTACAGTGACCAGCATCCCCAACGCTTCCTCGTATTAGCTAGAGTTCTTATCCAGGCTGGGCTGCTTTCATGGCGCTTTCACCCGAGGAGACCTAGACGAGAACCGTGTGGACATGTACACTGGATTAATCTACCCGACGACTACATAGCCCTTTGCGGCTGGAATATATTTGCTTTGGTCCTGTGATTTATGGAGCGGAGAATCGCCGACGCCTGCACGTGTTGGATTTACCCCGCGAGGAGCCAAGTCGAGTCGGCGCCTCAGAGAGCCTGAGGCCGGCTAGCTTTCTTCACTGTGGAGCTACAGTCTACGGAGAACAGCTGTATTCGTCTGTGGATCAAGAGGCTATTGCACCGTCTCCTGTACTTGGAGTCTCCTTAGTCATCGTTGACCAGACTCTCTACTACCGACAGATCTTCTACCCCTGCTGGCTTACAACCAGGGGGACCCTTCCAGTATCCCCGCTATATATTACTAGTGTACCATAGATATAATTCCCTAAGATTCAGGTTGTATAATTACCTCCTGCGTAACCAGAGAATAGACATTCATTGTTGATTTGCCTACGCACATTCCTTTGCCTTACAAGTGCATTCAAAGTATAATCGAGAAGTATTATGTACCTTTTGCTGCAATAAATACTTAAAGACAACTTTGTGTAGAACCGGTTCATTGTGGGAAGTGTTCATTATATTTATATATCATGTACTGTATGGCCAGTAATTAAAGTACATAAAGCGGTAGTGGTTTAATGATACCATACTTATCAATACAGTCAGGGAATTGTACCCCTCAGTTACACAGGTATTTCCATGTTGTAAACAGGTGCCAGAAAGATGATCACTGGAGGCTGTGAGCAGCGAACCTGTGTAGTACATTTGAGAATTCAGGTCCTTGGCCTGCTGTTAGCCTACACAGTATGTGTGACGTATCATCCAAATCAGCCCTGTAGTTTTCAAGAATTGCTGCAGACAGCCAGACAGATATACAACAAAAACACATATACAGTGGTCCGATTACATGATCTCCTCCAGGCTGCCACCTGGTGGATATAATTATAATCATTCTATGAGTCACCCAACAAAACTGGCTAATGTCCTCACACAAATCATCTCAGAGCTCTGGCACATGGTTTGGTATGGATCATCTTCTGACAGGATGTGTGTGTGTGTGTGTGTGTGTGTGTGTGTGTGTGTGTGTGTGTGTGTGTGTGTGTGTGTGTGTGTGTGTGTGTGTGTGTGTGTGTGTGTGTGTGTGTGTGTGTGTGTGTGCGTGCGTGCGTGCGTGCGTGCGTGCGTGCGTGCGTGCGTGCGTGCGTGCGTGCGTGCGTGCGTGCGTGCGTGCGTGCGTGCGTGCGTGCGTGCGTGCGTGCGTGCGTGCGTGCGTGCGTGCGTGCGTGCGTGCGTGTGTACATGCCCACATACACATGACCAGATTGGGACCTGGATCAGATACAACTTGGCTGCATTTGGCACCCCTGGTGAGCCCCATGTGGAGGTGTTTGAAAGGCTCTTATCCATAAAAAAGAAAAGAAAAAAAAATATCAAATGTGAGATACAGACATATTATTTTCAATACAAATTGTATCTTAGAGTAATCAGAAAAGAAGGGGTGTGCCAAATGATATGCTCAGTAATTTGTAGTTGATGCGATCTACGAGATGAGATGCATAAGGAATAGTTGTATCCCTATGTTCCTTATACCAAGCAATTCTTCCCACGGTTCTACGGTTCTTCCAATAGTCATTGCTGTATTTCTTTACTTGAGCTTTTTCCACTCAATCTCTAAACGGGTGACTCGTTGGTCCCCTGGTGTTGGAGGGGGTTTGGTAACAGGGCCTGTTGGTCCCCGCTGTTGGGAGAATGGGGGTTTGGTAACAGGGCCTGGGCAGTTCCTCCTGATGACACTGGATATGTTTGTTTTGTGTCCCTTGATCATTCAGCAGTCAACGCTCCCCGGTGTTTGGAAAGAAGAGAATGCCCCTGAGGAAAACAAGCCTTATGTCACATGCGTTCACATGATGGAGGTCACTGCCTCTAACCTGCACAGACTTTGTCACAGGAAAGCTGTTGACCAAGGTGTTCCCTCCAATTTGTTTTGTATAGTGTGGCAGCCTGTAACCAGGAACCTTCCTTTAACAGCTAGGTTTTTTTTTCAAATACCTTTTTGGATATCGTTCTCAATTTAATAATACATGTTTTTTGTAGCTTAGCCCACACATGGGGGAGGGGGGGGGGGGGTGATGTCTGATCACAATCAGAGCTGAGAGGCTGTTTTTATATGTACAGTATAGGCTCCTCTACTGTAACAGTAGTTCTCAGACTTTTTCATGTCAAGGACCTCCAAATGTATACACTTTAAGTCTCAGTGACCCTAATCTATATTCCATGGACAGCCGTATAGCATTGGTTCTCAAACCTTTTCACGTCAAGGACCCTCAAAGTTACATGTAATATGTGAAAGACCCCCATTTTAGGACGTTTGATCTCATATGGCCCGGCATCTGAGAAGATATCTGTTGTTAGATGTGATTTAGTCCAGAATTCCATAACTGTTCTATAGAGTGCTAATAGAATAGTCATTCCCTCTTAACATCAATAAGTTTACACCACACTCTGATTTTAACCAGAGGTCAAGTTCTGAGCCTAAGGCTGAACTGGACTGTTGGTTGAGCTGCTGAGATTGTCTTGTTGTGACTGTTAACATTGTTATGACTCTCTCTCTCTCTCTCTCTCTCTCACAGATGGACAGGATTGTAATATTTCACTATGCTATAGATACAAAAAGTGTCCTTTCAGCGGCACCTGTACAACAAAATAGAATTGCTAACTGTCTGGCCTATTTCCTCAATCTTCACGTCACTAACAGCAGGTTTGTGAACATGTCTGAGGCTGTCAAATATAATTGGCATACGGTTATAGCCCAGGCCTCTGATATGTTCGAGAAGGCTTGTTCCATGGAGAGGGACTTTTTAGACCATGTGACGTTTGTCACCTCCCCATAATATTGGATTGCATTTGATGGAAAAGAAGCCATTACATTGCAGGGTATTATAAACTTGAATGTAAACTACATTCAAACGTCTGAATTCATGACTTCCAAGAATAAATGTCGCAAGGCAAATAGTCGATTCGCTCCGGCTCTTTAGCCAGCTAATTATTGTGGAGTCCTAATTAAATTATTGACTAATTTAGTTAACTACTGCAGTCAGTGGTACTTTTGGATTAGCATTAATCATTTTGGAGGACAAACTCAGATGGACACGTGCCCCCGTCCTGTCCACGACACAAGCTAGGAATTGAGTGTAGCTAACATCAGAGGAAAAAGGTACAACTCACCCGATGAATGAGCTGGAAGAACATGTATCAATCAGAGAGACACTTCAGAGATTTGGTCCAAAGTAGAACACTGGATTTAAGGCAATAATCTCAATTTATTTCAGACTAATGTCTTCATCAGGGGTTTGACTATAGGACAAGATGCCAAGAGACAGCACATGTAGAGTATTTTTTTTTTAAACATTTGTATTCTGTTCAATAAAGATATGGTGATGGACATTCTATTCAGACACAATGAGGGGAGCAGGCTGGCAGAGCATTCTTGGAGGAGAGGGAAGGTTTCCACCTGTGCTATACACAGTGATGCCAGTAACGAATTACTAAGTAACTAGTTACTCTAATCTGATTACTTTTTTCAGTAAATAGTCATCTAACTTGTTACTTTAATCTGATTACAGTTACTTTTACAGTAAGTGGCTGTGCGTTACTATTTAGTTACTATCTCATAACGCTGATAAGAGAGCCAGGGGTACAGTCAGCTACAGTGGCGTCGTATCACTAAAAGGCAAGGTATGGCTAAGAGAGGGGGGGGGGGGGGGTGAAGGGGGGATTTTTTTTTGTCAAATCAGTTGTGCAATAGTCACTTTTGGTGAGTTGTTTCTATACAATTCAGTTATATGACATTTAGGTATGACACAGGACTACACAAGCATTTTTTTTTATAGAAATGTGTCAACAGACTAAAGCAGGGAACCACAATATTTTGCATACGAATTATGCAGAATGTAATCATAACTATCTATTACTTTTCTTGCAATTGAGCCAATTTTCCTTATGTATGGTTTTGAGGTGTGTTTTCCACAGAATGTAGTATCAAAAACACATTCACAAAAAGTATGGGTTACTGAATGCTGAACTGCACTGTTATAATCACTAAGCCATTGTAAGACCTTACCTGTGTCCCTGTATCACTTGTCTCTGCTGCCCTTTGATTAAAAAACGTCCCTATGTCCATTTTCCTTTTTTTTGGCATATTTCAGTTAGTCACAGTAAAAGTCACCTAGTAAAAGTGAGATAATTGACAATATCAAAACATGCTAGGGCTGTACCGAATAGTTCGAAGCTTCGTTCATAATGTTGACATTCAAATTCTAAATCAACATAAAAAATTGTAATACAAAAAAAAACTTAAATTTTTTTATTTTAAAAATGTTATTTGCCAAGGTATGGCGAGTGCCATACCTTGCCATACCAGAACGACGTCCCTGGTCAGCTACCTCTCCAGAACCCAGACCGGAGATGGGATGTGCACTGTAGCATCACTGGCTATACAGTATGATAAGAAAAAAATTATTTATGAGTCACCATTTGTTCTGTGTGACTGGAGTGAGAATAACAGTATTAGCCGATGCACAGACACAGACAGTCTTGATAACATGGGGAAAAAAATCTTCTTACATAGTCTTACCCCGAAAATGCGATTGTTACACAACGCTTGGTTTATATCCGGTAAAGTAAGACACTGTGATCGTTACATAAACATGTTTAAGGTTCAGTAAAATAGACATAGGGGGTCCTTACCTTAGCCAGAAGGTAATCCAAAAATAATATTTCCAATGATCCCATCGGTGATCGCGATTACTCATTTATATGTAATTACACGTGTTTACGGGACACTAGGTTTTGAGGCGAGCAGATCTGCTAGTGATTGCTTTGGAAGAGCTCCTCCCCCTCAGAGCGAGTCTCGATAGTCCATTTCATTCATTGACTCTCCTGTTCCCTTTCTATCAGAGTTCAAAAGGTAGTTAGGTACTGCCACCCAGGGTTCGAATTATCACCTGAGAGCTATGGGGGCCCCCTGAATCTTTTTTTTTTTTTTTTTTTTTTCCTGGAATTGTGGCTGTTTTCGAAGTCATATTTAGAGGAATATCTCATTAGGATTAGTCTAATACTAAGTAATAATGACATCACACAACATTCTAATAATTAGACCAGGGGTGTCAAACTCATTTTCACAGAGGGCCACATCAGCATTATGGTTGCCCTCAAAGGGCCAAAGACCGTATTAATGTTAATGTAATGTAAAATAAATGTAGCTACTCATTTACATATTGTTAAACATGTTGTTTCTGTATTTATTACTTATTCAAGTTATACATATTGCATATGCATTTGCATAGATACAAAATATATGTTAGCTTATGTTATTTTAACAAATAATTTTAGTTTATCAGAACCCCATATTACTCCATCAATCAATGATCAAACCATTCAAGTAAATAACAAAGAAGAATATCATCAAATACAAGCTATGACATTAAGTTTGTTCAAAACCTTTTTGTCACAGTCAAGAAGGGCAGAACTAACAACTGAGGTGCAACACGTGGGACAGATGTAGCAGATGTTACAAAAACAAATGGCTGCACACAACCTTGCAGAGGCCACTAATGGAAGATAGTTTAATTAACTTTAATTAACAGATTGCAGAATGGGTACAGTACAGTACAGCTCAATACACACAATTGTTAAGGGAATGCAGACCAGAGAAAGACTTTCGACTTGTTTACTTCAGGGTCCCCCATTTTCAATTCATCATAACATATATGACACACACGACATACAGATAGACAGTACAGATACATTTATGACATACCAGCAGGGAGCGAAATTAACTTTTTGACTAACCGGCCAGTGGCGGGTAGATGGGAAGAGTCTACCCGCCAAGCATATTTCTTACCTGCCAAAAATTTTTTGATTAAAAAAATATATATATATATTTTATATAAAAAAAAAAAATTTAAATAAAATATATATTATATAATCATACTTGTAGTTGTATTATCTGCGAGACATCGCCACCACGCAATAAGTCAAAATGCTTGCTATCTGCAAACAGCTCCACTGTCTGTGTGTATACTTGAGTAGCCTCCAGCTCCAGCAAGGATTCTCCGGCCCTGCAGCTAGACCCTATATTCAGCTAGACCCTACATTCAGCATGCAAGGATTCTCCGGCGATGCAGCTGGACCTATTTATAACGTTACCGTTCTTTTGTCAAATCACATTCAACATGCCCTCAGCTAGAATACGCATTCAATCAATGTTATAAGACATTGATATCAGGAGCCATCTGTAGCTACTGCTAGCCCGGTAGATAACGTTAAGACAATTTAGTTTACTGGGACATATGGATCAACGTGAGCTAGCTAAGCTAGCTAACGAGGGACCGGAGGTATTATGCACTCGAGTAGACTATTGCTGGAGCATTTGTTGATATCAGCAGCTATCAGTAGCTAGCCAGCTAGATACCGTTAGACAATGCCTCGTCATGTATTAAACTAAAAGTGAATAGTTGACTGGGTCATTGTTTAAACAGTAACGTTAGACTCTTGGAGGTCCGATATAGACTAGAGCAGATGGAAGTAAACAAGCCAAATGATAGCTTCCGATTGGTCATTTGCTTTTTTTCTCATGAAACCAGTCACGTCACTCTACTGTGATTGGACCTAGTGCGATGTGGGACTTGTAGTTTTTTAACGATCTCGCGGCGGAGAAAAAAAAGACGAGCGGCTATAATCTGTACTCGCACAAGAGTATCGTTATGAAGTTATGAACTACACGTCTACACGCCACACGGCGGGCAGCCCTCTAAGTGTCATGCGCCAAAGGTAAAAACAGCCCGCCCCTGGCGGGCGGCGGGCTTTAGTTTCGGTCCCTGCATACCAGATTTGCAAATACAGTACTGTTTGTGATACAAAAAGAGTCCAGAAATGAGAGAAGAGAAGAAGTACCCAGAGACAGATCTACAGTATTGGTACAGTATATTATCCTGTAAAACAATAAAGTCGTGATGACAAAAGTTGGCTATAAGAGAATAGTCTACACACTAGATCAATATGTCTGCAGATGTGCTATACAAGCTCATAAGATAAGAGTGTAATACCTTATTAGGTAGCAGTCTATTCAAAGGTTAAAACAAGGTTTCCCCCAGTAGATTAGGCTTATATTAAGCTACTCTCCCAATCTAATTTATATTATCACAAGAAATAAGAATTCTAGATCCAAAATTGAGTCAGTTGTTGTCTACAGCGGTGACTTCTCTTTCTTTTTGCCCTCCTCAGTTCCTCTCTACAGAGGTGTCAAACTCATTTTCACAGAGCAGCGGTGACTTCTCTTTCTTTCTACCCTCCTCAGTTCCTCTCTACAGGGGTGTCAAACTCATTTTCACAGAGGGCCACATCAGCATTATGGTTGCCCTCAAAGGGCCAAAGACTGTATTAATGTTAATGTAATGTAAAATAAATGTAGCTACTCATTTACATATTGTTAAACATGTTGTTTCTGTATTTATTACTTATTCAAGTTATACATATTGCATATGCATTTGCATAGATGTAGAAATATATGTTAGCTTATGTTATTTTTACAAATAATTTTAGTTTATCAGAACCCCATATTACTCCATCAATCAATGATCAAACCATTCAAGTAAATAACAAAGAAGAATATCATCAAATACAAGCTATGACATTAAGTTTGTTCAAAACCTTTTTGTCACAGTCAAGAAGGGCAGAACTAACAACTGAGCTGCAAAGAACACGTGGGACAGATGTAGCAGATGTTACAAAAACAAATGGCTGCACACAACCTTGCAGAGGCCACTAATGGAAGATAGTTTAATTAACTTTAATTAACAGATTGCAGAATGGGTACAGTACAGTACAGCTCAATACACACAATTGTTAAGGGAATGCAGACCAGAGAAGGACTTTCGACTTGTTTACTTCATCAAGGTCCCCCATTTTCAATTCGTAATGAAATTGCTATTATGTGTCTGCATGAACACACAACTGTAACTGTACTCAAAAATAACAAAATAAGGGTTGTCTCAGTTTTGGGTGGGACTTGTTTGCGTCCCTACAGCTTCTTATTCAATTGAGCGAGATGCTCGGTTATGTCACACAGCCAGCTTGCATCTGACAGTTCAGACAATATTTCTTCAACCCTTTGTTACCTATTCCGCCTGGATCTTTTTTGTATTTTGGGCTGTAAAATTGTCAAAGAATGTCTGAGGAGTAAGTGCTTTTGGCTTTTTTCCTTTGTTACTTCATCAATACCTCAGATGTTCAACACACATGTATGTGTAAGAATGTGTAATAACTAAGGATGTCAAAGCTTTATTAAGGCATTAACCCACAATTATTTTAACGCCGCTATTTTTTTACCGGCGCTCTTGGGGGGCCACATCAAATGATGTGGCGGGCCGCATTTGGCCCGCGGGCCATGAGTTTGACACCTATGCATTAGACTATTGTGTGATGTCATTATTCAGGCTCATTCTTAACCATCAATATTTGTTCATTTTCTTACTCACCTCTGATATATAATGCCATATTTACTTATTTGCATTTTGCATCTGAAAAAATACAACAATTTAATTTGAAAAATTAGACCAAATTTATGAACTTGAATTAACATTTATTTGTCTCTGCACTTATAAATCAAAAACTAACAAAATAATCTAATGGAAAATAAATAGTTGTATGGCACAACAGCAGCATTTATCAGGATACAGTAAGTAACATTATCATCTGATAATAAAATGAACATAAAATAAATACTTGTATAAATCAAAATAAATAATGTTATAAACAAATGTGCACAGGTAATCAAGAACTGTATGAAAAATAGTAGCAGCATCTTCTTAGAACAACAAGAAGAAAAGTAACTACTGCAGCATGTCACCGACATGCAGACTGGAAGAGCCGGGATTCAAACCACTGACCTCTTTTATCCAAAGCGAGTAGTGACGACTATATTCTCTTCCTCAACTTCTTGCTCTGAGAGCTAGTCACAGTCCCATTCATCCACTGCTCTGCCAAATGGGCTCCAAATGATTTATTTAACAATATCTTGGCGTTTTTACATGGAAGGCAGCCAATGCATCCCTCCTTGGCAAATAACCAGTCATATTTATTTTTCCAAAAGTTCCACTGACTCGGACCCCAGCATTGTGGTGGTTGAGTAGCAGCGTAGTCCAGGTCTAGTGGTGGAGACTCGGGTCTGGCAGTGGCAACCGGCGCGGTAACAATAACAGGTGCACTGCGCACAGGAGCAGCAGAGCTAACACTAGTACTAGCACTAGCAGTGTCAACTTCAGTGACAGTAGCGCTGCTAGCTGCTACACTAACAGCGTCAGTCTTTGGCCTTTTTATAAAACCAAAGCTGTCCAGCTTTGTACAGCCTTGCGGCGGGTTGAGCCTTTTTTTTTTTCTTTCTTTTTGGCGGCATGTGGCGTACTGTTTAGTGTTTATGTTTTTAGTTGCAGGACACAGACCGGCAGCTTTCTGTTTACAGCAGCTGCTTGCTGCTTCTTCTTCACTAGGTTGGAGTAGCGTTAAACTTATGGGTGACGCATAGCGGCTTGGAGGTGAAATGCAGCCTATTCCACAACATTAATTACTCAGTTCTTTTAAAAACTGAAAAGAAAAATATGATCTATTAACAATTTATTTAGGTAACAAATAATACTAATTCATAAAAAAAAAAATATATATATTATATAAATTTTTTGAGAGACCCCCACAGGGGGTCTTGACTATGGGGGCTCAGACTATAGCTATGGGGGCTGAGCCCCCATTGGCCCCCTCATAATTCGAACACTGCTGCCACCTGGTGATATTCGATCAGCATTGCAATTCCAACATAGGGAAATGAGCCAGGGACACATAGAATGATCTGGATGATGGTTTAGAACAGGGATCAGAGGAAAAAGATCAAAGGATCAAAACCCGAGAAATCTCAGGTATGGCACTCAACCGCTGGCGAGATAACCCGATAAATGTCGGGTCTGGCGCTGAATGAGTTAAGTACTGTTACTGCCTTATTGTCACAAACAGGTAATTTATGACAAATAGGGAGTCCACACGTGATAACAATATAACAAAAATGATTTATTTAAACCTATCTAAACAAACAAAAGCATAAGGACATGAACAATGGAATGTTTTGTATTAGAATCAGTGGTGAGTGCAGTGTGTGGATGAGTGAGTAAGTATGCTGTGGTGTGTGTTTGGTGTAAGTATCAGTGTTACAATATGTCAAAGGATGCAGCTTGGGTGTTGGTACAACCTGTGCCTGGGAGTGGATAAAGCAGACAGGGAGGGAATTACATATTCAGGAGCAGGCAGCTCTGCACTGCACAGGTGAGTCTCATACAGTCCCACTCCACCATGCTTCCCGGTGAGTCAACAGACTCTCCATTAACAGGAGGGTGGGGGTCGTCACACCCTCCCCCTAAAGAAAAGGGTTCTTCCCTATTAACAAATTACATTTTTATATACAAGTGACTAACCAAACTAAATCAATACATAAACTCAACACAATATTTTGTCCCCTATATTCAAATCAAAATAAACATTGTTTTACCCTTCACCCATTCCCCTCACCATCCTGCCTCCGCTCTCAGCAACATAGGGCCCTAAGATAGCTGAATGAACTTGGATCAAGTTCAAGTCCTATCCTGAAAAGTAGTTAGGATTTTACCAGAATGTTTGATAGGACATTGATTGAAAACTATCGTCTCAAATTTGACAATTGATGGCTTATTTTGAAGGTATGAATCTGTAATTTTATGTCCAAATGCTTGCGTTTCTCGGGTGAGACACGATAGAAGCGCTGCTTTATTGGGGCTGCCTCTCCCACATCCACATCATGTTCAATTAGATGTGTGCGTGAGGGTACATCTGAAAATAAAGCAGGATAACGGTTAATCAGAACTATTAACTCAACACGCTTCGAGTCAACCAAATCTGCCAAAATCACATCCAACCTCCCCAATGACTCTGAATTTTTCAACCGCCCCTGCAACACCACATCCAGGTTTACTCCTTCCTCAGGGCCGGCTACTGGAGAGGTGGACCTGTCCACTGTAGTGGTACAAATAGAAACCTTCTCAGTCTCCCCATTATTCTCCCCATCATTCACCCCCCCTTCAGCATGGCCAGAGTAGTAGGGTTTTAAAAGGTTCACATGACACACCCTATTTGCCCTCCTGCCTTTGGCAATAACATAATTCAGGTCAGACACCCGCCGCACAACAGTGTAAGGGCCCGTGAACTTCGCCTGAAAGGGAGACGTTACTACCGGCTGTAAAAGCAAAACTTGATCGCCAGCCCTAAACTGCCTAAGCTCAGTGCGACGATCATAAAGGGATTTCATTTTACCCTGAGACCTCCCCAACTTCTCCTTCGCACACTCAACAGACAAAAACAACCTGCGTCTGAAACCATTGACATAATCAACCAATTTCCGAGGGGGTTCTGTCATGTCCCAGCTGTCTTTCAACACAGCCATGGGACCACAGACTTTGTGACCAAAAACCAGGTCATTAGGGCTAAACCCCGTGCTCTCCTGGACTACCTCCCTGGAGGCCAATAGAAGCCAGGGCAGCCCCTCCTCCCAGTCACCCCCTAACTCCACACAATAGGAGTGCAGCAACGACTTCAACGTTTTATGAAAAAGCTCTAACGCTCCCTGAGACTGGGCATGATAAGATGACGCTTTGTTGTGCCTGATGTGCAGTTGCCGGAGAACTGCCGCAAACATGTGTGAGGTGAAATTGGAACCTTGATCACTCTGAATGATCCTGGGTACCCCGAACACAGAAATTAACTGTGTCAGCGCCTTAACAACAGACTTTGTCGTTATTAACCTAAGCGGAAACGCTGCCGGGTATCTGGTCACCTGACACATTACCGTAAGCAAATACAAATGTCCATGTTTGGAACGCGGCAATGGTCCAACACAGTCAATAATCAAATGTTCAAATGGCTGATCAACAGCAGGAATAGGAGAGAGCGGGGCCGGTGTGATGGACTGACTCGGCTTCCCTGTTAACTGACACGTGTGACACATCTTGATATATGCGGAAATATCACATTTTAAACGGGGCCAAAAACAGTGTCTCAGCGCACGGTCATACGTTTTCCTCACCCCCTGATGCCCTGCCACATTGTCATGACAGGTCTGCAACACCAACGGACGAAATTTGCATGGTACCACAAACTGAAAAATGGGGTCACCCACGAAAGCATCCCCATGCGGTATCCACTTCCGAAACAATAAACCGTCATGAAGACAGTATCCCTGCGCCGAGCTACCTATGTCCTCAAACAGCACGGCTTTCTCAAACAGTTCTCGTAAAGCTGGATCATTCACCTGTTCTGCAACCAAATCAGCCTTTGACATGGACTGGAGTTGCTCAGGCAGAATCAAACCCACATGAACCGATTCAACACCTGTCGCCTGGGTAACACCCGGTGTGTCACCCGCCGCTGTCATGGCACGTGTAACCGCACAGGCTGGATACACAATGACATCAGATGAAGTGTCTAACAAAGTTGGACTAGGTGACTTTTGGGTGACTACATTAGGGAGAGGCCCATCGGCCCACACTCGTACCCCGGCCAGATTGTTACCCAAAATGATGTCCACTCCATCAACAGGCAACTCAGCACGCACACCTATCTGCACATCACCATTCCCCAAACGAATCGATTGAGCCAGTGTCCCGCAGTATCTTGACCGGCACCCTAACGTCACTGCCCTGTAAAGACACAAAACCATCAGAAAGAAACGCACCATAGTCTTCCAGGCATGTCTGTCCTATGGTCTTAGCAGACGGTACCGATGGTGACACCATCCTTTGGGTGAGGGAATTGGCCAGCAGAGCAGGTTTCACTTGTGCCTTAAACCCACCGCTCGAGCCAAGAAGTGGGCACTCATCCTTCCAATGTCCAGAACGTTTACAGTAGTTACATGTTTTGATAGACGCCGGTGGCTGTCTATACCGTGTGTCAGATGCAGGTGGCTGTCTATACCGCGTGTCAGATGCAGGTGGCTGTCTATACCGTGTGTCACAATCACCCCTCCTATCTGATCCATACTTTGGACGAGGAGAAAAATTCTCTCTGCTATGAGCCTTCTCTATAGCTAAACCACCGAAGTTACCCTTGTGAATCAACACATACTCATCTGCCAATGCTGCAGCCTCCCCCGGCGTCACCGCACCCTGCTGTGTAATGTAAGTTGCCACATTTACAGGAACAGAGTTTTTAAACTGTTCTAATACCAGCAGATCAGAGAGTTGTTCAAAGGTATCGACACCAGACGCTACACACCAACGGGTAAACTGGGCACTTAAATCCTGTGAAAATTCAAGATGAGACTGTTTGTCCCTTTTCTTCCACGTACGGAACCGCTGTCTGTACGCCTCAGGAACAAGTTCGTACACCTTAAGCACTGCCGATTTCACCCGCACATAAACCTTACAGTCCGTGGGACTCAATGCAGAGTACGCTTCCTGGGCTCTACCAGTGAGAACACACTGTAACATCATACAACTATCCTCACTGCTCCAGTGCCTTGCATCTGCCAAACGTTCAAACAATGAAAAAAAAACATCGGGGTCCTTTTCATTAAACTGAGGAAGCAAACGCAGTTCACGTAAAACGTCAAATTTACCCCCCTGAGACGGATCCCCAGTACCATCAGTAACATCAGAACTGAGCCACTTTCCCGCTCTGACCAAATCTAGCTTTCTATTCTGCACCTCTACTTTGGCAAGCTCAGTCTTTTGCTTAAGTTCCTCCAAAGCAAACTCTTGACGCTGCTGCAGTACCAGGAGTTCCTTCTGCTGCTCAAAACTGAGAAGCGGTACCCCAGCTGGCTTGAGAACACCTTTCTCCACCAACTCTGCCTTTAAAGTGGCCTTGACTGCCACCTTTGACAGTCTAACAGGTATCTCAATATCATAATTCTCAGCAATCGCTAACAACTGCTCCTTAGTACACTGATCAATCAGTTCTACTGATGGTGACTGCGCAAATTCCTCCACAACAGAGGCCATAATGTACTGTACGAGTGGCTACAAACAAACCAAACATATGTCGGGACCATGAAGCGTGAACACCAATAATAAGACAGTCTGATCCAATGAACCTCCCCACCCTGACTAACTACAGGTCCTAACTAACTAACTAACTACCTCAAAACCTCAATCTTCGTGCCACTACTTGTAGGGGGTACTGATGCACTAGAACTCTCTGGGCAGAAAAAGTACCTGTTATACAGCCACTCCTCTGAGCCAGAGACGTGCTCCCGAGAGGACAAAAGCGCCAATGCCAGTGCCTGTCTCTGCCCACGTTTTTGCGGCCGCCTAAAAAAGAAAATACCAAGACAAGTCCCCCTATTGGAAACCTGCCCCCTTTGCCTACCTGGGGATTTATGGTTCCCAAAACACACAGACTGTATTATTAAGGCATCAAACTCCAAAGCCACAACACAAGCAATAACAAACAAACTGTAACCAAAACAAAACAAACAAAACAATAAAACAAAATAACAAATCTCTACTACAAGAAATCTGCACAAACAAACTGCTACTCTTCCCCAAATCCCAAACAACAAACACCCCCAAGAACAACTCACGTGCTAACTTCCCAACACTGGCATACAAACAATTAGGCTACCAACAAACACTAGCCAACAGGCTACAAATACTAGCTGCAAACCCCAGGTCACAGACACTAGCCAAATTAAGCAGCCTAATTACCTTTCAAAATAGCCCTCCTGTACTCAGACAGAGCCCAAACAAATTGTCCCCATAGGAACCTAAATACAAATGCCAGCCAAATTACACAATACCAAATGCTAACCAAACTACAAATACCAAATGCTAGCATGAATCCAACCAAAAATTCAACCACACTAGGCCAAATACAAACAAATTCACCAACTCCTACAAAAAGGCCCTACAAACGGACTGAGCCCCCAATTTGTCACAAACAGGTAATTTATGACAAATAGGGAGTCCACACGTGATAACAATTTAACAAAAATGATTTATTTAAACCTATCTAAACAAACAAAGGCATAAGGACATGAACAATGGAATGTTTTGTATTAGAATCAGTGGTGAGTGCAGTGTGTGGATGAGTGAGTAAGTATGCTGTGGTGTGTGTTTGGTGTAAGTATCAGTGTTACAATATGTCAAAGGATGCAGCTTGGGTGTTGGTACAACCTGTGCCTGGGAGTGGAGAAAGCAGACAGGGAGGGAATTAGACAGAGACACATATATTCAGGAGCAGGCAGCTCTGCACTGCACAGGTGAGTCTCATACAGTTAACGAGCCACCCACTCCACCATGCTTCCTGGTGAGTCAACAGACTCTCCATTAGCAGGTAGGGTGGGGGTCGTCAGAATCATAACTGCTTTAATCCCAAATTGTTACTAGAAAGCAAAAGGTTGCAAAATAATTAGAGGCATTTCCCTCTCTCTTTCTGTTTCTTCTGTGTGTGTGTGTGTGTGTGTGTATGTGTGTGTGTGTGTGTGTGTGTGTGTGTGTGTGTGTGTGTGTGTATGTGTGTGTGTGTGTGTGTGTGTGTGTGTGTGTGTGTGTGTGTGTGTGCGTGCGTGCGTGCGTGCGTGCGTGCGTGCGTGCGTGCGTGCGTGCGTGCGTGCATGCGTGCGTGTGTGTGTGTGTGTGTGTCAGTGGGGGGGTGGGGGGTGTTCTTAGTCCAGGTTCTGTGGTTGCAGAGTAGAGGAGGGGAGAGCTGGGAGAGAGTTGAGCTTCCTGACAGCCTGGTGTATGAAGCTGTCTTTCAGTCTTCTGGTCCTGGCTCGGAGGCTCCTCATTCTCCTCCCGGAGGGCAGGAGAGTGAAAAAGCATTGTGAGGGTGGTCATTATGCATAGTCTGGGTGGTCATTATGTGTGCGTGTGCATGTGTGTGATAAGACTGGGGGTCCAGACCTAGCTATAATCATAAGTGATTGTAAGTCTGGGTGGTCATTTTATTTATTTTGAGTACTTAGAGACAAAATAAAAATAAAAATAAAATGAATAAGGGCAAAACATATTAGGCTTGTGGTCATTTTAATGAGGACAGTGGTGGATGAGCCTTGATGGAGGGAACAGGGACAGTCCACCAAAAAAATGGGGGGCTGCGCTGGGGGGGGGGGGGGGGGGGGGGTCCCACATTGTCCCTCACAAACAGTGAATGGGTAAAATGCGAGGAACAAATTGTAAAGCGCTTTGGATAAAAGCGCCATATAAATGCAGCCATTTACCATTTAGAAGAAAACTTGCTCTTGATATTAGCCAAATAATAGGATTAATGTTTTTCTATGTCTAGTTGAGCTGCATGATCAGTTTGGCACAGTGGCAAGCTTCCTGCCTGATGTGTTTGCCTAACACATTATCTTTTCATTGGCTTCCTATTGCAATTCTGGGTGAGGTAGAATATAATGCATTATATACGAAACCTAATAATTAGCTATTTATTTTTTGGTGTAACACATATCACTGTAGCATTAAGATTATCTAGGGCTGAGAAAAGGTAAGCAGAAAATGTCTCTCTCTTTCTATCTCTCTCTCTTCCTCTCTCCCATTTGCTTCCAGTCCACCGTTTGTGAATCATAGTGTAGCTGGTGTGTGTCTGTGTTTGAGAGAGAGAGAGAAATTCATGAGCGCAGCATTTACAGTAAGTCATAAAGTGAATTTAAGATTCAGATTATTTATCGTCACGTCATGTTTTACAAGCATAAAAGAGTGATATTCTTTTGTCTTGGTTCTGCGGCCTTGCAGCAGTGACCAATAAGATAGGATAAAGTAGAAGTAGAAGTAGAAGAAATATAAAACAGCAACAGAAACAACGATAAAATACCTCTGAATTAGAATTCAACAATAACAGTATGGATGTCGTGTGTGCAACATGCAGTGTGCGTGTGCTGTGGGCCTTGTCTCAGTAAATTGTGCATGAGTTTGTTTGCATGTCGGTGTGTGTTTGCATTGTTGTGTGCGTGTATTAGGGCTGGCCCCGACTAGTCGAATAGCCGACTAATTGATTGAAAGGAATGAGCCGTAGTCGACTGCTAACCTCTTAGTTGAATGCAAGAAAAATATATATATATTATAATAATTATTATTATTATAATTTTTTTTGGGATCATTCTTTCCAAAAGCAAAGAGGCCTAGAAGCATGGCTAACGCTAATGGTGCGCATACCAGTGAGGCTAACTGCATAAGAAAACGGGCACAGAGGCACTGAAAGAGGATTTCACCCGTCTAATGAACACACTAGACTAGACAAATATCAAGATGTATCCATCAGTGGACCAATTGCATGCTTTTACAGAGGACAAGAAGCCTTCAGTCTACCCCTTCAGACATGAAGCACCCCCCACAGCCCAAATGGAATAAAGTTACAAAAAGATACAAAAAGATATTCATATAATTTCTTTTTTATTCAGGGGGGTAGTCGACTGGGGACTATCGACAAATTTTGGCCAATCAAAGTCGACTATACAAATCCTTAGTCGGGGACAGGCCTAGTGTGTATGTGAGTCATGGACAGACAGGTAGCAGGCCTAGCTGCCTAGAACAGGAAGAACCCGTCTCAGAGCCCTGCTGGTCCGGGCCTGGAGGCTGTCGTGCCGTTTGCCAGACGGCAGCGGCTGAAAGAGGCCGCGGCTGTGCAGGTCTTTGATGATCCAGCAGGGCTTTGCTGAAGTACTGTAAGCTCTTCGTAAGACCCCCCCTCTGTAGTGCTTTGCAGTTATGGGCAGAGCGGTTCCCCAGGGTTCGCACTTCGCACAAGGTCCTTGAAGTGCTTAAAGTGCTTGATTTTTTTACAAAGAAAAGTCAATGCCTGGAATTCCTTGAAAACAGCCCATTTTGTTTAACAAGGTGCTTACAAAGTAATTGAAATTCAAATCAACCATTCGCATTGAAAGTGTTGTTCATCCATGACAAAATTGTTCTGAATCAAGAAATATACTTTTTTTTATCTAAAGTGTAACTAATTGTCGGAATGTACTCATTTATCAATGCTGCGTATGCACAGACCATAACTATTGCATAAGTCTATTGCTCCGATGATGTTGGGAAACCCGGCGATGGCGTAAAATCCTCTCTTGACCTCAGCCTCAGAGTCAGAGTCAGAGAATCGGAGATTTTATTTGCCATGTATGGACGAATCCATATTGGAATACAGGTACAGAGCAAACACTGTGTGTCTACAAATAATCCAATACAGGAGCAGAGTAGAAACAGTACAGAATTTTTTTTTTAACACAGACAGTATAAAAGGACAAATGCTGACAAAAGAAGATTTTTTTCAACATCCCCCAATCTGACTAATAACACACCAAATAAAAATAGGATAATATACAAATCTAGCGTTTGGAGTTATTCAGGCTGCGCACAGCACTGGGGAAGAAACCGAGAAGTAGAGCATGTGATAGAGCGGTAGCGTCTGCCCGACGGGAGGGGGACAAAGAGGCCTCCGGCTGGGTGACCAGAGGGGTCGTTGATAATGCCAGAGGCACGGGAAAGCAGCCTGGCACCATGATCTCTTCTAGAGTTGGCAGGCTAACCCCGATTGTCTTGCGTGCGAGACGCACAATTCTGTTCAGAGATTTCTTCTCCTGGTCTGTAATGTTACCAAACCATAGTACAGGAGGAAGTAAGAACGCTCTCAATCACACAGCGATAGAAGTTGTGTAGAATCACCCTGTTATTAGTGAACTCTTTCAGTTTCCTAAGAAAGAAAAGATTGCTGTTATTATTGATATGGGTATTGTATGTAGTTGGGCATAACAACACAACATTATGACATCCAACACTGCAGGCATAATCCTGCTCATGGAGGGTTGGGAAATGCCCGATCCATCTCCAATCTCATGCTGGAACTTGCTGGTGGCCAAAAATCCCAGGGTGGAGAGGACTTAAATGTGCATGGGGATGGCAGTTGTGTGCTTAGTTTCACACTCCAATTTGGGTCCCAAATTGCGGTACAGATCAAGGAGAATGTGTCTCGGGTACTGGACTCTACTTATGAGCCACTCTGTGCTCTCGGCAAACAGATCTGCCCTGATCTATCTGAAAACAGCTCCCTGCGGAGCGCACCTTGTGACAAGTATTGCAATAATGCAAGAAAAGACATGCTGCAATCATTCGGAAAGACCTATTCCAAATGAAATGTATAGGGTTTGACAACAATTACAATGTCTCTATTTTACAATGAACTATCATTAATTATGAGTCATACAGAACATGTCAATGTTGAAACTTTAATGCATGATAGATTATTCCGTCTGTGCAGTGTTCCTATTCTACCACTTGGTGCCATGTACGCACGGTCGGAGCTGTGCATAAATGTATGCACAATCTCGAGCACACGTTCATATTGATAAATCGCACACTTTGCTTAGAAGTTATCGTACGCGTGGTTTATGCACATATCTGTGCGTACGCAGCATTGATAAATGAGGGCTCTGGTCCAGCTCCTTTTGCGTTGTCACAGGCATCTGACCGCACGGAGACAGTAATAATATAATAACTTTATTTGAAAAAAGATAAAGAGGTAGCAAGGTAAGGTAAATCGCAGTAGCCACTCTTCCCCCGATTCGGTTTCTGTCACATTCTCGTACAGCTCTCCTGTGCCTTGGCCCCGGTCCTATATCCTGACAAGCAGATCTTCACCGACCCTTCTCCTACAACCAGCAGGCTGACAGCGGCTGGCAGCTCCACACCCCCAAGGCTCAGCTGAGTGCAATCTGGGGGTGATTAGCCTCACAGAGCCCTCTGCAACAAAAATGGAAAAGCACATGAAGTCTCTTGTTCGATCGATGATGAGGAGGCTCTGTAGGAAAGAATGATACTGTCTTCTAAGTTCCAAATCAACTTTATTACAGGTTCAATTTACAAAAGTTAAGTCTCTGATTATCCCAAGACTGGTAAAATAGATTCCTTACCTCAGATCAGATGTTCTCCAAAAAGATTATTCTAATTCCTGATCGCCATTCCAAATATCGATCGCGTTTATTGATCCAACGCTGGGTACTGGAAACACACATTATCCGCTGTTCTGGTGGTCGGCGATGACTTCGATCGTCTCGGGTTACTTGTCTGACAAGTAAAATGTGGAAGCAGGACTTTTTTTTCTCCATGTGTCATGGTCCCAGATAGGGATCATGCCCGAACAATGTGAACAGTGCTTTTCTGCCGCCCTCTGGTGGCCAAACGCAGCAGCTCCAGATATTCTCCACTTGCACAAATTGAAAGTAGGCACTTCCGGCTGACTTCCGGTTGCCAATAGTACTTCCACAGTCCCATCCAAATACATTGGTTTTAGCTACTTTTCTCCCCTTATTTAAACAACTTTGTCGGCACAGAGAGGCAATGAAACGTTTGTATTATTATAGTATAGAATGTATTTAATAAGCAAACGTTTGTCAGCAGGGTTTTTGGGCTGTATTTCATGTAAAAACGTTTACTGTTAGTTTCCTTGCTCAGCCAGCATTAGCCTTCATTAGCTAACAGAAGCTAGTGGTTAAACAGGCCGGATTAGCTTTGAGCTAACTATCTTTCCCGAACCATGTATTCATTCCATTCTAAACATAACGTTAGTTTACAAAACATGACCTGTCTATATAACGTTGAGGAACAAATTATAAGTGTGTGGGTGTGTGTTTTGGTGAACATTGGACTGCAAACAGAAAATGCATCACAGTTAGACAGTAGCTACTGTTAGCTGCCCTTCCGGATTAGCTTTGAGCTAACTATCTTTCCCGACCCATGTATTCATTCCATTCTAAACATAACGTCAGTTTACAAAACATGACCTGTCTATATAACGTTGAGGAACAAATTATAAGTGTGTGGGTGTGTGTTTTGGTGAACATTGGACTGCAAACAGAAAATGCATCACAGTTAGACAGTAGCTACTGTTAGCTGCCCTTCCGGATTAGCTTTGAGCTAACTATCTTTCCCGACCCATGTATTCATTCCATTCTAAACATAACGTCAGTTTACAAAACATGACCTGTCTATATAACGTTGAGGAACGTTATCTCCCGGGACGAGTAGCCACGTTAGTTAGCCAACAACCAGCCAGGCAGCGCCGTTATCTCCCGGGACGAGTAGCCACGTTAGTTAGCCAGCAACCAGTCAAGCTAACGTTAGCTGGCTCCAGCAGCTTGTCGATGTCGTCGGGAGCATTTAGCCTGCTGGCTACCTAGCTCCACTTCAACCAGCATCGGGAGCTCCAGCAGCTTGTCGATGTGCTAATAGCCTCAGCAACCTAACGTTAGCTGGCTCCAGCAGATCGACAAGCTAACGTTAGCTTGCTGAGGCTATTAGCACATCGACAAGCTGCTGGAGCTCCCGATGCTGGTTGAAGTGGAGCTAGGTAGCCAGCAGGCTAAATGCTCCCGACGACATCGACAAGCTGCTGGAGCCAGCTAACGTTAGCTTGACTGGTTGCTGGCTAACTAACGTGGCTACTCGTCCCGGGAGATAACGGCGCTGCCTGGCTGGTTGTTGGCTAACTAACGTGGCTACTCGTCCCGTGAGATAACGTTCCTCAACGTTATATAGACAGGTCATGTTTTGTAAACTGACGTTATGTTTAGAATGGAATGAATACATGGGTCGGGAAAGATAGTTAGCTCAAAGCTAATCCTGAAGGGCAGCTAACAGTAGCTACTGTCTAACTGTGATGCATTTTCTGTTTGCAGTCCAATGTTCACCAAAACACACACCCACACACTTATAATTTGTTCCTCAACGTTATATAGACAGGTCATGTTTTGTAAACTGACGTTATGTTTAGAATGGAATGAATACATGGGTCGGGAAAGATAGTTAGCTCAAAGCTAATCCGGAAGGGCAGCTAACAGTAGCTACTGTCTAACTGTGATGCATTTTCTGTTTGCAGTCCAATGTTCACCAAAACACACACCCACACACTTATAATTTGTTCCTCAACGTTATATAGACAGGTCATGTTTTGTAAACTAACGTTATGTTTAGAATGGAATGAATACATGGGTCGGGAAAGATAGTTAGCTCAAAGCTAATCCGGCCTGTTTAACCACTAGCTTCTGTTAGCTAATGAAGGCTAATGCTGGCTGAGCAAGGAAACTAACAGTAAACGTTTTTACATGAAATACAGCCCAAAAACCCTGCTGACAAACGTTTGCTTATTAAATACATTCTATACTATAATAATACAAACGTGTCATTGCCTCTCTGTGCCGACAAAGTTGTTTAAATAAGGGGAGAAAAGTAGCTAAAACCAATGTATTTGGATGGGACAGGAAGTACTATTGGCAACCGGAAGTCAGCCGGAAGTGCCTACTTTCAATTTGTGCAAGTGGAGAATTGGCCTGTTACCAGCTGGCACTTGTTAGTAATCACGGGCAGTATATAGAGCTGCCCGTTCCTCACATTCATTGTCGCACCATTGTATTGTCTCATTGTTATCACAGTTGTGTTCGGTCACGTACTCACCTTTGTCACCAGTATTCCCTGTGAGTCCGTTCCTACTTAGTCCATATTTTTCCAGCTCTGCTGAGTATTCTTTTCGGGTTTTGCAGTTCGCTTTTGTTTGTAACAGTTCAACTTGTATTCTTGTTTGCAACTGCTCAGTAAAAGCCTGTTCACTTCATTCCATCGCCTCAGCCTCTTCTCTCTCTGCTCGTGTTTCCTGCATGTGAGGTCTCCTCTCCTATCCCTGACCAAAACCCTCACAGAATGGTGCGACCATCTCTGGCCCCAGCACGCACAAAGACAGCAAGAGCTAGCGACGCGCTCCTCTCGATGGAGAGATTCTTCAAGGGGGATTTTCTCTCCTCGTCCTCAGAGGAGAGATGGACTATGTACACGCTGTTCACCTCGGTTGGTGAACGCAGCACGGAGCAGGCGCTCCAGCTGGAAGCACACGGCCGTGTGATCCGTTGGCTGATTCGGGAGCTCCTGTCCTTTGCTCTCGAATCTCCGGTTACCAGCATGCCGTCCTCCGCAGGTACACAGAGTCCTTTCGCCGTTAATATGGCCCAGGCTGTTAGCCCAGCCGTTAGCCTATCGTCCCCAGCTAGTACTGCCAACTCTCGCCCTGTTAACACTGCCCAGGCTGTTAGCCCAGCCGTTAGCCTAGCGTCCCCAGCTAGTACTGCTAACTCTCGCCCTGTTAACACTGCCCAGGCTGTTAGCCCAGCCGTTAGCCTAGCGTCCCCAGCTAGAACTGCTAACTCTCGCCCTGTTAACACTGCCCAGGCTGTTAGCCCAGCCGTTAGCCTAGCTTCCCCAGCTAGTACTGCTAACTCTCGCCAAGTTAACACTGCCCAAACTGTTAGCCCAGCCGTTAGCCTAGCTTCCCCAGCTAGTACTGCTAACTCTCGCCCTGTTAACACTGTCCAGGCTGTTAGCACAGCCATTAGCCTAGCTTCCACAGCTAGTACTGCTAGCTCACTCGCTGTTAATATGGCCCAGGCTGTTAGCCCAGCCGTTAGCCTAGCTTCCCCAGCTAGTACTGCTAACCCCAGCTCTGTTAACACAGTCCAGGCTACTAGCATAGCCATTAGCCTAGCTTCTTCAGCTAGTACTGCTAACCCCAGCTCTGTTAACACAGTCCAGGCAACTAGCATAGCCGCTAGCATAGCTACCGTAGCTAACACAGCTAGCAGAACCTCTGCCCCCACAACCAAGTTAATGGTTTCTTCTGTTAGGAGATTCACTGTGGGCACAGTCTGTATCTCTAGCTTAGCTCCTTCTACTACTGCTAGTAAGTCTAGGGAGGCTAGCAAAGCTCCTTCAGCTAGCCAGGCTTTTTCAACTAGTCCAGCCCTGTCTGCTAGTTAGCCTCTTCAGTTAGCAACTTAGCACCTAAAGCTAGCTCTTCAGTTCTCCCTGCTAGCCCAGGCCATGTAGCCCCTGTAGCCAATATAGCGTTGTCAGCTATCTCCTTAGCATCCCCTGCTAGGTCAGCCACTGCTAGTTCTACAGGCCCTACAGCTAAACCTATGGCTTCCTCAGTTAGGAGACTCAGTGTGGTTCCGGCCCTTAGTACGGGCTTAGCTCCCCCTGCTACTGCTAGCAAGTCTAGAAAGGCTAGTAAAGCCCTCATAGTTAGCAGGGCTTCTTCAGCTAACCCAGCCTCTACTGCCAGCCTAGCCCCTGTTAGCTTAGCCCCAGGTACTACGCCCGGTCCGGTCTCCACGCCCGGTCTGGCTCCCACGCCTGACCCGGCCTCCTCGACGCGCCCCGGCTCTTCGTCTGGTCCCGGCTCCTCGTCTGGTCCCGGCTCCTCGTCTGGTCCCGGCTCCTCGACTGATTCCGGCTCCTCGACTGATTCCGGCTCTCCGACTGGCCCCGGCTCCTCGTCTGATCCCGGCTCTCCGTCTGGTCCAGCCCTACGCTGTGGTCTTCGCCGTGGTCTTCATCCGCAGAGACCCCCGTCCGGGGTTCTGCACCCGGTCCCGAGGTCTGCATGTGGAGTGGTTCCCGTCCGGGGTCCTGCTCCGGGGTTGTCGTCTTCGCGCCTCCGCTCCGGCCCTTCTGGTCCGGCCCCGAGTCCTGCGCCTGGAGGGTCCTTCATCCAGGGTCCTGCTCCGGGTCTGACGTCCACGCCCCTTTTCTCCAGGCCCCCTGACCGGTCCTCCGTCCCTGTTTCCAGTCCTTCTCACCGGCCCTTCATCCCCGTGTCCAGTCCCCCTCACCGGGCCTCTGTCCACGTTTCCGGCCCCCGTCGTCGGCCCTTTGTCCCCGTCTCCGGCCGACCTGGCCCTGTGCCCCGCCCTTCCCCGGGTTTCCGTCTGGTCCTGTTCCTCGGGTCCCCTGCTGCTTTGCCCCTCCTGGGTTCTTTTCGTGGCCCCCCGGTCCCGGCTCTCCGGGTTCTCACCCCCCGTTTTTTCCGGGATCTCGGCCCCCCGCCTCGCCCGTTCCCGGACGGTATTACCGGTCGTCTGGGAACCGACCCTTTGGGGGGGGGGGGTACTGTCATGGTCCCAGCCAGGGATCATGCCCGAACAATGTGAACAGTGCTTTTCTGCCGCCCTCTGGTGGCCAAACGCAGCAGCTCCAGATATTGGACCTTATTCTGGATGTTATTAATGGTGCTGTTTTATCTGTTCATGTTGTGTGGTGCATTTTAGCTTGTGTTTTAAAAGGTTTATCTTCTCATATGTTTCCTTTTAAAGGTTCAACCCCTTTACATATGTTTTTGGAAGTGTTTAACTGTACATGTGTTTCCTTTAAGGTTCACCCCCTTTACACATGTATTTTATAGTGTTAGACATCTTTACGTATGTTTCCTTAAGGGTTGTTCTTTTTATATATGAGTTCCTTAAGATATTCCCTTTACACATGCTTTAATTTATGATGTGAGTTTCTTTACTAATTCTGTGTTCACCTGTCTTGGCCATGCATCGCCTGTTACCAGCTGGCACTTGTTAGTAATCACGGGCAGTATATAGAGCTGCCCGTTCCTCACATTCATTGTCGCACCATTGTATTGTCTCATTGTTATCACAGTTGTGTTCGGTCACGTACTCACCTTTGTCACCAGTATTCCTTGTGAGTCCGTTCCTACTTAGTCCATATTTTTCCAGCTCTGCTGAGTATTCTTTTCGGGTTTTGCAGTTCGCTTTTGTTTGTAACAGTTTCAACTTGTATTCTTGTTTGCAACTGCTCAGTAAAAGCCTGTTCACTTCATTCCGTCGCCTCAGCCTCTTCTCTCTCTGCTCGTGTTTCCTGCATGTGGGGTCTCCTCTCCTCTCCTATCCCTGACCGAAACCCTCACACCATGTGTTTCATTCAATCCAATCCAAAGGGGTGCAGTACCATCCGGAGAGACGATAGGGGGCGGTATTTTCCCAATGGAGCTCAGAGAGAGTTCCAGTGGTAACGTGAGGCTAGATTGATGAAATATGAATGGAAATCGCTAAAAAAAACGATCAAAAACTAGATCTCTCGTCTCTCTGGCACTCAACGGTTGGCATGAACTAACGAGAAATCTCGTCGTTGGCACTCAAAGTGTTAACCCTTCAAGGTCTAAAGTAACTAGCTCCACCTTCTCAGAATTTTCCCTTTTTTTTGTTACATAATGTAAAATTACAGATTCATACCTTCAAAATAAGCCATCAATTGTCAAATTTGAGACGATAGTTTTCAATCAATGTCCTATCAAACATTCTGGTAAAATCCTAACTACTTTTCAGGATGGACTTGAACAGGATCCAAGTTCATTCAGCTATCTGATGAGAGAACTACACTCCCAGAATTCAATGTGATCATTGTCACTAGAACCATTTCACACCTGGAGCAAAGGCCCAGTCATTCCTTTGTTATTCCAGTGAATGGACCCAGCAGGAGGCCTAGCCTAGCGACAAGCGGCCACTACATAGTTGGGTATTGAAAAAATGCTCATATCAAAAGTAGTAGATAGATATAGGTCATACATGTAGGTATGCACTTGTCCTAATATACTAACCTACACTGTAGCACTCAACACTTTGATGAACATTGTTACTCAGCTGATAGAGGTGTGCCCTTCCTCAATAAAGCCCGAGAGAGAGAGAGAGAGAGAGAGAGAGAGAGAGAGAGAGAGAGAGAGAGAGAGAGAGAGAGAAGAGAGAGAGAGAGAGAGAGAGAGAGAGAGAGAGAGAGAGAGAGAGAGAGAGATGGTATTTACAGTACTGTACCATATCACATTACCATGTACTGTATTGCAGGGTGCTAATGCCCCTTTTGCAGCATACCATGATTACTTATATTGTGATGTTTCAGTACAGTGGATGGTACAGTATATACAGTAAAGTACAGTATATATAGTACTGTAAGAAAAAGAAGCAAACCAATAACAATTTGTGGTTGTATTTCTCTAGAATGAGAGAGAGAGAGAGAGAGAGAGAGAGAGAGAGAGAGAGAGAGAGAGAGAGAGAGAGAGAGAGAGAGAGAGAGAGAGAGAGAGAAATAAATTCTGTGTTCAGGCATCCATACTTATTGAAAAAATGCTCATATCCAAAAGTAGTAGATAGATATAGGTCATACATGTAGGTATGCACTTGTCCTAATATACTAACCTACACTGTAGCACTCAACCCATCTTACTATGCCCTACACGGCTTCAACATGGACGGTCGCATTTTACGTAGCTCCCGTAATCAACGCAACAGCCAACGCAACAGAGCAACAACAAAGTACTTTGCGCATTTTCTACTTTCCCTCCTGTGGATTATGGATTTGTACCTGAATTCACAACTCAAGCAGCAACTCCAGACAGAAGTGGAGGGTAGCGAAAACGTAAATCAACAGTCCCATTGCGACTTCTACTTGTTAACGGGCACGGAGAGGAAACATCCACCCTTCGGTGCCTCGGCGATCCACGCAGTACTTACTGCAAATCCGGAACGAAAGAAATTACCCCCGGCAGGCAAGTGTAATAAGAGATCAATGTTTTTATTATATCTGCTCATGTCGGGTGACATACATCAGAACCCTGGTCCCGTAATGACACGGAACCAGAGACTACAGCAAGAAGCGATGGAGGTTCCCATCGCGACCAACAACATCAACAACGCAACCTGTGGCTACATCTACTGCGCGGACGGCAACACTTCCCCAATGACGCCGCAGCAGACGAGCACACGTGAGGCAGTGACGAGAGGAGGTGAACCGAGGGTCGAAACCATGACGACCATCTCGACGCGGGATGTAAACATCTCGACGCCCGATAGCCGGCTAGCTAGCAGAGCTAACAACAAAAACAACCAGGAACGAGTCCTTTGTTGTCCCAGCACGGCGCGGGACCCGACACCCCCCTCCCCCCTTCTTTGTTGTTCCAACACGGCGCGGGACCCGATGCCCCCCTCCCCCCTTCCCACCCACAACAACACAGAGGAACAGATTACAAACGGACAATACTTCGAACCTGCCAACATAAATGAAATAACCAACGCCAATGGACTGAACATTTTTCACATTAACATTAACAGCTTAAAAAACAAATTGGATGAAATCAAGCAAATATTCATAAATGGTAAGGCAAACATACTGTGCTTCTCAGAAACTAAGCTCGACGATTCTGTAAAAGATCCAGAGATAGAGATTGAGAACTACTCAATAATCAGGAATGATAGGAACAAACATGGAGGTGGTGTCTGTATGTACATACACAAGGACACCAAATTCATCAACAGAAATGACCTGAATCATAAATCAATTGAAACTGTATGGGTGGAAATCCTATTCGAAAGGGCGAAATCCCTACTGGTTGGCACAGTCTACAGGCCGCCAGATCATAGTGGCTTTTATGATACAATGGATGGGTGTTTAGCTGGAGTTGAGGATGTAGACAAAATTCTTATTGGAGACTGGAACACGGATATGCAACGAAAAGATGCACCCGTCTTCAAGGCCTTCAGTAGGTTTTGTGATCTGCATGGCCTCAGCCAGCTAATCACCCAACCCACACGTGTATGTGAATCAACTCAGACTACCATTGACCTCATTCTGACCTCCGACAAGTCCAAGATCTCAAATAAAGGGGTTATAGCATGTGGGTTAAGTGATCATTATATGATATTCTGTACCCGAAAAAAACTAAAACAAAAGGCTGGCTGCCACAAAACAGTCACATCTAGAGACCTCAAAACCTACTCTAGCGAGGCCTTCAACCTTGAACTGGAGAGTCTGGACTGGTCAGATGAACTCAATGGTACACTGGTTGACGAAACATGGCTTGGTTTCAAAACCAAATTCTCAGCAATACTAAACGACATGGCCCCCCTAAGAACCACCAGGGTAAAAAATCGCGCTGAGCCGTGGATGCACTCCGAAATACTGGCCGCTATGAAAACCAGAGACAAAAAATGCTCTGAGTTTCGTAAAAGTCAGTCAAAGCTTACTAAAAGCACGAGCAGTGAACTCCAAGCCCACGTGACTGAACTCAAACTAGAAAGAAACAGACTAAGAAACGACGTAAACTCCATGATCAAAACTGCAAAAAAGAATTTCATCAATGACAAAACTGAGGAAAACAAAAACAAACCACGTGAACTTTGGAAATTACTCAATAATCAACTAGGATGCAGTAAAAAACTTAAAACCAGATTCTCAAACATAAACATAAAAACTGACAACACGCTCATCACAGACAAGCTGGATGTAGCCAATTACTTAAACATTTTCTTCACAAACATAGCCACAACACTGGTAAACAAACTACCCTCCCACTCAGGGCTTTATGGGGTAGAACACATAGTAGCTTTCTACAAAAACCTAGGGGTCCGCAAGGACGACTTCAAGCTGGAAACGGTAACAACAGATGAGGTACTCAATAAACTGAGCGCCCTCCAACCTAACAAGGCCACTGGCCATGACAACATCCCCTCCAAATTCCTCAGAGACTCAGCAGCCGCCATCACACCAATCATCACACACATAATAAACCTCTCCATAAAACAGGGACACGTCCCCAAGGACTTCAAAATTGCGAGGGTGACCCCTCTGCACAAAAAGGGCAGCAAATTAGACCCAGGCAACTACCGCCCTGTTTCTATTCTCACCTCCATCTCGAAAGTCATGGAAAAAATAGTCTACGAACAGGTCGAAAAGTACCTAGCGGAAAAAAATCTAATCTACGAATTCCAATCTGGCTTCAGAACATCCCACTCCACTGACACATGCCTTCTCTATTTGAATGACCACATCAAACAAGAGGTGGACGCAGGCAAATACTGCGGCATGGTCATGCTGGACCTACAAAAGGCCTTTGACACGGTCAATCACTCCATTCTGATTGACAAGCTAAAAGCAATTGGTTTTGATAGTCTATCAGTGAGCTGGATGCAATCCTACCTTGAGGGGAGGGAACAGATGGTGGAGGTAAACGGTACCCTATCCCCCCCCCTCACAGTGAGCTGTGGTGTTCCACAAGGAAGCATACTAGGACCGCTACTGTTCCTAATTTATGCAAATGACATGTCGTCAGCTTGTGACTGCAACTTGTTCCTGTTTGCGGACGACTCAGCCCTGCTGGTCTCTGACAAGAACAAGTTACAGGTTGAAAAAACCCTCAGCTCGGAACTAGGCAGAATCTGCATATGGCTCGCTGATAACAAACTATCATTACACATGGGCAAAACAGAGTCCATTCTCTTCGGTTCAAATAACAAACTCAGCAAGACCGACGGCTTCTCAGTTACAGTGGGTGACAATATTGTCACAAGGAAAGATGAAATTACCTACCTGGGGTCCATCCTAGAGGCTAATCTCTCCTGTGACAAAATGGCATCCAATGTAATAAAAAAAGTCAACCAACGAACTCGATTCTTGTACCGGATCTCCTCTCTGGTAAACAAGAACACCCTGAAGACTCTGGCAGGAGCACTCATTCAGGGGTACTACGACTATGCTTGCACCTCATGGTACCAAAGCACCTCAAAGGCGCTAAAAACAAAATTACAAACATCTCAAAACAAACTGGTCAGACTACTGCTTGACCTTACTCCTAGAACCCACCTCACCCCTGCCCACTTCGACAACCTAGGATGGCTTAGAGTAGACGACAGAGTACAACAACTTGCAATGGGCCTGGTCTACAAGATACACTACACGACCAAGGTACCCATGTACATGTCAAAATACTTCCCAAAGGTCAGTGAATACCACGATCACAACACCAGAGGGAGCTCCACAAATCATGTCAAACCCAGATTCGGCTCAAATAAGGGACTAAACACGTTTCGCAATTATGCCACATCAATGTGGAACGCCCTACCCAAAGCTGTAAAGGAATGTGGATCACTACCCACTTTCAAAACCTCTCTCAAGGGACACCTACGGGAGACTGCAATTCAACACTGGCCCCTGTAAATATCCTAACCCAATCATTCCAACCCCCTCCAATGTACAGTCATTTACCTAGTATGGTTTTGTCAATAGTTCAATGTACAATTGTGTTTGTTTGTACAGTGTCTCCTCCCCCCCCCCCCTCAATGTACAGTGTTACTTGTTTATACAGTATGCCCCCCGCCCC
Organism: Notolepis coatsorum; assembly: GCF_963971535.1. Lineage (NCBI taxonomy): Eukaryota > Metazoa > Chordata > Actinopteri > Aulopiformes > Paralepididae > Notolepis > Notolepis coatsorum. The sequence goes on from NC_140171.1 coordinate 138,150,534, forward strand.
CCCCCCCCCCCCCCAACCACCTCCAATGTAAATTACCCAGTATGGTTGTCAATATCCCAATGTACCCAACCCCCCCCACCCAACCTCCAATGTACAGTTTCTACGTCAAATGTATATACTCCCTTTTCTTGACTCCTTCTGTATCACAAACAGTACTGTATTTGCAAATCTGGTATGTCATAAATGTATAGATGTAGCAGTACTGACTATCTGTATGTCATGTATGTCATATATGTCTATATGAATTGAAAATGGGGGACCCTGATGGAAACAAGACAAACGTCTTTCTCAGGTCTGCATCCCCTTAACAATTGTATGTATTGAGCCGTACTGTATTGTACCCATTCTGCAATCTGTTAAATAAAGTTTTCATTCATTCATTCATTCATGGACTTACGCTCTTGACCTACTTAAGTGTTCTTCGCCTTACAAGCGCAAGTATAATTCTCATTCTGTAACCTACCGTTGCTGCTATAATAATAAATCCCTCCAAATAGAACTTTAGGTGTCATTGTTGTATTCTTGTGTGGGTGTTCACCAGATATACCGTGTACTGCAGGGCTATTCAACTAAATTGTTCAGGGGGCCGCATTGTCAGAAACCCAAGGGGCCAAGGGCCGGACTGCCACGGCGCCTCCCCGTGCTATGAATATATGTACACTTGACACAACACGCAACCACATTTTCACAACTTTTATTTAACTACATTGCAAACATACTTTTCAAAATAAGTGCTTCATTTATGTGCAACATCTGCAACATCTCCTGCAAAAAGTGCTTCATTTATGTGCAACATCTGCAACATCTCCTGCAAAAAGTGCTTCATTTATGACTGTGCAACAACTGCAACATCTCTTCAACATTTCAATATAAAAATTAAATAAAAAACAAACAAGTCAATGATGTGCATTTGAACATTCTATCAACACTTGAACAAAAAACACATTTATAGTGCAGCTTATGAAAAATTCCTTCATGTCTGTGCAACAACAGCAAATCACAGCATCTTATTAGCACTTATTGTCGACTCTTAACTCTCAAACATCAGGGGGGTGGGTGGCAGACAGGCCTAGCCTACATACACACATCTAATGAGAGAGATTGCACTTCTTTGACTGGGCAATGGCAGAGAAAGAGGGTTCATAGGAAGTGAGGGCTACCCGCAAACAGTGATGCAAATGCTCATTTGTCAAGGAGGCACGGTTGCTTGTTTTAATGGCATTCATGTGAGAGAAACTGGATTCACAGGTGTATGTTGAGCCAAACATTGTTAGCACAGATATTGCCAGCGTTTTTATTTTGGGGAATGTGTTGACATGAATACACTTTATCCAAAATGTTGTGGTGGTTTCATTCTCAAGTGCCTGCTTCAGAGCAGATGATGCTTGCATGTCAATTATTTCAAGTTGCAGGAGACCTTCATCAATGTGAAGTGATGCAAGGAACTCTTGTCCTTTTGTGGAAATAGCAGCTACATTGGCAAATGGGTTGCTCACAAAATGCATAAATTCTCTGGGCATGTCAAAATCATCAAATCGACTTGCAAAGTTTTCCCTCAATTTGTCAATGAAATCTGTCATTAATTGAGTGACTTTTGGCTTGACTTTACTTGTTGATGACTTGATAAAGTTACAAAGTGTGGGAAAGTGGAGCATTCTGTCAGTGAGATCAGATGAGAAAAGAACTAGTTTAGTTTGAAATGCAGTTAGACTTTCAACAATATTTGTAACTGTTTTATTTCTACCCTGCAGTCCCAGATTAAGTTGATTCAAATGATGAAAGATGTCGCTTAAAAAGCACATATTGGACACAGATCCATCATCCAACATTAGCGACAGAAACGTGTTGGCTTTCTTCTGCTTGGAGTCACGGAGAAACGGTATAATTTCATTCCTGAGGTCACATACTCTCTTGAGCGCATTGCCCTTGCTTAACCACCGAACGTCATTATGTAACAGTAAATCACTATGATCAGCTGACATATCCTCAAGTAGTTGACGAAACAGTCTGTGTTGAAGACTGGACGTCGCTCTGACAAAGTTAATCATGGCCATAACTGAGTCCATTGTATCTTTCAACTCACCACTGAGTCGGGCGCACAGAACGCTCTGGTGGATCAAGCAGTGGAGTGATTTCATCCTCGGTGCGATGGCACGCAGTCGTGCAGCCAGGCCTTTGATCCTCCCCGCCATAGATGGAGCACCGTCTGTAACCAGCATGTTAACTTGCTCCAAATTAAGCTGGTTGTCTTTGAAAAAAGCAACAATCTTGTTGAACACGATTTCACCGGTTGTCTTTCCTTCCAGAGGTATTAGTCCCAGGATGTCCTCTCTGAAAATGTCACCATCGAAAAAACGCACAAATAAACACAGCTGAGCTATGTCTGAGTTATCTGTGGACTCGTCCACAGCCAGCGATATTACATCAGCGTTCCTCAATTGACTCAAAAGAGTTTCAAAAACGTCTGTGGCTAAAACATCTATCCTTCTCGCTGTTGTTGTATCTGACATGGGTATTGACTTGATAGATGACATCACTTGCTCTCTCACTTTATCCTCCGTTACCACCTCCTCAACAGCGGCCAGTATGCATTCTTTTATCATCTCAGCGTCTGTGAATGGTTTTTTATTTTTGCCAAGGATCCATGCCACACGGAGAGATGCTGCAGTTGCTTTCTCCTGTATTGTGCAGGCCCGGTTGAAGTTACGCCGTGTTTTATTGTAGCTTTCACACAGCTTTTTTATCCTTTCCTTGCGCATTTCTGAACCTGGTGGATAGTTTGTAACAAACGTGTCATGAGTTGTGTTGAAGTGCCTCCGCAGGTTATATTCCTTTGCAACAGCATTGATTTGGTTGCAGAGCAAACACATTGGTTTGCCCTCGGGAGTTTCAATGTATGCATATTTCTCGGTCCACTCGATATTAAACTGGCGATTTTCTAAATCAACTTTTCTTTTTTTCAATTTCGATAGCGACATGGTTACACAGCACTACTACACACCACACCAGACCAGTGGGAGCGAGCCAGGGATGCAATGTTTGTTTTCATTTGATTCCACGTGCAGGAAGGAGCTCAGAGCGTTCTTTTCTTCTGTTGTCTGGTTGCATGGCATGGTGCCATGGCGCCACCTACTGGTGTGAATGATTTGTTATTGTGCTGAACAGTGAAGTTAGAACATGTCGGATATATAGAATTATGATTATTATGTCTGTATTATTATGTCTGTGTACAAATGGCGAACGTACTATGTGGTTGTTCCGACCATTCCGGTATAATAAGTAAATACGTCGTAACATAACGATTATAATTATATATAAAAAAAAATATATTAAAAAAAAAAAAAAAAAAAAAGGAAAAGATTTATTTTTTTGGAAATCCTCCGCGGGCCGGATCAAATTGCTTGGCGGGCCGGATCTGGCCCGCGGGCCGCCAGTTGAATAGCCCTGGTGTACTGTATGGCCAGTAATTAAAGTACATAACTAAGTAGTGGTTTAATAATACCATACTCTCAATACAGTCAGGGAATTGTACCCCTCAGTTACAGTGCCTCATATGATATTTGGCAGAGAGCGCGACCACAATGAATTTAGGCAAAATCTACAAAAAAATTAAATGATGCTGTAAAAAAAAAAAAAAAAAAAAAAAAAAAGGTGTCTCCTCATGGTTGTATCTGCCTGTTCTGTATCACACTAAGTGATATGTGAAAAAGCAGTTCCTGTCTGGAATGATACAGAGGGCCATACCACATTCACAGCACTTCCAGGGGGTCTTCATCTTACAATGTACGCAAAACAGGCGGCCAGCCGTGGCCCTCTGGGATTTATCTGCCTGTTGCGTGATCGCAACAGGTGAATGGTTCCTTGGTAGGCACACACACACACACACACACACACACACACCCACACCCACACACAACAGAACATCTGAACAGATTAAAATTAGAAGTTGACTGGTCATGTCTTATTTAGAGAGAGAGAGAGAGAGTGTGGCTGTGGCCTGGTGGAGATTCATGCATGCACTCAATTCCTAAATAACATGATCATAACCAAACCAATTTCAAATGTATCATCAAGTACAAAATAGATTTGATCGTAATATTTATGAGAATGCATGTTGAATGAATGCAAGAACATTCTAGAACATTTGTGATGTCACAGTATGATGTCATAATCGAACATTCTAGCACTCAACACTTTGATGAACATTGTTACTCAGCTGATAGAGTTGTGCCCTTCCTGATGACTTGTTGTACAGAACTTGTAAGTCGCTTTGGATAAAAGCATCAGCTAAATGACTAGACCATGGGTCTCAAACTCAATTTACCTGGGGGCCGCTGGAGGTAGAGTCTGGGTGAGGCTGGGCTGCATCAAATATTCCACAAAAAAAGGGTTTCAAGTATTCCAAAAATGTATTAATATACCCCTTTGCCTCATCATAAAACCTCACAAACACCAGCAACTGAGCATTCTCAGTGGTGTCAGTGGACTCATCCACAGCTATGGAAATGCACTGTGCATTTTTTTTTATTCTATCACAAAGCTGTTTAATGAAATCATCAGCCAGTATTTCAGTTATTCTGGTTGCTGTGCGATCTGAGGAGGATTTGCTTTTGATTGCCTTCAAACATGGTCTCCATCACTTCAGTCATACATTATTTTATTATGTATGCATCAGAGAATGGCTTCTTGTGTTTAGCCAACACCCATGCCACTGAGTGAGGACTTGGTTGCTTCACCTTTGAATTGCAGCGATTTTCACCGTTGACTTTTATTTTACTGGCCATCTTTGAACATGCCATATTTTTCTACTAGCTGCCTGCTGGCAAAACTATCCTACTCGCTACAGTACCTGCAGATTAGACTACCTGTATATGCGCTGTCAACTCTCGCTCTGACTCCGACCCGTTGAAAGAGACAGCATTTCGTGAAGACCCGCCCTACTCTGCCTCTGATTCGCAGACTGTGGGTGGGGGGGGGGGGGATTCTGACGGGACGCTGAATATGATTGGACCAAAGCAGTAGACAGACACAGGCAGTTGGAGCAGTGCAGCCGGACAGGAGCTTGCAGAGGAGATAGCGGAGAATTCCGAGGATACCTGCTATACGCACTGATGACAGGATATATTTCCTTCCACTTGGTATCACTCTCGAATCACGTTTCAACCACTAACGTTGCTGCCATGAGCCTTCGCTATGGTAGCCTACAAGTGATAAAATAAATAAAACGCCCAACTCGCTGTACAAGAAATTCCTTCTGTGTGTGTGTGTGTGTGTGTGTGTGTGTGTGTGTGTGTGTGTGTGTGTGTGTGTGTGTGTGTGTGTGTGCTCTACTGGGCGCACCTTTCTACTCTGTCTACTCTGTGTGTTCCTGTGGGTCGCTCATCGCATGTGTGTGTGTGTTAATCTGATGACAAATAAAGACTTATACTTGTACTTATACGTACTGTATAGTACGAAATAAATCATTCCAGCAAAGTAGGCTTTGTCAATACTGAACGACTGCGCACTTGTCAAGAACCAATCATGCAGTAGGTTCGGAAATACCGGATCTGTCACCTGTCATCTATCTCTGAAAGGTCCCTGTGGCTAAAACCCAGAGTGCGCTCAGAACTTGTAGGTGTGGAGCAGAGAAGAGAAGAGAGGAGAGGGGGGAGGAGAGGAGAGGAGAGGTTGTAAATATGCATTCTATGCATACGGCCGGGCAGCCAGCATCTAACTGTTCTAACAGCAATATATAATCCATTTCAGAAGCAGAAGTTATAGCATAAGTTATTGAAAAGTTCTGGGTTTATAAAGTCGTATTTGGGGGTATTTGGTTTGCTTTCAACCCATGAACTCCTTCCTCTCTCAACTTTTTATATATATATATTTTTTTTTGAATCTACTAAAACTGTATTGTATTATATTGTTTGTTTTGTAAAGTGTCTTTGAGCATTAGGAAAAGCGCTATATAGATCTGATGTATTATTATTATTATGAATGGTAGGCTTTTTTAAATGTTTCTCATCTGTGTAAGAGTTTCTTATCTGGGTAAGAGTGCTCTCGACCACTCTTAGAATTTGGTCTTGCCTGAGAGAAAATCAACAATAAGAAAACATTGCTGAATCCCAGGTAAGAACAAAATAAGAGGAAATGCTAGTTAAGAACGAAATCTGTTCTTATATCGCTTCATGAATGAGGCCCATTGACTACAGCTCCATGTACAGTACACAAAAACATGTATTATTGCCTTTACTCTGATTGAGAAAAAATTGTATAGCAAAAAATAAGGTAAATAGTCCCCCATTTCCATGTAATAATCTGATAATAAAAAATTTGTAAATTACCCCTCAAAGTGGTCTTAGTTGTCACATTGTATATCATTCCCATCATACATTGTCCAATGCTTCAACCCCTAAAGTAGGCTACAAGGCGGCACGGTGGTGTAGTGATTAACACTGTAGCCTCACAGCTAGAAGGTCCAGGGTTAGATTACCGCTTGGGGACCAGGTTTCCACGTTGCCAGGTACCCAGGTGGGTTATCTCCCAGGCCTTTCTGTGTGGAGTTTGCATGTTCTCCCCGTGCTTGCAAGGGTTCCCCCTCCCGATAAGATAAACCCAATGGAAAAACATGCACAACAGATTGCTGAAGATGGACAGGAGCACTTGGATTGGTGCGGCCCAACACCGCAGCCCTTATCTGCTCCCGCCTGCCCTTGGGGGGGAAAATGTCATGTGTGTGTCACTGCATGATAAATAAAGACTTCTTAAAATGTCCAGTTTATAAGTTCTGGATGTAACTACAGAGAGTGTTGTGATCCCAAACACAAGCAACTCAACAAACTACTGAACATGAAAGGCAAGTTTCACTTTTGAAAACTCTGACTGATTGACTTACTTAGGCCTGCATGTAGTATAGTATTTCAATGTGCAACTAATGTCACTACTAGTAACACAGCACTCTGCATGTTGTAATTCCAGTATGTATACATAGTAGGTATTACCTTAATTTAAGTAATATAACATGAATTAGGTTAGCGTTATTACATACGGTAATCCATGTTTTAATCAGTTTATTCTCACAATCACATTAATATATGATTATTGATTATTGTGCCTGTCAATGTTGTCAATATAAGTGGAGGAGCTCCATCCTATCTTAGAGCAGTAGTTCCCAAACTGTGGAATGTGCCCCCCTTGGGCACCTGGGTAAACTACAGGGGGGAGATGAGATGGAGAGAGAAAAAGTTCCCTCATATAGTTCTATGATCCTACTAGTCTAGTGGAAGTTGTTCCCTCATATAGTTCTAGGATCCTACTAGTCTAGTGGAAGTTGTTCCCTCATATAGTTATATGATCCTACTAGTCTAGTGGATGTTGTTCCTCATTATAGTTCTATGATCCTACTAGTCTAGTGGATGTTGTTCCCTCATTATAGTTCTATGATCCTACTAGTCTAGTGGATGTTGTTCCCTCATATCCTACTAGTTGTTCCCTCATATAGTTATATGATCCTACTAGTCTAGTGGACATTGGGTCTCATTCCCCAATATTTTCCAAATACTTCTCTTGGAAGACTTATCTTGGAACCGACTGAGACAGAATTGACGACAAGTTCACTGTGATGCTCCAACGCGTGGGGAAGATGTCTTAACGGTTCCCGGTCGCGGCTCACGGCGCCGTGATGAAGTGACGTCATCAGTTTGTGCCGCTCTGTATCGAAAACTAAGTCCAGTTCCGTTTTTTTTCCGCCGTGGCATTATGACGTGGCCTTGAAACTACACGCTACTTTTTATTTTGTGTTGATAAACCAATAAATGACTCAACCAGGATCATTTCAATTCGATGCTAAATAAACTTTTACGCACGCGTAAAATGTGCCAGATTTAATTTTACATGCGTTACATTTTTATCAATATCTTGGCAATTTTTTGTGCAAGAATGAAACGGAGCAGATTGGGAGGAAGTGACGAAGGAGGCGGAAGTTACTGCCAGAAAAAAAGAGTAGAACAAGCCTGCACAATTCGTCCACTAGATAATTTCTGTCGGACAGTTAGTAGTTAGTAGTTCGACTTTTATAACAGTAGTAGTAGCAGTAGTAGTAGCAGTACTAGCAGTAATAGTAGTGGTAGTAGTAGTAGTAGTAGTAGTAGTAGTAGTAGTAGTAGTAGTAGTAGTAGTAGTAGTAGTAGTAGCAGTAGTAGTAGTAGTATTAGTAGACGTTTTAGTAGTAGTAGTTTGAGCTATCCATGTGCTAACATTGACGATCCAGTGAGGAGGAGCAAGGAGCAGAAGGAGCAGAAGCCCTGCCTTCAACCAGTTCAGTGAGACATGGAAGGAGGGCTAACCAAGACAGGTGAGAGACTTATTATTATTGTTATTATTATTATTAGTGCTTTTGTTTTAGTTATTACTCTGTTCATAAAAGTTGAAAATAATGTATTTTTACATGTCATTGTCTACAGCAATGATTTGCCTGGGACATCTAGGGGGGCAGGGCGTGCCCAAGCCAATCCTAACCCTTATTACTAGGTTTGCAGACTTTGTACGCAATATATACAGAATGGAATATTGAGTGTATATACAGTGTGTGTGTGTGTGTGTGTTGTATGAGCAGTGTCTTATATGTACAATGTGTGTGCCATTTATGTGCAGACATGATGAGCAGCCTGCTCCAGTCCGACGCAGGACAACCCAGGCCAGGCCAATACGTCCAGCCCAGGCAGGAGATCAGGCAGGAGATCAGGCAGGAGATCAGACGCCCTGGAAGACCGACAGTGATCCTGATCCAGCCCCTCAGCCCCTCCGGTTCATGCCGTGCAGACCCCCAGGACCGCAGCTAGACCCCCATGCCACGTATACACAGGTAACACCTGTCAAAAGGCGTTACAGTTTGACAGGTGCAATATCTTTTTTGGATACGCCTCAGGCATCCTGCACTCTATATGACTGCACTCTAGTCATATGTGTACTGTATATATGTATATTGAATATCCCACAATTTAATTATTGAGTAATTTTTAACTTTTTTACTGTAAACATTTTTTTTTTACTTTTGTTTGTAAAAAAAAATTACCTTTACTGACTTTTTGTAAAAAAAAAGCATGCTGGTGATCATTTCCAGTTGAGAATCAAAATTTCGTCTGTGTTTATTACCTGTGTATGGAGAAAATAATGCTTTGTAAATTTAATTCTGATCTGTTCTCTTTTGTTTATGTAAATATGCTACCTGAGGGTGCATTTCCACTGTTTTATATCCTTGATTTGATATGTTTGCATTGGTTCATACTAAAAATAACACATTTTCTCAATCCGATTTTGTGTTTTGTGTTGTACATTATGCAGTATACAGTATATACAGTATTATACAATATGAAAACTAACTGTCAAGTCATATATGTGAGGCTGTGCTTAAAAAAAAGATACCAAACATACCATGGTAAAACATTTTAAAATGGGAATTATACAATTTAAATCAAAATTAGCCAAAACATATGAAATATCCCAAGACCCAGGGCTCAAACTATCACAGCTGTGATGCCGTGTTGAGGAATGTCACCGTTCTGAAACGTGAATGCGCGTCCCCCATCCAGGTAATTTGCATTACAAACCACGCCTCCGAAGCTCCTTATATGGCAGCCAATAGGGCAGTGTGCAGATGAAATAGCAAAAAGTCAATAGTTAGACACACCCGTCCAGCTCATTAGAAAGCAACTGATGATGCAGCCGTGTGAAAATGGTGGCCTATATGTGGAAGCGCTTTGCGACCGATCAAAATGAGATTAGATTAATGTATTTGTCATCATATATAGTACAGCTTGTGGTGCACCTGCCTCAGCGCGTGCATGCACATACACACGCGCACACGCGCGCAGTACTGTATAGCCTATGCGCGTAATGAATGAACGCAGTATAGGCTTATATTATTCTAATGACTTGTTTTATTAGAGCAGCAAAGATACTGCGCTGCCCGCCCCGTAGACCGTAGTACAGTACACCATGCAGTTCACGTAGATCTACGTTTCTGTGGCCCAACGGTTGAGTGCCGGAAACGTAGATCTAAGTTTTTCTCACGGTATTAATTTTATTCGCTATTGCCATTCATAATTTATCGAGGCAACTTGTGCATACTGTTCTGAATGTGTCTGAGATTGCAGACGGTCAATACCGCCCCCTAACGCTTTGTGGGAGCTATTGCACCCCATTAGATACGATGTGGTTTGTTTTCTGGGCCGATCTGAGCCGTGCAGGCAGGGTTTAAATACTCCGGCGAGCCAAGCGGTCACCATCATACATCACCGAGGCTGTCCCAACCCCTCGTTCATATGAAATGCAGAATAACGTGGTACGGACTCCCGCGCCAAGTACTTCAAATGGCGATCAGATTGGATAATTTTTTTTTGCATTATATCAGAGACAAGGTAAGAACCCTATATATCCAAGCTTGCGTTGATCTGATATTTCTTTCCCCTGCGATCAAAGCTATCTGTGTGGACTGTGTTGTGCTGTTTACCGTTGGTCACATCACAGCACGCAGGGTGCCCAGCTACAAGCCCCCTTTCATGGGTGCATGAGGAGACATAATAACGATAATCTAGCGTTGATTTCAGGAAGATTCGATAATCAGGCGAAAAATTACAACGTGATAAGTGGATTTAACTAAAACGTTATTTTCGCGTCTTTTTCCTGGGATTACTCAGAAGCACCCAAACTATATTCATATTCAAAACGGTATAAAACGGAAATGTACGGATGAACATCTTTTCAGTTTTTTGCACATTGACCAGAAGCAACTTGACTGACAATCGACGGTGTTATTAGACCCATAGCTATAATATAAAATAGCGGCTACGTGGCGTAGTGGGCAAGGCGCTCGCCACAAATGACGGAGACGCTGGGCTTGCCTGTTCGAGCCCAGCGCTCCACATTGCTTTCAGTTTAGCTGGTCGTTCATACTAATACACATTGGCCGTATTAGGGGGTGGGAAACTGATGGGTGGGGATCGGGCGTTGTGGACAGCGACTCCTACAGGTCGGTTGGTGCGCCTGCGCAGTAGAATCAGGAAGTGTCGGGGGCAGCGTGAGCCTCCCACACGTTACTCCTCGCCGCTGAGAGATCGAGCTGCGCAGGTGAAAAGATGCGACTGCTGTTACCTCAAGTACCGGAGGGGACTTGTGCTATGTATGACTTAGTCCACATTGCAGCCGGCTTGTGGGAGGCAAGAAACAGCGTTCGTGACAGGGGAGGGTTGAATTGGATGATACGAAATTGGGATGGGAGAAAAATATAGAAAATGGGAGAAAAAGTGGATCAAAAAAAAAAAAAGCTATAATATAAAATATAGGTTTAGTAGGGCGGCTAAGTGGCGCAGTGGGCAAGGCGCTCGCCACTAGTGCAGGAGATGCTGGGTTCGAGCCCAGCTCTCTGTATTGCTACCAGCTTGGCTGGTCGTTCATACTAACACAATTGGCAGTGTTAGGGGTGGGAAAGCTGGTGGGTGGGTCCTGGTCGTTGTAAACAGCGACTCCTACAGTTCGGTCGGGGCGCCTGCTCAGCGAGGAAAGGATCTAAGTGTGATCTAGTGTGATCCTTCCACACGTTACACCCTCTCAGTGAGAGTCCGCGCTGCCAGGTGAAAAGAAGCGGTTGATTGGCTACACATGTGTCGGAGGAAGCCTCCACTCTCCCAGACCGACCATAGGGGGTAGGTGCGCAGCGACCAGGAAGGGGATTTGGAATTGGCATAACGACTAACATTGGGATGGGAGAAAAACGGAGGAAAAAGGAGGGGGAAAAAGAGCAAAGAAAAATATATATATATATAGGTTTAGCTCTACAAACAAAGGTGATCGTTTTAATGCCGTTAATGGGTCGGCAAGGCCAGATGCACTTCCCGGAAGGGGCGTGGCACCCAATGTGTTAATATGTGTACTGTACTTACTGTACGTATAGGGCAGAGCATATATATAGTATCTACTAAATCCTAATGAAACAAGTAATTAGAATAATATAAGCCTACTGTTCATTCATTAGACAAGTAGGCTATACTTTGTGCATGTGTGTAGCGCACACAACAAGACTTATGGAATATTAATGCAGTCTATTTTCACGCGATTAGCTTTAGTTCTTATTTATTTATTTATCCACTGTCATTTCAGTGTTGGTGTAGTAGGCTACATAGTATATTTCAATATTTGTTTTATTGATTAATGATATTATTTGAAGGAATGCAAGTTATAGCTATATCAAACAAAAGTCTGTCCCATTGTAATCATGGGATATATTGCATGTTGGCTATAACCTGCATTCTTTCAAATGTATAATTAATCAATAAAACAGATATGTAACAAATAAGAAATACAAATTCCACAGAAGGCATTAAATAAGTATTATTTTCAATCACTTCACAATAATTGCATAATTGTGTTTGAATATCTGAGTAATTAAAGTAATTATACATTTGTCCAAAATAGCTGGTTCAGATATGGTTAATCCTGCTGCCCTGTGATCAGATGAATCCATATTATTTATTTTTCCAACATCAAATGGGTAATTTTTATCGTACAGATATTGTCATATTTATTGAAATTATGATTAATTAATTAATTCCAAGGAGGCCTTGGTATCTGGTCTGCATCCCCATTGTGTGTATTGAGCTGTACTGTATTGTACCCATTCTGCAATATGTTAATAACATTTTCAAATAATCAATCAATCATAAGTGTGCTCTTCAGCACTCTTAAATTCTGCTCTCAGTCACGGCCGAATCCAATCTAGAAGTTTGGGGAATCTCTCTACCAGCCCTAATATGTCTCAAATCGGCTGAAATCTGCCTGAGAGCAAATTTCTTGTCGTAAATCCGTTCAGGAATGAGACCCTTTGTTCCCTCATATAGTTCTATGATCCTACTAGTCTAGTGGACGTTGTTCCCTCATATAGTTCTATGATCCTACTAGTCTAGTGGACTGCTGGCATAACGCTAACACAGTGTGAAGAGAGGTCTGGTTATGAGAGACTAACATTGGAACAAAATATCATTGCAGAACAAAATGTGTTCAGATTGAAATACAATGTGTTGCACATGAGAACTGTAAACACTGTTGCTTGGTTGCCGTTATATCACCTGTGGTAGCGAACTAGCTAGCTGATGCTATGTTAGCTATCCAACCAAAAAAAATTATCTGAAAACAAAATGGAAAGGTTTTTGACACTGCCAGAAACTGAAAGAAAACCTGACACAGCCATGACATGTGTTCCAGATAGGGATGTTTGATATTGGCTTTTTTAGCGATATCCGATATACCGATATTGTCCAACTCTTAATTTCCGATACAGATATCAACCGATACCGACTAATGGCCTCCAGGCTCCACAACAGGGGGCAGCGACTGCTGCCAGACATTGACCTAGGACTAATAGGAACCCAAGGAGGACAAGAACACTACCTTAGGCATACTGCACCTTATGTGGATACTGTGATACTGTGAATAATGTATATTTCAGTTAGTTAGATAGTAAATTATAACACTACCTGATGCATACTGCACCTTATGTGACACTGTGAATACTGTGAATATTTCAGTTAGTTAGATTGTGTTGTTTTTACTACCTGTACCCCTTTTACTACCTGTACTACTTTTACTACCTGTACCCCCCCCCCCTTCCCCCATGCTGCTATGATGCCTCTCAGTATATTTTTACTGTATTTATTTACTGTATATTTTATTCCATTTTTATTCTATTTTACTCTACTCTTATCCTAGGCAACTTGATTTGATTTGTTTTATTATTCTAATTCGTGACCTGTTCTGTCTAAATGTTTAAATGTTGAGCGATTTGCAGTGTCAAATTTCCCACGGGATAATAAACATATTTCTATTCTATTCTATTCTATTCTATTCTATTCTATTCTATTCTATTCTATTCTATTCTATTCTATTCTATATGCAGGGTTCCCCCCCAGTGGCGTCGTTAGCCCTGGGCTTCCGGGGCTTAAGCCCCGGATGTTTTTCTCCTAGCCCCGGATCTAAAAAAAAAAAAAAAAAAAAAATTGTTTACATTTTTTTTTTTTTTTTTTTTTTTTATGTCAGCATCCCCATTGTCTGTGCTGAATGTTTGTTAGTGTTTGGTATTTTTTGTTGGTTTTTAGTACTTTTAAACATTTTTAGTAAGTAGTTTTCATTTGATCGTATAATTCTTTCATTCACCGATTTGTGGACTTTTTTTTTAGTGTCCTGAAAGACGCCTTATAAATCAAATGCATTATTATTATTATTATTATTATTATTATTATTATTATTATTATTATTATTATTATTATTATTATTATTATTATTATTATTATTATTATTATTATTATTATTATTATTATTATTATTATTATTATTATTATTATTATTATTATTATTATTATTATTATTATCATCCAGGAGGGAAAAGACACTTTGGATAGTAGGGACTGCATCTCTGCCTGTCCTGACCAGGAAACACTTTGCAACTGTGATCTCCTCTGGCTATAGTTGGATATTGTAATGTGTGGCGAGGGGTTGCAGCAATTCCACTGAGAGAAACTGGTCTGAGGCTGGATAACATGCCTGTATGCCTCTCATAAGTTGTTATCCAACTCATGAGAACCTGCTCTCAAGCTCTTGCAGCATTCTGTCGACGACTGGATAGAACAGTCTCTGTCTCAGCTGATCTCCTGAGCTGAGGTCTGAGCTTGTGCCACAAGATGACTCAACTACATACTCGTCCATCCTTTTCTGCTTCCTCCTTTGGCTGGTAGTATGTTCCTCAATCCAAAGGCCATTACATATGGCCTTTGTCCTGTCATACATGTCCACTGCCATCTCTGAGGTGCGATAACCTTTGAGTGTGTCCTGCACTGTGCTTTTAAATAGTACAGATATTGAAGATGTGCACTTTAACGCAGCAGCACCTGGAGCCATCCATACCCATGTCCAGTGTCCTATAATAAGCTTTAATCGAACCTTGGATAGTCCGGTTGGTTTGGGGTGGTGTGAAAGCTCATTCACTCTTGCAAGTGAACCCTGCTGCGGTTCATTTGAGATGTGAATGCAAAGCGGACCAAAGGCAGGAAAAGACCCAAAAATCGAATCTTTTTTTTATGAGAAGACTGAAACATATGTATATAATGAAACACACAATAGTTTTTTTTCGATTGCCTTGTGCATGCCTAGCAATGGTGGAGCTCACTGGGCTTAAGAGATGAAATGATACAGCATGTTTAAAGCCATATAATTTTAACTGTTTACTATTTTTAAAAAATTTTTTTACCCATGTTTAACATTCATAGCCTATTCTCAAGATATCTGTAAAAGATTACACATATTTTCGAATTTTAACCACTTAAATTAGTGTTTGTTTGATACCACGTCAGTTTTTATTGAAAAAAAACTGATAAACCGCCATATTCACCATATATCTATTATTTTTTTCCAATACTTTACAGCATATCAAAACGGGACAAAATACCTGTGAATAAGAATCTGCCATTATAAAAAAGAAAGGTAGACTATTTCGGTCAGAAATAGCGGTCAGAAATAGCCGAGAGTCTAACGTTAGAGAGGACCGGTTATAACTAATATGTCTAGCGGGGGTACAGTAGATTAGTTGCCGGTATATTTCTCAACACAAGAGCCCCTCCCATGGCAGAGCGAGCCCTCTCTCGTCTCACCAGTGAGCAGCCGGGAGCAGAGGGGCGTGACCAATCACAGTGATCTAGCTGGCTGGTGACACAACTCACACAAGTGGGCTCGCTCTGTGAGGAAAGTATATTCGACCTGCATACAAATATTAATTTCTACATTTTATACATAATATCCCAGCGTTTCAACCAGCTGCACATTATACTCACATTATGTGCTCATTAGAAAAAAGAATTTACGCATATTGGTCTGGACATGGCGAAACGCACGTTTATGAACATACTGAAGAAAACAGACAAATAGATTTCTTTCTTTTACACGTGTTACAAACGCAATCACTGTGGTGTTTGCACACTGACTTAGTGCACATGTGACATTGCCTCTCCATTCGGGTTCTTTTCCCACAGCGCCCGGCGCAGCAGCAGCAGCAGCGATACCACCATCACCGGCTAAGCGCACGGCACGGTGGTGGTGGTCTCGCCGCTGCTGCTGCTGCCGGTGCCCGCGGGGCAACCTCTCTCGGATTGCCACCTGCGGCATGAGAAGCTTGGTTGCCATCTCGTCGATAAATAGCCTCCGTCTGTACTTCCTCCCGACGTTCCAGCCTGGTTATATTGCAACAGCACCAATGCGTTGTAGAGGGACATGTCCAGCATGTTCGAGAAGAACTTCATCGGCCAGCGACGCGTCCCCCTCCGGCAGCTGTAAACAACGGGCCACCTCCCCGAACAATTGCTTTCATCAGTCGCACCTGCGTAAACAACCACTGCCTCCCGCGAATATTGTTTTGGCCCACTTTGCCGTACATGATTGAAGCTTCTGTGCATGACCTGTATCTGTATCTCACACACACGACCCCCCCCCCCCAATATTGTTTTGGCCCACTTCAGGTGTAACCGGCCTCTTGCATGGTTAGTAGCCGGTGGTCTGCAGTGTTATTACGCCACCTTGTGTTCGAAATCGGCATCATGGGTCTTTGATTGATGGATTGGTCGAAAGCTTGATCACTGACTGTGTTGTACAACACTGCATTTTATATTTATATCGAGAATTTAACGAATGAGAGCAGATTTAAAAATGCTTAAAAATGCCGTTTTAACATTGGAGCGGATGGGAGTAGAAAAAGGGACCAAGGGTAAACAAGGCACTAAATACTATAACTATTGTTTTAGAGTGTTTCATATTATAAGCTTTTCACACAATGAACATATATGTAAAATTAAGATATTTACCCAATTTCATGAAATAATAATAAACACAGACACCGCTGTGCTCACACACACACTAAAAATATTTCAAAAAAGTAGAAAAAGGGACCAGGGGTACACAAGGGCTAAGCATGATTTTGAAAACGGGGCCCGGTGTTTCAAAACACACAATTAGCACAACCACACACACAATTATCAGAACACCTCAGATCCTTTGCTAAATTAAACACTTGTCAAAACCATACACTAATTTTGTTACCATATGAAACACACGTTACATAATGACTTAATTCTGTTTGAACCAGTTACACACACTGCTGTGCTTAACCTAAAACACATTACAATTCTACTTCTCAGTGATTAGAGTACTGTAAGTGAAGTATGCAGAGAATGTGCAAATATACAATAAATTCACCAAACACTACACAAGACCAATGCTGTAGACTGATGAAAATATAATTTATTTATCTACATATACCCAAATCAATGATGCAGACTGATGAAAATATAAATGTTCTCTCCATATAACCAAATCAGTCAACATTTCAACATGGAGAATCACAACAATACATGTCCCAGTTTTCATGCTACTATGTGCATAACACTGTAAGCTCAGCAAATATCAGACAAATATAAAATACTGTATCCAGTACAGGTTAAAATTACAGTAACACATTTTTTTTGAACAAATTTAAACAGAAAATACTAGACATTATCTCTTTGCCTAGCTGGATCTGGCAAGATAATCTTTTGTTGTGATTCTCCATGTTGACATGTTGACTGATTTGGGAAAATGGGAGAAAATGTATATTTTCATCAGTCTGCATCATTGGTTGTCTTGTGTAGTGTTTGGTGAATGTATTGTATATTTTCACGTTCTCTGTGTACAGTACTTCACTCTCCTTCCATTTTGGTTGAAGACAGGTGAACTTTTTATAGTGCTTAAACCTGATTGTGTATCTACAATTAAGCAATGGTGTGTTTGTGCATCTGATGGCTGTGTTTAACCAATTGGCTCATATGTGTGGTAATTTGACATTCTGTGTCTAATGTAATGCAAGTGTGTCATGTTTTGCAAATCACTGTGTGTATTGTTTTGCAAAAAGTGAGGCTGACATTGTAGGGGTGCAAATCTGGGCCTATATTTTGCTCCTTGAGTGTAAGTTTTTGATAATTGTGTAATACTTTTGATTTGAGTGTTTATGCAATTGAGAAAACTAAAGACTAGAGATGAACTGTTTATTTATTTTGTACATAGGCTGTGCATATGTTTGTTTGTTTGTTTATTTGCTTATGAGTATGATTCTTAACTGTGTTTTTATTTTGTTATTGGTGTATATGTGTATGTATGTACAGTATATATATATATACTGTACATATATATATATATATATATATATATATATTATATATATATATATATATATATATATATATATATATATACTGTACATACATACACATATACACCAATAACAAAATAAAAACACAGTTAAGAATCATACACATAAGCAAATAAACAAACAAACAAACATATGCACAGCCTATGTACAAAATAAATAAACAGTGGGGCTTCTTGGACCAGATCAATGTTTTATCTGGCTAAATAAATAAGAAACTGATGATTTGGTCCTGTTAACTTTGAATTTTATATGGGGACTGCCCAGATCCCTCTCATGGACCTGGACCTCACTTTGAGAACCTCTAATGATTCTAGTTATTCAGTATTCATCTCTAATTACTCTAAAATTGTGTATTTCTGTGTTTACACCCCCCCGAGCTGAAGCCCCCAATGTTTTCTAACCCTAAAAACGCCCCTGCCCCCTAAAACAAACGGAATAATTTCAGGTAATTAACATTACATATCTCTTGTCGTGGAATTAACACAACATTAAGCATACTTTTGACAATAAATAAAATAATAATTTGTTCTTACTTGCTTGCCTGGGTAAATAAAGGTTAAATAAATAAATAAATAAATAAAATAACTTTTTGAAAACCGATACCGACACATTACATTTTAATGCCAATAATAATATCGGTAGGCCGATAATATCGGGATAATATCGGTAGGCCGATAATATTGGACATCCCTAGTTCCAGGTAACGTGAACATCACTCACGTTACAAAGACAAAAGCAGACGAGGCAAACCTCTCCCTTGGCTTCACGTCTACTGAGGTTGGGGCGATTCTGCCTTCAAATTAAAAGCGTGAGAATGTATATACAGTATGCGATTTTTAAGTGGTTTTCTTACTATGAGAGCAAATAAATGCACACCAGAATACTATGGAACCTCAAGTTTAAGAGACCAGTATAGCGGGGAAAATACAATATAGATGGTATGGTGTTTTCTTGACTACACATTTGTATGTACAATACATTTGGCCATTTTCAAAGTTCAAGAAATTCTAATTATGTATACTGTGTGTGTGTGTGTGTGTGTGTGTGTGTGTGTGTGTGTGTGTGTGTGTGTGTGTGTGTGTGTGTGTGTGTGTGTGTGTGTGTGTGTGTGTGTGTGTGTGTGTGTGTGTGTGTGTGTGTGTGTGTGTGTGTCTGTGTGTGGAGGGGGGGGGGGGGTCCAATTACTCAAGTTTCCAATGTTTCCAATGACCCAAGGGGGACCTGACAAAAAAAAGTTTGGAAACCACTGGCTTAGAGTTTGGTTGTCGAGTTTGAATCTTTGTGAGAATGTTCTTGTTCATTGATAGAGGAAAACAAGAACCATAAAGCAATTATAAAAAAATAAATAGACAATGCCTGTCATAATCACGAAGACATAAATACCATTATTACACTATACAGTCGCAGTTGGTCTATGCAGTATTTGCATTTCGTGCTGCTGTAATAGTAAGTATTATAGGATATTAACCCTTTCACTACCACACTACCTAAGGGTTAACCCTTTCACTACCACATGACAAAGGGTTAAGGATCATTGGTTTGAGGAGCATGTTGACTGGACCGTTGGACGACGCGCTAAATCTAAATAATTGTAGGCTACATGGTTGAGTCTATGAGGTTCTCGTTCTAAGTGATCAAAAGAACATTCCTACAGCAGCTTTAACGTCTGACCAAACAGAAGAAGGAGAGGCCCGTTTAATACATTGTGCTGCACTCGCTAACAAAGTGGTGTCACTAATGTCGGACATTCACGCATCATCGGCCTCAGCGGTTGAACATCTGCTACACGTCTGATTGCCCGCCCTGATCGCCACCGTCTGCTGTCCATTACACACACACACACACACACACACACACACACACACACACACACACACACACACACACACACACACACACACACACACACACACACACACACACACACACACACACACACACACACACACACACACACACACACACACACACAGGCGCACACTCTCACCCAAGAGCAACTATTACATAACGCATTCCATAACAATAAATGCACTGCAAGTTTTCATTTTATTTTATAAGTCTGCACCATTTCAATGACCAAATCACAGTGTCACCTAAAGTGTGTTTTTCTCAGCCCCTTTACACACCGGGCAGAGGTAGAAGTCAAGGAGTAAAATTGTAAAGCGATTTGGATAAAAGCGCTATATAAAAAAAGCAGGCAAGCAGCCATTTACCATTTGCCAAGGCATCCGAGGTTCACCTCTCGCCGATTGCACGGTCCTAAGGACTCTGTGACTCGTAGCATAAGTGTCAATAGACTCTTATAGAGGCTCTGTGTGCACAAGAGGTATGAGTGAAAGATGAAAGTACTGTATATGGTGAGCGGGGGGTTCATTGTGGGTATTATGTGCATTAGTCCTTGGAGTGCACATGCCGTGGCGTATGAGTTCATCGGGTCGTTCATTGGGGGTCCAACCTACTAATACCATTGGTTATCTCCAGCTGTGCAAACATGATGTCACTCCCTATCCACCTCTACGCCGTTGCTTAATATGCTGTGATGTGAGTACGCTAGCACACACTCACACACATCCACGCACGCACACATGTGCACACACACACACACATGCAGGGCCGCCTCAGGGGGTGTGCGAGCAGTGCGGTCGCACAGGGCCTCGCGGGAAGGGGGGCCTCGCAAAAAAAAAAAAAAAAAAAAATATATATATATTATTTTTTTTTATTATTTTTTTTTATTTTTTTTTTTATTTTTTTGCGAGGCCCCCCTTCCCGCGAGGCCCTTTTTCATCACAGACCTAAAATCTAGTTTTGCTTATATGCTTATATATTTCACATTAGACACGTTTGTAGAATGTGTCTGACTTGTTCCTGGGTCTGCAGTCCTGCAGACATACTCACTATTGGAGCTCAGCCTCTGGGGTTCTGCAGCAGACATACTATTGGTTTCAACGAAGGGAGTGGTTTTACTTACATCATGTGTCGGCGTGAGTCAGCTGCGTTTGACTATTTCGCGCGTGCAGCTTTTGACTATGCTTAGTTATGCCAGCCAAGACGAAGAAAGAGGTCGGTCATTATCAGTCGGTCGGTCACCAAGGAACGTTGACGAAAGGCCTCTCGCTAGCGGGACAAATGGCCGGAGCCTTGTCATGGTATAGCCATGATGATGTCGGCTAGTAGCTAGCTTAGCTAAAGGCTAACTAGCGTTAGCTAACCTATTCAGAGGAGCGAGGCGAGGCGAGTGGATGTCTTTTCAAAAGAAGGAGAAGAGAACTTGTGAGCAGATAAATCTGTTAGGCAGCAATACGCCGAAAGGTGTCCAGTCTGCCGGAAAGTACTCGAAGAAGAAGAAGAAGAAATTACACCATGGGCCAAGAAAGTCTCCTTCCAACTTTACCATTGGCGCCGCCGCGTTGATACTGCGTTATGGTGAGTCAACCTATGATTATATACCCGCCGTGGACCTGACCTATCTCTCTTTCTCTCTCTCTGGAGCCAAACTGGTCGACTAGCTAATACTACTAGTAGCTAACGGTGTGTGCCTGGTGAGAGCACCTGGCTGTATGTAGACAGTAGCCGCATAGCTTGTTAGCTGTTAGCTAACGCAGAAGCAAGCTATGCGGCTACTACATACAGCCAGGTGCCTGATTGAGCTAACTGTTAGCCAGTTAGCTGTTTAGCGTCAGCTGGGAACGTTCGTTTGATGCTATCAGTTAGCCTTGAGAATAGCAGGCCCTGGCACTCTGACTACGACATCATCTTTGACAGAAGATGTAGTCGGGCCTGCACCATGACAAGGCTCTGGCCATAGCTTTGTCCCGACAGCGAGAGGCCTTTCGTCAACGTGGAGACCTGTGTTGCGGCCTTTCGCCCTGCGTTCCTCGTGCAGGTAAGATTAATGAAAATGTCATGACATTACCCCACTCTTCCTTCCTTCCCCTCCCGAATGTTTTGTTAATAACGATGTTTTTTTCCAGGCAAAACATATGCTACTTCACAACATTTGGAGATACGACATGTGCTGTGTGTGAATGGTCGTTTGTGTAGCTTGGGTAGCGTTGGGCCGTTGGCCAAAGCTGTGTGTGGCCTGGTCACAGTACCTGGCTAGCCTATTTAGCTGATGTCGGCCATTGGCTCCTTGCTGCTTTGGTTTCTCTGGTATAGACCCTCTTCTTGTTGGATTTAAGTGTTGATCTTTGTCCTTTTGAATCTGTCATACATGCTCTAGTCTCTCTCTAACACACACACACATGACAAACACACATGTTCTCTCTCTCTCTCTCTCTCTTTCTAACACACACAGTCTGCCTATGGCGGCCTTTCTCGATGGCTAGGCTGTGCTCAAGGATCTTCAGTCACAGTGCTCAGGTATTCTGCCACTGTGTACTCTCTGTTTAGGGCCAAATAGCATTTCAATTTCTTTCCAATGTGTCTCTCTCTCTCTCTCTCTCTCTCTCTCTCTCTCTCTCTCTCTCTCTCTCTCTCTCTCTCTCTCTCTCTTGGATTTAAGTGTTGATCTTTGTCCTTTTGAATCTGTCATACATGCTCTAGTCTCTCTCTAACACACACACACACACATGACAAACACACATGTTCTCTCTCTCTCTCTCTCTCTCTTTCTAACACACACAGTCTGCCTATGGCGGCCTTTCTCGATGGCTAGGCTGTGCTCAAGGATCTTCAGTCACAGTGCTCAGGTATTCTGCCACTGTGTACTCTCTGTTTAGGGCCAAATAGCATTTCAATTTCTTTCCAATGTGTCTCTCTCTCTCTCTCTCTGTACACTGTATATTGACTGTAGAACGGGAGCTCTCTCTCGCTCTCTCTTTTGCTATATGTTGACTGTATCATGCCCCGCCTCGGGCAGCGCTATTATTTAAGAATATGTTGACTGTATAAAAAAATAAAAAATAAATATATATATATATATATATATTTATTTATTTTTTTTTTTACCTTTGGGGGGGGGGGGGGGGGGGGGGGGGGCTCGCGTTAAATCTCGCACAGGGCCTCGCATTTCTCCCAGGCGGCCCTGCACACATGCACACGCACACACACACGGATTCCAATTTTAACATCCCCACCAACCACATCTTAGCAACAGGGACAACATGTGGAAAACAAAAACAGGTGCAGCGCCGAGGTGTTTTAAACGTCAGTGAAGGTCAATTATTTTGCGACAATGATCGAGTATAGCTATACATTATCCCGCTTATTACATGGCTAACTTACTAACAATATACCTAATTCATTTTACATCGGCGATCAAATGCAGACGCAGTTCTGTTCTGGCGCCGCTGTCATCGTCACACACACTCCGCTGTCAGTGCAGCCAGCAGGTGTGTCTGATTGGCTGCACTGATGCAGTGTGTCAGTGGCCTTGATTGCGAACAGCTGCGCACAGCGGTCATTATTGTTCCTCAGTGGTCCGTTATCGAGTAATATCGGACCTCTGATGAGCGCTATTGACCAATCACAAGCAAGCATTTCGGCGAATGTGAAAACGCCATGTAATAAAGACGGTTAACCGTCTGTAGTGAAAGGGTTAAAAGCGCATGTCCGATGCAGATGCTTTCATTTGTGTGGCAAACGACAGTGACTGGAGATGGTAATACCCTCATTAGAAAACGAGTGTCAGAAATCTCATTACTTTTGACCATTTCATAATTAGACAGGGGATTTATTATTAATCAGGCCATTAAGCAGTCCTGTACCCTCTTCTACTCCCCCCCCCACCCCCCCACCCCAGTTGCGTGGGCTTGATTGACATCGCCAAGGGGCACGACTCTATGAACATGAGACCTCTGCTATTAGACCCTAGGCTCAAGCTGAATACTAACAGGACATATCACATGCATGGAAATTCAACGTCCAATGTGATGAGGGTCTGGAGAGACGGTGTGATGAGAGTCTGGAGAGACAGTGTGATGAGAGTCTATTTATTTATTATTCAGCACAGTTCACACATTCACACCTGAGAACTGGGAAAGCCCAGTCTCTTGGCCACTGAGCACCTCCACTGAAGAGCCCCCCCCCCCCCAGTGTCTGTACCCTTCCTGCTGACTTGTTGTACAGAACTTGCAAGTCGCTTTGGATCAAAGTGCTGGCTAAATGACTAAATGTAAAAATGTAAATGTGACTGAAGCCTCACTGATAGGATCCCCCGTGTGTTCAAAGGGCAGTGTGCCGTAGTCTGCCAGACCACCACTGCCCACCATGTGTGCCCCTTGATCCTCACCCTCTGCCATCTGTCATACCAACTGCCCAAACAAAACTCTCCTGCTCTCCCCATACATTCACCTGTAGTTAAATCCGAAAGTCCAACACCCCCCCCCCCCCCATTCTGCAGCATTAGCAGATTTGATTTGATTTGATTTATACTAATTCATACTTTACTTACTGTCAGACTTGCAGTACTATATATTGAATTACATTTTTTTTACCAGTTATCAAACCCCTTCTTCATCTCTGTACCTCTGGAAAACCATTTGACTGTATTTTATGATAGAAAATATGTACTCCCCATTCTGTCTGGTCCCGTTAGTCATGTTAGTCCCCGTTAATAAGATAGTGGCAGAGCGAACAGACTTCTCTTGACAGACTTTGATAAGCAAACGTAATTGTAAATCCTTTAAAAAAAGTCACTTTAGTTATGAGTTGAACTTTAATTAAATGAGTTGACTCTTTACATTGTATTACATATTGTACTGGAGTGCTCTGCACATGTGATGGGAGAATGCACTGTGCAGGCAGAGGATCGTACTTCTGCTGAATTCCCATTAAATGTGACGCTGGCAATTATCTGTAAGTGTGCACTGCATATTCAATGCAGAGCGCACAGCTGCAATTCTAATGAATTTCCATTAAATGTGGATATTTAAATGTAGATAAATATGCAGACATAGTACTGCCTTGTGTGTATTTCTCCCCCCAAAATAAGTAAACTTTTATAAGCTAAGATGTTTTATTAATAAAATGTCCAAAATTCCCAAGCTTAACGTCCCATAGAAAATGTCCTGAAAATTACCGGAAAGTTTCCGACCCTTTGCAACCCTAGTACCAGTACTTCTTATCACGTATGACACTTCCTTATTGTGTACCATCTATCTCTTTTTCTCTCTATCTGTCAGTCACACCCACACAATCACACTAAGATATCCCATTAGTCGCTTTTCAGTTTCAGTGGACATAGGGGTTGAATTGGGTCAGTTCCAGGAGGAGCGGCACGCCTCCTCTTTACGTTGCCAAAATGTTATTAGGCGGAGCTGTGACCTGGCACGTCAGGTTCCAGCACTTTGTTTTATTTATAGCTTGCTGCTAGCTACCTCCTCCAACTTTACAGACTAAATTGGACATGTTATTGTTCTGAGTCTTTGCGGCCTTGGGCAACAGTGGCTCGGGAGGTAGCGCAGTCGTCTGGTAATCCGGAGGTTCCCGGTTCAATTCCCACTACTCCGGGGGAAGCGTGTCGAAGTGTCCTTGACACCCCTAATTGCTCCCGATGAGCAGGTTGGCACCTTGCATGATTACCTCCACCACAACTTCATCAGAACTGTAAAAGGCATTCCTGGGTCCTGCTGTAGGGGAGACTGGAAGCTATTGTAATGCCACATAGGTGCAGGTGTAACATCATGGGTATAATGTTCATGTTGTTACAATATTTACTCTGGTGAGAGCATAACCACAGGGGTATAATATACCAGGCCTATCCCATAGCTCATGACATAATACATGTATGTAAACTTTTCTTTAATGCTTTTTAATGTCGGTTAAGGTTAACTCATAGGTTTGTCATAAAAAGACATTGTCAGAGGAGCAAGAGGAAGATGTCTGATGACCTGTCCTGGGGGATCAACATTACCCCTGCTGTGGGGAAAGCACAGCAACGCCTCTTCTATCTGCGGAAGCTTAAATGGGCTAAACTCCCACAGGGACTGATGGCCAACTTCTACCACTGCGCAGTAGAGTGTGCTCACGTACGGACTACTGGTGTGGTTTTCCAGCTGCACCAGGGCAGAGAAGGAGGCCCTCCACAGAGTGGTCAAGGCTGCAAGGAGGATCACTGGAGCTAGCCTCACAGATATCTCCACAGTCTTCACCTCCCGCTGCCTACGTCGTGTGAATAACATCTTACAGGACCAGTACCACCCAGCACACCATCTTTTTCAACTGCTGCCCTCTGGTCGAAGGTATAGATCCATTCAGTCCGGAACTAGCAGACTGACCAACAGCCTCTATCCACGGGCTGTCAGGCTGCTCAACGATCAACTTGCCGCCCCGAACACTCCCGCCCAATTTTATGTTTGTATGCCAGTGGTGATGCTCCAAACTATATTTTGTTGTAACAACAACGACAATAAAGATTCTATTCTATTCTATTCTATTCTATTCTATTCTATTCTATTCTATTCTATTCTATTCTATTCTATTCTATTCTATTCTATTCTATTCTAATCTATTCTATTCTATAGGTTCAGCCATCATCCTCAACCCAGGACACCTGCTCCTGCCAGTTTCTTAACGAGATGAACAGCCAGCCGGCACCCAATTTTCAATTGCTGTGGAATGGACACAGCCAACCTTGTTTTGAAGTGGTGGGGCAACTTTTCTCTGATAAAAAGAAACTGGGAATCAGTTCAGTAGAGGAGGAGCGGAGGGTGCGGGAGGGGGTGTATTCCTGGAGGAGGTCAGTGATGTAGATGGGGGCTAGATTGGACATGTCCCCAGCATCCCCGGCGTAAAAGACACTTACGACACAGCCACCCCATCACTCAACCTGACTCTTTTCATCTGTCAATTGGTATACTCTGTCATCTGGGCATCAGTGGGGACATACATACTGAACTCGGCTCTTCAGTGTGTCCTGATAAACGCAGGTGCGCAAGACACCGTCATGTTCATGATATATTCTCCCGTAGAGACTGACTGAATCGTTGGACTATAATGAAATAACTGAAGTGTCCAAAGCCCTAGCTGTCATCCCCTGCTGTAACCATCAACAGTAAGCTCATTTACAATTTCTGACTGCAGTATTGCCATTTTGAATATCGTCGCTGCCGCAAGAAAACGTTGTAACTCCAAAAACCCAACTTTTCAGGAGATGAAAAAAAAACGACCTGCTTTTAACGTAATTGAACACCATTGAACATTAGGAGGATCTAATGAGTTGATTTCTAAAAGAAATTATAAAAAGTAAAAAATGGAGTTACAAGGTTTTCTTCCGCCAGCGACGATGTTGTAGTTTATTGGGTAATATATAGTTTTTGTTGGGTGTCCACGTATGGTTTATGTGGCGTGTGGTTTATGTGGCTACTGTACCAGGTTATGTCCAGGTGTGTAGTTTATGTGACTGCTGTTCAGGTGTGTGGTTTATGTGGCTGCTGTGCCAGGCTAGGTTCAGGTGTGTAGTTTATGTGGCTGCTGTGCCAGGCTAGGTTCAGGTGTGTAGTTTATGTGACTGCTGTTCAGGTGTGTAGTTTTTGTGACTGCTGTTCAGGTGTGTAGTTTATGTGGCTGCTGTGCCAGGCTAGGTTCAGGTGTGTGGTTTATGTGGCTGTTGTACCAGGCTAGGTTCAGGTGTGTAGTTTATGTAGCTGATGTACCAGGCTAGGTTCAGGTGTGTGGTTTATGTAGCTGTTGTGCCAGGCTAGGTTCAGGTGTGTGCTTTATGTAGCTGTTGTGCCAGGCTAGGTTCAGGTGTGTGGTTTATGTAGCTGTTGTACCAGGCTAGGTTCAGGTGTGTAGTTTATGTGACTGCTGTTCAGGTGTGTAGTTTTTGTGACTGCTGTTCAGGTGTGTAGTTTATGTGGCTGCTGTGCCAGGCTAGGTTCAGGTGTGTGGTTTATGTGGCTGTTGTACCAGGCTAGGTTCAGGTGTGTGGTTTATGTGGCTGCTGTGCCAGGCTAGGTTCAGGTGTGTGGTTTATGTAGCTGATGTACCAGGCTAGGTTCAGGTGTGTGGTTTATGTAGCTGTTGTGCCAGGCTAGGTTCAGGTGTGTGGTTTATGTAGCTGTTGTGCCAGGCTAGGTTCAGGTGTGTGGTTTATGTAGCTGTTGTACCAGGCTAGGTTCAGGTGTGTGGTTTATGTAGCTGTTGTGCCAGGCTAGGTTCAGGTGTGTGGTTTATGTAGCTGTTTTACCAGACTAGGTTCAGGTGTGTGGTTTATGTAGCTGTTGTACCAGGCTAGGTTCAGTTGTGTAGTTTATGTGGCTGTTGTGCCAGGCTAGGTTCAGGTGTGTGGTTTATGTAGCTGTTGTGCCAGGCTAGGTTCAGGTGTGTGGTTTATGTAGCTGTTGTGCCAGGCTAGGTTCAGGTGTGTGGTTTATGTAGCTGTTGTACCAGGCTAGGTTCAGGTGTGTGGTTTATGTAGCTGTTGTACCAGGCTAGGTTCAGGTGTGTGGTTTATGTGGCTGTTGTACCATGCTAGGTTCAGGTGTGTGGTTTATGTAGCTGTTTTACCAGACTAGGTTCAGGTGTGTGGTTTATGTAGCTGTTGTACCAGGCTAGGTTCAGGTGTGTGGTTTATGTGACTGCACGGCATGTCCGCAGTCGTTTGAGGTTTCATAGTCGGGCGTACCACCGCGTACCAATTTCCTACATTTCTTGTGCCAGCTTACTACATTTCCCACTGTTAAAGTTATGTGATGTATACGATTGCATGTAACTGTCTAACTGTTTCCACAAGAGGGCGCTATAGGCGGAGCTATTGACGCTGGCGCCAGATAAGAGGGTATTTAAGGGATTGTTCTGTCCCTCTCTGTCTCTTCCCACCTACCTCTCACAGAGAGAAGGTCTCATGTACTAATGCTCAATGTGATAATAAACTACGCTGATTAAAGGCTGAAGTGAGAGGACCTTGTCGTCATGATAAGTTATTGTCGCCCCATAGCTAACTCTGTCAACACCCACAATCCTTGCACGCTATTTACACTTTCTGTCACAGTGCTGTCCACCGATGTCAAAATAAAGAGTCTAGGTTATCTCCCTTTGCAAGATTTCGAAATAACGCTGGCAGTTTTAGACACTTTAGATTTTAACTAGGGATGCTCGATATTGGCTTTTTTACCGATACCGATATTGTCCAACTCTTAATTTCCGATACCAATATCAACCGATACCGATATATGCAGGGTTCCCCCCCCCCCCAAAAAACTGATAATAATCGAATAATTTCAGATAATTAACATTACATATCTCTTGTTGTGGAATTAACACAACATTATGCATACTTTTGACAATAAATAAAATCAGAATTTGTTCTTACTTGCTTGCCTGGGTAAATAAAGGTTGTAGAAATGTAAAAAAAATTAAATAAAAAAATTGAAAACCAATACAGATATTTTCCGATATCACATTTTAATGCCAATATCGGCCGATAATATCGGTAGGCCGATAATATCGGACATCCCTCTCTTTCAAAGAGAGACTTTAAGAGGTGTTTCCCTCCTCTGTTTAGTTCTCTTTCCATGTCTCAATATGTTTTTTGGGTTCCATTAATTCCTCTATGTTTACTTGCCCTCCCACCTAGTCGTCTCTCTAACTCTCTCTCAAACGTACTCTCTCTCTCTCTCTCTCTCTCTCTCTCTCTCTCTCTCTCTCTCTCTCTCTCTCTCTCTCTCTCTCTCTCTCTCTCTCTCTCTCTCTCTCTCTCTCTCTCTCTGTTAAAAAGGACAGAGGGAATAGTGACATACAGTCCATTATAGCCTACTGTCACACACAGATAAACAAACACACAGACAAACCAACAGACAGAGATACACAGACAGACAGACAGACAGACAGACACATACACGTACATAGACAGACACGCAGACAGACAAGCAGACAGAGAGACACACACACACACACACGTGTGCACGCATGCATGCACAATTTGCACACACACACAACCTCACAATTTCTCATTCGCTCCCGTGCCTTCCGTCCTCTCCAGCACCACACTGTATACAGCATGACCTCACTGTTAATCTGCTTCTAGTTGAAGGCAAAATCCAAAGTTTGCCATGGTTGTGCAGAACCACATCAAAAGACATTTAGAAAGTTAAACAGAGTTCACATTCATCTGCGTCTCTAATCCTGTTACGTGCAGGTGACGACACCACTGGGTCTGGAGCTCAAACCAAAGGGGAGGATTAAAAAGTGTAACCAGATGATCAAGGACCCAGAGCCTCGAGGTGTAAACATGTCCCCTTTACTCAAGTCCCAAGTCAGTCTCGAGTCATGAGGCATGAGTCTCAAGTCAAGTCCCAATTCTGTTTCAAGTCACGAGGCACAAGTGTCAAGTCCATCGGCGTATTTAGACCACTATCAGTAGGGCACGTGCCCTACTGATGATCATCTGTGCCCCACTGATTAAACTTTTTTTTTTTTTTTTTTTTTTTTTTTTACAAATGTTTTTTATTTCCCCTTTTTTAACATGATCAAATGATCATTTAACATGATCAAATAATTATTATAATATTTTTTACTTCACTTTGAAATATTATAGTGAAATATTTTGCAATGTTGTCGCATTTATCTTGTTGAAATCCTCCAACAGGCTATTTTTTGTAAGTTGACTGGTTTGCACACCAATAATACAGTGCAATAATAGAATAGTAGAATAGATAGTAAAATTATGCAATAGAATGGCCAGAGTAAAATAGTGCTACAGTACAATCAACAGCGGGGTGTATTAGAAGGCTATGGTGATGAGGTACGTTTTTAGCTTATTTCTGAAAATATTAAGAGATCTAGCTTCCCTAATGTCCATAGGTAGTGTGTTCCATAACTTTGGTGCAAAGTTAGCAAAGGCTGCATCCCCGATTTTCTTTAGACTGTGGCTTGGAACCTTCAATAGTAGATGATCGCAATGTTTATACTTTGTATATAAGGAGGAGGACATTGAAATCAATTCTAAATGTTACCGGAAGCCAGTGTAGGTTATTTACTTGTAACTTTGGGTTTGATCCAAGGAGTAAGTTGCCCCATATTGCTCTGTAACATTTTTCTTTTTGTTATAGGACCGACTAGTAGGATTTCAGTTTTGCCCTCATTTAATTTTAGGAAGTTGTTCGTCATCCATTTGTTTATTGCTAAGAGACAGGCGGAAATGGAGTTTATAGCTGTGTGATAATTTGGTTCAGCGGAGATGTACAATTGTGTGGTGTCATCTGCGTAACTATGGAAACATACATTGTGCTTTCTAATGATGTCTCCTCAATGTTCAATGTTCAATGCAGTGTTCAATGCAAGTAAAGCACTTTAAACTTTAAGTATGACTAAATGCTTTCTTGACTATATAGTAACTGTTCCAAAATGCATAGATTTCTATGTATTTTAGGGGTTTGGGGGGCTAGCTCTTTTTAATATAAATGTCAGATTGTTTTATTTATTTCATAGATTTCTATGCATTTCAGGAGTTTGGGTGGCTGGCTCCCCCAAATAATTAAATAACATAACCCTAACCTAACCCTAAAACCGAAATAAAGTTTAAAAAAAATAGTTACAAAATCCACCCATTTTCGCCCACAAACCGGCCAAAACCGGCCAAATTTCTCTCGCGCTACGCGCTCCCGCTTCATAGTTTTTGGTGCCCTTCTGTGCCCTACTGAAGTGCTGGGTCTAGGTACGCCCCTGGTCAAGTCAAGTCCCAAGTCAGTCTCGAGTCATTAGGCATGAGTCTCAAGTCAAGTCCCAATTCAGTCTCAAGTCATGAGGCATGAGTCTCAAGTCAGTATGAGAAACCCCCCCCAAAAAATTAAGACATTCTCAATTAATTGGTTTATCAGTGTACCACGAGTGCCTCAATCAATTCAAATCACCGGTCACATATCGCAAGTTGAGTCAAGTCAAATCTCAATTCATCAAATGTGTGACTCAAGTCATCAAATGTATGGACACCAAGATGATGCAGAGGAAGGAGTCAAGGAAAGGAGAAGTGGGGGAAAAAAAGAGGGTAGTATAGATTTAAACCCTAAAACAATTCTCCTCCAGTCAAAGGAAGATTAAAGGCTTGGAAATAATAGGACACAAATAGCTGCAGTGTTCCCTAGATAGAGCCAAACCTCACCATCGAGGACACAAAATGTAAATCGTTCTGCTCCCGCCCCCCCCCCCCCCCCCCTCTAGTCCTATCGCTGTCACTGTAGGAGCTGACCAACGACTGACCGCGACGTGCCGTTATCATCCGATGACCCCTATCTTCCCTGATATTGCCCTATCTTCCCTGATATCGCCCCTATCTTCCCTGATATCACCCCCTATCTTCCCTGATATCGCCCCTATCTTCCCTGATATCGCCCCCTACCTTCCCTGATATCGCCCCCTATCTTCCCTGATATCGCCCCCTATCTTCCCTGATATCGCCCCTCTCTTCCCTGATATCGCCCCCTATCTTCCCTGATATCACCCCCTATCTTCCCTGATATAGCCCTATCTTCCCTGATATCGCCTACGCTATCAGCTCCAATGAGCCCTATCTTCCCTGATATCGCCCCCTATCTTCCCTGATATCGCCCCTATCTTCCCTGATATCACCCCCTATCCTCCCTGATATCGCCCCTATCTTCCCTGATATCGCCCCCTACCTTCCCTGATATTGCCCCCTATCTTCCCTGATATCGCCCCCTATCTTCCCTGATATCGCCCCTCTCTTCCCTGATATCGCCCCCTATCTTCCCTGATATCACCCCCTATCTTCCCTGATATAGCCCTATCTTCCCTGATATCGCCTACGCTATCAGCTCCAATGAGCCCTATCTTCCCTGATATCGCCCCCTATCTTCCCTGATATCGCCCCTATCTTCCCTGATATCACCCCCTATCTTCCCTGATATCGCCCCTATCTTCCCTGATATCGCCCCCTACCTTCCCTGATATCGCCCCCTATCTTCCCTGATATCGCCCCCTATCTTCCCTGATATCGCCCCTCTCTTCCCTGATATCGCCCCCTATCTTCCCTGATATCACCCCCTATCTTCCCTGATATAGCCCTATCTTCCCTGATATCGCCTACGCTATCAGCTCCAATGAGCCCTATCTTCCCTGATATCGCCCCCTATCTTCCCTGATATCGCCCCTATCTTCCCTGATATCACCCCCTATCTTCCCTGATATCGCCCCTATCTTCCCTGATATCGCCCCCTACCTTCCCTGATATCGCCCCCTATCTTCCCTGATATTGCCCCCTATCTTCCCTGATATCGCCCCTCTCATCGCCCCTACCTTCCCTGATATCGCCCCTATCTTCCCTGATATCGCTCCTATCTTCCCTGATATCACCCCCTATCTTCCCTGATATCGCCCCCTATCTTCCCTGATATCACCCCCTATCTTCCCTGATATCGGCCCCTATCTTCCCTGATATCGCCCCTGTCTTCCCTGATATTGCCCTATCTTCCCTGATATCACCCCCTATCTTCCCTGATATCACCCCCTATCTTCCCTGATATCGCCCTATCTTCCCTGATATCGCCCCCTATCTTCCCTGATATCATCCCCTATCTTCTCTGATATCACCCCTATCTTCCCTGATATCGCCCTATCTTCCCTGATATTGCCCCCTATCTTCCCTGATATCATCCCCTATCTTCCCTGATATTGGCTCCTATCTTCCCTGATATCGCCCCTCTCATCGCCCCTATCTTCCCTGATATCGCCCCCTATCTTCCCTGATATCGCCCCTCTCTTCCCTGATATCGCCCCCTATCTTCCCTGATATCACCCCCTATCTTCCCTGATATCGCCCTATCTTCCCTGATATCGCCCCCTATCTTCCCTGATATCGCTCCTATCTTCCCTGATATGACCCCTATCTTCCCTGATATCACCCCCTATCTTCCCTGATATTGCCCCCTATCTTCCCTGATATCGCCCCCTATCTTCCCTGATATCGCCCCCTATCTTCCCTGATATCGCCCCCTATCTTCCCTGATATTGCCCCCTGTCTTCCCTGATATTGCCCTATCTTCCCTGATATCGCCCCTATCTTCCCTGATATTGCCCCCTGTCTTCCCTGATATTGCCCTATCTTCCCTGATATCGCCCCCTATCTTCCCTGATATTGCCCCCTGTCTTCCCTGATATTGCCCTATCTTCCCTAATATCGCCCCTATCTTCCCTGATATCGCCCCCTATCTTCCCTGATATCGCCCTATCTTACCTGATATCGCCCCCTATCTTCCCTGATATCATCCCCTATCTTCTCTGATATCACCCCTATCTTCCCTGATATCGGCACCTATCTTCCCTGATATCGCCCCCTATCTTCCCTGATATCGCCCCCTATCTTCCCTGATATCATCGCCCTATCTTCCCTGATATCGCCCCTATCTTACCTGATATCGCCCCCTATATTCCCTGATATCATCCCCTATCTTCTCTGATATCACCCCTATCTTCCCTGATATCGGCCCCTATCTTCCCTGATATCGCCCCCTATCTTCCCTCTCATCGCCCCTATCTTCCCTGATATTGCCCCTATCTTCCCTGATATCACCCCTATCTTCCCTGATATAGCCCTATCTTCCCTGATATCGCCCCCTATCTTCCCTGATATCGCTCCTATCTTCCCTGATATCACCCCTATCTTCCCTGATATCACCCCCTATCTTCCCTGATATTGCCCCCTATCTTCCCTGATATCGCCCCCTATCTTCCCTGATATCGCCCCCTATCTTCCCTGATATCGC
Source organism: Notolepis coatsorum (assembly GCF_963971535.1). Classification (NCBI taxonomy): domain Eukaryota; kingdom Metazoa; phylum Chordata; class Actinopteri; order Aulopiformes; family Paralepididae; genus Notolepis; species Notolepis coatsorum. Next base: position 138,185,457 of record NC_140171.1, read on the forward strand.
CCCCTATCTTCCCTGATATTGCCCCCTGTCTTCCCTGATATTGCCCTATCTTCCCTGATATCGCCCTATCTTCCCTAATATCGCCCCTATCTTCCCTGATATCGCCCCTATCTTCCCTGATATCGCCCCTATCTTACCTGATATCGCCCCCTATCTTCCCTGATATCATCCCCTATCTTCTCTGATATCACCCCTATCTTCCCTGATATCGGCCCCTATCTTCCCTGATATCGCCCCCTATCTTCCCTGATATCGCCCCCTATCTTCCCTGATATCGCCCTATCTTCCCTGATATCGCCCCTATCTTCCCTGATATCGCCCCCTATCTTCCCTGATATCGCCCCTATCTTCCCTGATATCACCCCTATCTTCCCTGATATCGCCCCTATCTTCCCTGATATCGCCCCCTATCTTCCCTGATATCGCCCCCCTATCTTCCCTGATATCGCCCCTATCTTCCCTGATATCGCCCCCTATCTTCCCTGATATTGCCCTCTATCTTCCCTGATATTGCCCCCTATCTTCCTTGATATCGTCCCTTATCTTCCCTGATATTGCCCCCTGTCTTCCCTGATATTGCCCTATCTTCCCTGATATCGCCCCCTATCTTCCCTGATATTGCCCCCTGTCTTCCCTGATATTGCCCTATCTTCCCTGATATCGACCACGCTATCGGCTCTGATGAGCCCTATCTTCCCTGATATCGCCCTATCTTCCCTGATATCGCCCTATCTTCCCTAATATCGCCCCTATCTTCCCTGATATCGCCCCTATCTTCCCTGATATCATCGCCCTATCTTCCCTGATATCGCCCCTATCTTCCCTAATATCGCCCCTATCTTCCCTGATATCGCCCCCTATCTTCCCTGATATCGCCCCTATCTTACCTGATATCGCCCCCTATCTTCCCTGATATCATCCCCTATCTTCTCTGATATCACCCCTATCTTCCCTGATATCGGCCCCTATCTTCCCTGATATCGCCCCCTATCTTCCCTGATATCGCCCCCTATCTTCCCTGATATCGCCCTATCTTCCCTGATATCGGCCTATCTTCCCTGATATCGCCCCTATCTTCCCTGATATCGCCCCCTATCTTCCCTGATATCGCCCCCCTATCTTCCCTGATATCGCCCCTATCTTCCCTGATATCGCCCCCTATCTTCCCTGATATCGCCCTCTATCTTCCCTGATATTGCCCCCTATCTTCCTTGATATCGTCCCTTATCTTCCCTGATATTGCCCCCTGTCTTCCCTGATATTGCCCTATCTTCCCTGATATCGCCCCCTATCTTCCCTGATATTGCCCCCTGTCTTCCCTGATATTGCCCTATCTTCCCTGATATCGACCACGCTATCGGCTCTGATGAGCCCTATCTTCCCTGATATCGCCCTATCTTCCCTGATATCGCCCTATCTTCCCTAATATCGCCCCTATCTTCCCTGATATCGCCCCTATCTTCCCTGATATCATCGCCCTATCTTCCCTGATATCGCCCCTATCTTCCCTAATATCGCCCCTATCTTCCCTGATATCGCCCCCTATCTTCCCTGATATCGCCCCTATCTTACCTGATATCGCCCCCTATCTTCCCTGATATCATCCCCTATCTTCTCTGATATCACCCCTATCTTCCCTGATATCGGCCCCTATCTTCCCTGATATCGCCCCCTATCTTCCCTGATATCGCCCCCTATCTTCCCTGATATCGCCCTATCTTCCCTGATATCGGCCTATCTTCCCTGATATCGCCCCTATCTTCCCTGATATCACCCCCTATCTTCCCTGATATCGCCCCCCTATCTTCCCTGATATCGCCCCTATCTTCCCTGATATCGCCCCCTATCTTCCCTGATATCGCCCTCTATCTTCCCTGATATTGCCCCCTATCTTCCTTGATATCGCCCCTTATCTTCCCTGATATTGCCCCCTGTCTTCCCTGATATTGCCCTATCTTCCCTGATATCGCCCTATCTTCCCTGATATCGACCACGCTATCGGCTCTGATGAGCCCTATCTTCCCTGATATCGCCCTATCTTCCCTGATATCGCCCTATCTTCCCTAATATCGCCCCTATCTTCCCTGATATCGCCCCTATCTTCCCTGATATCATCGCCCTATCTTCCCTGATATCGCCCCTATCTTACCTGATATCGCCCCCTATCTTCCCTGATATCATCCCCTATCTTCTCTGATATCACCCCTATCTTCCCTGATATCGGCCCCTATCTTCCCTGATATCGCCCCCTAGCTTCCCTGATATCGCCCCCTAGCTTCCCTGATATCGCCATATCGCTATCGGCTCACCTCGGGGTGCATCTCTCCTTGTAGAGACCTTTTCGAACTTGACGTGGTGAACTTTCTAAACGGATTCCCGTTGCAGCGTTTGCTAAAAAATCGATAGTTGGCAGGAAATACACTTGGGCCCGAGCTGTTCCCCCGGCAACGGGATTCTACCTAAAGGGTCCGTACGCCAAACTTAGTAGATAGTTTTGCGGTTGACTTTTTAAGTCCTTTTCTTTCTCCTCTCCACTCCCACCAGCTGTGTTCCTTTTGAAGCTTCCGTTAATGCACTTTGAAATATCTTTGAAAGGCACTGTGGCATTTGCGTCTCGAAGGGATGATTTCGGGGGGGGGGGGCTTATATTTAATTGATTTATTTATACACTTCGGCGGACAATGAAACACTGAAATTAAGTACACCCAAATTAGATGGAGAGCTATCAACGACTAAGCCTCCTCATCACTTGATTGAGGAAGCATAATCCAGGTCACCATTCCGTAGAGCATCCTCCTACACACACACACACACACATACATGCATGCCACACACACATGCACGCACAAAACATCAAATAAAACGCACACACTCCCACCATCCAGACCTGTCTGAGGGGGATTAGTGGTTGAAAGGCTGAGGCGTGGGAACCGCTTCCTCTTCCAGCATTCTAGCCCTGAAACGAGGTGTCCTGAGAGAGATGGACGTCAGCACAGGAAGGCTGGTATTGAGAGGGAGGCTGCGCAGCAGAGGGCAGCCTCTCCGGGTCACTCGTTAAGCCACTTTAGGTAGGAGGTACACACGGTAGTGTTGACAGGGATGGAACCATCAACTCAAAGAGCTTCCGTTTTTTCAGTGTGTGTGTTTGTTTGTGTATGCATGTGTGTGTGTGGGTGTGCGTGCAGCTATGCATTTAAATTGAGGTCCTCTGTACATTTCTTCCAGGAACCTCCAGCAACACTGATTATGTTATACATTCAGTCCTGACAATGACAATCAACGTTGTATTGTTTTGGTACTTGAAAATATTATTCTACTGTATTATTTGAATGAAGGAAAAGGGGTGAACGACATCTAATAATAATACATTCCATTTAAAAATGCCTTTCAAGTAACCCGACGACGCTTTACAATAAAAATTATATATATAATAGAGTGGGGGTATATATATTAATAAATACGAGAAGAAAATACTTTGCCCTCCCACCAAGTTGTCTCTCTAACTCTCTCTCTCTCTCTCTCTCTCTCTCTCTCTCTCTCTCTCTCTCTCAAAAAGGACAGAGGGTCGGGAATAGGGACATACAGTACATTATACTGTCACAGACATAAACAAACACACAGACAGACTAAACAACAGACAGACAGATACATACATACACACACAGACAGACAGCAGTCCTCACAAACAACGGCGAAAACTAAGCTCAAGAGGTGTGTCTTAAATCTTGATTTAAAAACAGATGGAAAACAGAAATTTTTTGTTTGAGGCAGGGAGAGTGTTCCAGAGGGTTGGAGAGGGAGCACTGAAGGCTCTGTCCTCAACAGTATGCAGTCTGGTGTGGGAAATGATGAGGCGTGTAGGTGTGGAGGAGAGGAGGAGGAGGAGGAGGAGAGGTATTCAGGGACAAGGTCATGCAGAGACTTATAGGCGAGGAAGAGCATTTTTACAATCAGACAGGACCCATGGGAGGTGCTGAGAGTGGGGGGTGATGTGCTGCCAGGGTTGTGTGCGTGTGAGTAGCCTGGCAGCGGAGTTCTGGACTTGTGTCTATCCGGGGCTTAACTGGGCACCCAAACAGGACTCCCGTTTGCAGTAGTCCAGGTGAGATGTTACAAAAGCGTGGATGAGGGTCTCTGCAATATAGTTCTGATGCAGTGCATTTCCTCTTTCACAGTACAACAACAGCAATAATAACAACAATAAATAGAAATAATGAAAATAATAAAAACAGAATATAGACATAAAACAATATTACCACAGACATTACAAAAGACATTTCACACAAAATAAATCTTCCCCCACTCCCACCCCCACCTACCCCAGGGCAGGACCCCTCAGGACCAACACCCCGACCCCGCCTCGCCGCTAGATCATGGCCTTTACTTTCTCGGCCGCTGAGGCCCATGCATTTCCTCTTTCTCAACTGAAATGCAATGTATTGAAAATACTCTTAGCTAGGGACGCACGGATACCGGACAGAGGCTGGATCAAATAACTAACTGAATGTGGTTGCTTCAGTCGGCTACATAGTGATGTTGGTATTGGTTTTGGCTTCGGGAAAGCATGGATTGGTGGATGGCAATTTCATAATGTGATGTTGAAAAAAAAAGATGTCCAAGAGTATTTTTGTTATGAATAAAGAAAGTTAGAGTATGAGGCAATGAGAACACTCTACTGTTCACTCATCTCACCTTATATCAGTTATTGTGTTGAAGTATGGGGGAATACTTATGGGACCAATATAAAACCATTATATATACTACAGAAGAGGGCTGTAAGAATCACACATAAAGTGAGTTATCGAGAACACACAAATACATTATTTATTAAATCTAGAATAATTAAACTTGAAGACATGGTTAAGTTTCAAACAATGTTAATTATGTTTAGGGCAAGAAATAATACACTGCCAGAAAAACTACAAAATCTTTTTCATTTAGAACGTGAGTTTAATAGGAGAAAATAAGATTTTAAACATCAGTTTGCACGTACCACACTTAAACAGATGTGTCCTTCAGTTATTGGTGTAAAGTTGTGGAATTCTCTCCATAGCGAGCTTAAGGGATGTAATAGTGTTTATCAATTTAAAAAGAAAAAAAAAAATATTTAGTCAGTATGAAAATCAAATGTGATCTGAATAGTGGGATCTTTACTTTTTTTTCTCTTTCTTTTATTCTTTATTTTTTATTATTATAATTTTTTTTTCTTTCTTGTTTAACTGTGGATTGTGTGTTTCTTGTATAATAGTATAAGTTATTATTTGTGTAAATTAGGTTGTACGCCGACCATTAAGTAAATACTTGTTTAGTTTAGGAATAAGGGGCAGGTAACTATAAGATTTATTTTTCTTCCTGCTCCTTTTGTCCATGGAATGATATTTATAATTGTGTAATGAAGAAACTCTGATTGTATGATTCCATGTGGCAAATAAAAACTCTGAACTGAACTGAACTGAACTGATAAAAACACGTTTTGACTTGGGGAAAGTGTAGATTAGTGGGCAGCTGTGATATGGTGATATTAATATGATGTTTTGTTGTGGTGCCATGTGAAATAGGCAATGTTTTGGCTTTGGGAAGGTGTGTATGGACACAGTTTTGCCAGGAGCACCAGCTTGGCATGCACCACCCCCTGCTTGCGCTTATTGTACGTCTGAATCAGTTTGTTCTCCGTTTCATAAAAGAGAGGTCATTATCTTCAGAGGAGATTTAGTTGTCTGTTGTTTGAACGTGGTTCCTTTTCTGCCATTTTATTATCCGCCATGAATCCTTTTTTTTTTTTTTTTTATCTTCGAGAAGTTATTTCAAGTGATAAAAAGGAGGAAAATAAGTAGGACAGCTCTAACAAAGACGAATTTTAACGAGCGATTTTCTTTTTTTTTATCCACTTTTTCTCCTTATTTTTTTATTTTTCTCCCATCCCAATTTCGTGTATCCAATTCTCCCCTCCCCTGTCTTGAACGTTGCTCGACTATGCCCCCCACTGGTCAGTTGTAGGGAGGATAGTAAGCCTTGCATCACGTGTTCCCTCCGGCACACGAGGAGGCAGCCTGTCACATCTTTTCACCTGGCAGTGCGGACTCTCAGTGGCGAGGAGTACCGTGTGGGAAGCTCACACTACCCTCGCCACTTCCTGTCTCTGCTGTGCAAGCGTCCCCCAAGCGACCTGTAGGGGTCGCTGTCCACAACGTCCAATCCCCACCCATCAACTTCCAAAGCTGTAAAGGAATGTGAATCACTACCCACTTTCAAAAACACTCTCAAAAAACACCTACGGGAGACTGCAATTCGAAACTGGCCCCTGTAAAGGTCCTAACACAACCCTCTCCAATGTACAGTAAAAATGACCAAGTATGGTCTTGTCAATATTCCAATGTACAGTGTTGCTTGTACAGTTGTACAGTGTCCCCCACCCACCCCTCCTACCCAACCTCCCCCCCACTCCTACCCAACCTCCCCCCACCCACCCATCCACCTCCAATGTACAGTACCCCCCCCCCCACCTACCCAACCTCCTCCAATGTACAGTTTCTACGTCAAATGTATATACTTCTTTTCTGGACTCTTTTCGTATCACAAACAGTACTGTATTTGCAAATCTGGTATGTCATAAATGTATAGATGTAGCAGTACTGTCTATCTGTATGTCATATATGTTACGATTAATTGAAAATGGGGGACCCTGATGTAAACAAGACGAAAGTTTTTCTCTGGTCTGCATCCCCTTAACAATTGTATGTATTGAGCTGTACTGTACTATACCCATTCTGCAATCTGTTAATAAAGTTTTCAATCAATCAATCAAACCCGCTGACTCTGCCAAATGAGCCAGTATGACGGCCACCCCAAGCCGAAGGCAGTGGCGGCCGCTGGGTACTTCGCCACTAGGGGCGCTATACCAAACGTTTGGTAAAAAAAGCCCAACACAAACACGCACAGCTCTCTCTCTCTCTCGCTCTCTCTCTCTCTCTCTCGCTCTCTCTCTCTCTCTCAGATGATGTCAGATCCATTCAATAATAAACACATTTGTAAAGCTCGTTATTTTAAACAAGTTACCATTCATTGTCTGAGTGGTTATGTCCCACATGCGGCGAAATTAGAGAGAGAGAGAGAGAGCGAGAGCGAGAGCGAGAGAGAGAGAGAGCATTTTAGTAAAGTTACATTTTCAACAAGATTGCTGCTATTTAAACACTTCATGGAAACGGGGTAACGTTAACCTTATGTCGACTGTAGTATTGTATGACCTCGACATAACGTTTAAACGTTAACGTTACTCCGTTTCCATGAAGTGTTTATAAAAGTGGCCAGCTAAGATGACGGAGCTAACAGCTAGCAGTAGCTGTAACGTTACAACGTTATGCGGCATCAGTAGACAACGTATCATGTATTAAACTAGAGTTAAGATCGCTAATCTACCTTGTTGTTGTTGGCTTGTTGATAAAGTATATCCACTCCATGGCATTGTCCATCCAGCCTGTGTTGATGTCCATTCATTGTTGTCCCTCCGCATCCATATAGCTTGTTGTTAGCCAACAAGCTGTGTGAGTGAAGAGCTGTGTCTTTGTCCATTTCCGCCTCAAACAGCCTGCAAACTACCTGGCGTTCTATCGCCATGCTCTAAGACAAACTCTAACCTTAACCAACTTTGAAAGAGTGCCTAAGCTCAGTGTAGTTGCTGTTGTTGTTGACGAGTCGACTGAACTGCTGTTGCTGTGTTGCATTCTCTCTCTAAGCCAACCCGAGAAAAATGCGGCTATGGAAAAAAACTGGCATTGCGTCGGCCAATCAGAGAGCGTCTCCACGAAAATGCGGCTATGGAAATTCTTCACGAAAGTTCACGCTGCTGGCTAGACCGCTTCAAATCGTGCTCGGATTCCAACATAATAGTCATATTTCAACGCACAACGCCGTATGCACTGATTGGCTGTGACGGAGACAGCGATCAAACTGTGACGCGCACTCAGAGCGCTATCGCTTCTAGCCCGGGCGAGAAATACGAAAAAATAAAAAAAACGTCACTTCCTGCTCATGAAAACGATGTTTTTTTAATTTAGATAATAACGTTATATTGTGCATTGAAAATACAAACATACTTAAAATGAGTAAATATTATTCATTTTAAACATGTTTATATTATTTATAGGGCTATAAAACACAAAAACGAAAACGTTTTATTGTCTTCTTCTCTGATTTAACAGCAGCTGGCCAGCAGGTGGGTCGGCGCCCTTGCGCCCCTAGTGGCAGAGCCGCCACTGGCCGAAGGCAATGCTGACACCGGGATTCGAGACCGGAGTCTCTTGCATTGGAGACAAGCGCAATCTCCGCTACGCCACCCAGCCGCTTAGAGTGATTCTCATAAACTAAGTTCAAAGGTAGCTTGTCACTCAGAGAATAATTGAAGGAATAAAGACCAGCTGAGGGAGAAAAGAGAGAGAGAGAGAACAGAAGTAAAGAAAGAATGAGGAAAGACAGACACACTTCCGGAAACAGATTGAACAGGGACAATACAAAAAGAAAAGGTTGATCACAAAACTATCCAATAACATTTGTCCATTTCGAGTCAATCCGCCGGCTTGGGAGCAGACAGCATTGGAAATGAAAGAGGAACACCTCTCTCATGTGTGACCTATTGATCATGGCTTGCGGCGCATCACTGGATGGAGCTTAGACACCCAGTTTAAAACAAGAACACAAGAAAGGACAAGGAGGGGAGAGAGAGAGAGAAAGAGAGAGAGAGAGAGAGAGAGAGAGAGAGAGAGAGAGAGAGAGAGAGTGGAGGAAGGAATGGCTTGCAATTACAGCACTAACCAGGCAGAGGAGTCCAGAAGTCTGAAGCATGTTCAGAGCAGCAGTACAGGGTGGGGTCATGACCCCTACCCTATGGTCCACAGCCAGTGGGTAGAGCAGCACAATTTACAGACATTTATAAAAAGTAAGAGTGGAAAAGGGGAAGGATTGGAAGGGGAAATTGACCCTGTGTGTCTGTCTGTGTGTGAGAGAGAGCGAGACATCATGTCATAAATCCATGTCTACAGACTGAATAAAAGTTGAGTTATTTTTTTCAAATGTAGCCAAGAGGAAAGACCCTAATCCTGTCAAAACAGAAGTCATAGTGTATATTTTCAATAATACCTTTGTTTACCAATAGGTTAAAGTGTCACTTTGATTGCCCAACCCGAGTTTTCTCGGGTTTACCCCCCGCGGGTTGAATGCCCACTCACGAGAATTCTCGTATTTTCTCTTTTTTTTTTTTATTAGTGATCTGAAATCATATTTCATCAACCGAGTCTACCGTTGGAAATTCAGCCACTCCAGGCGCTCAGATGTGAAAAAAGCGCCCCCTATCGTCTCCCAGATGGTAATTCACCCTTTTGGATTGGACTCAGTGAAAATGAATGAGAAAAAAAATCCCGGACTCCACATTTTACTTCTCACTCACGCAGCCGGGGTCGATCAGCTCCACTCTGGACCCTCAGAGCAGCGGGGATTATGTGTTTTTACAGTATACTTGTATCAATAAAAGGATAGATTTTTTCGAATGGCGATCAGGAATTGGAATAATCCATTTGGATACCATCTGATCTCAGGTAAGGAATCTATGTTACCAGTCTTAGGATAATCAGACCCGTTTTCACGGAGTTATAAGCTTTTATGTGATTATGTGATATGGCTGTTTGACTCTAAGAGTCATCAGGAACTGAGAGAATCGATTTTCAGCGTGCGGCACTAGCGTGCACACGTACACATATACAGTACTATCGATAATCTAGCGTTTATTTGAAAACGATTCATAAATAGGCCGCAAAATGAAAACGTTCTAGAATATTACAGTAAAGAGCGATTATCATTGAATGTCTTATTTTTTCCGTGAAAACTAGTGCTTTTCAAAATGCTATCAAACGGAAATGAACCGATAAAAAAACAATCTGCTTCGACAATGTTGACTGGAAATGGGTCATTGATAATGCGACAGGCAGATTAGACACATAATTTAAAACATAGATTAGGCGATATTAACGTTAACATTGGAGTGGATGTGGGCATTCAAGCACTAAATGTGCACCCCCTGCTGGCCATTCAAAGTGTTAATGAAATATCAGTTTAGGAATTGTATTCATAATATTTTTCTACAGGAAATAAATGCGAGCGGCCATTTTTATTGTCATTATGATGAAGGACACTCAGGTCTTTTAATGAGCGTCGGAATTTCGAAAAACAAGCAAGCCAGCTACTGTACAGCAAATTACTTTTTTTTCAGGATTATCTACCAAAAAACTGAACGTTATTGGCATAAATTAGAACACAGTTAGTTTATCTACCTTTATGTGAACGTTTAGCAAGTATCCACGTTGCAATCTGATAAAAAATTGCAGACCGGTTTCTATAATAAGAAATTAACTGTATTTACAGTAGATTTCATTCACATTCTTGCTGCACGCCTGGTGATACTAAATCCAAATTTAACTCTGCCATTGGAAAGAGTAGATTTGGCACAATCCAAAGATGTGCAACTTGGCTATAATAACATAATTTATAGGCCTGATATTCTATATTATAATATTACTAATACTAATATTTCAAATTGCATTTGATGGCAGAATTCAGTACTGTATCTACAAAACCTTCTGTTTAATCATCTTCCCTTTATTAATTTGCTTAGAGCTCAGTGAGCGAAATCACAAGAACCTCAATGTTTTCATGGTGTTATTCACCGGCAAAGATGCAAAAAAAATCATAATTAATATTTTTCTTTGTTTCATCACAATTTACTCAAGCCTAGTAACAGACAAAATATTTCTGACACTGGGAATACATACGCCCAGGTCCCTAGATGTTCCTAGATACCAAGAACATGCAAATTGACGTTGTAGAAGTGGAGCAATCCTCCATTTACTTGGACATGTACCTTTAGACGGAATTTCTGAAAATAGGGCTACAGCTTAACAGGTTTGCCCTAGCCATATTTTCAGAAAATTTGCCTAAAAGGACATACCCAAGTAAATGGAAGATTGCTCCACTTCTACAACATTTGCATGTTCTTGGTATCTAGGGATATCTATGGACTGAAAACTGGAGATTTTGTAGATACAATACTGCATTTTGCCATCCGGACACATGCAATTTGAAATATGAATATAGAATATCAGGCCTATAAATGGCCTTATTGTGGCCAAGTCATACATCTATGGATAGGGCCAAATCTCCTCTTTTCAATGAAGAGTTAAATCTGGATTTAGTACCAGCAGGCGCCTGTTAAAGGGCAGCAAGTACCATTAATGAAATCTATTGCAAGTACAGTTACTTTTGTATAATGTCCATAGCTCCGGCACAATTTACCACATTGAGACGCGTTTTTTTCTAGACGTTCACAGAAAAGTAAAGAAACCATATACAGTATGTTGTATTTTATGGTAATAACCTTCAGGTTTGTTCGACCCGTGAGATATAATAATAATAATACTACCTAGGATACATTTAGTCAGCTCAATGCTTCCCCTTCCTCTTCCAATAGACCACTGGCGTAAGACTCAAACTATGATATCCAAATTAATTTGGAATAATAAACGCCCGAGAATCAAAAGAACTACCACTCAGCGTAGGAAACAGGATGGGGGCTTGGCAATCCCTGATTTTAAGTTATATTTCTGGTCCTTCTTGTTGAGGCCCCTGATAAACTGGCTGGACCCTGTGAAATTGCTGTCATGGCGCGCCTTAGAAGCAGCAGCGGACTCACAACAAAGACTACAGGATGTAGTATACTCCACTATTCCTATACCAAAATTCCAGCTAAGATATGGACCAATCATATCCCACGTGATTCAAACGTGGCATAATGTTGAAAGGTCCTGTGCGGTTAAATGCCTGTGGCACCTCGACTCTCCAATTTTTCATAACCAGCAACTACTTGTTGGGCACAAACCTGTTAATATTCGTCATTGGGAGAGGAGGGGAGTTCATACTCTAGAAGATTTATATGATAGAAATGATTTTCGAGCGTTTCAGGACCTAAAAGAGTTTTATGATATACCTGGCGAATCATTCTAACTTTACCTACAACTGAGGTCGGCGCTCAGGGCCCACAGTGTACCGTGGGCTCAGGTGTTGCACCCACACCCTTTTGTCAGGCTTATCACTGACAGGACAACCACAAGAGGGTTTGTCTCAGATTTTTATAGACATTTAATCAAATCCACATATAAAAAATGTACATTAGATACAGTCTGGCGAGGGGACATCCCAGAGTTAGACCCTGAGTTTGACTGGGATGACGTTTGAACAAATGCTATATTAGCCTCCTGCAACCCTAATCATCATGACAAAACTAAGGAAAACAAAAACAAACCATGTGAAGTTTGGAAATTACTCAATAATCAACTAGGCTGCAGTAAAAAACTTAAAACCAGATTCTCAAACATAAACATAAAGACGGACAACACGCTCATCACAGACAAGCTGGATGTAGCCAATTACTTAAACATTTTCTTCACAAACATAGCCACAACACTGGTAAACAAACTACCCTCCCACTCAGGGCATTATGGGGTAGAACACATAGTAGCTTACTACAAAAACCTAGGGGTCCGCAAAGATGACTTCAAACTGGAAATGGTACATAACAACAGATGAGGTACTCAGAAAACTGAGAGCCCTCCAACGTAACAAGGCCAGCAGCCGCCATCACCCCAGTCATCACACACATAATAAACCTCTCCATAAAACAGGGACACGTCCCCAAGGACTTCAAAATTGCGAGTGACCCCTCTGCACAAAAAGGGCAGTAAATTAGACCCAGGCAACTACCGCCCTGTTTCTATTCTTACCTCCATCTCGAAAGTCATAGAAAAAAATTGTCTACGAACAGGTTGAAAAGTACCTAGCGGAAAAAAATCAAATCTACGAATTCCAATCTGGCTTCAGAACATCTCACTCCACTGACACATGCCTTCTCTATTTGAACGACCACATCAAACAAGAGGTGGACGCGGGCAAATACTGCGGCATGGTCATGCTGGACCTACAAAAGGCCTTCGACACTGTCAATCACTCCATTCTGATTGACAAGCTAAAAGCAATTGGTTTTGATAGTCAGTGAGCTGGATGCAATCCTACCTTGAGGGGAGGGAATAGATGGTGGAGGTAAACGGTACCCTATCCCCCCCCCCCTCACAGTGAGCTGTGGTGTTCCACAAGGAAGCATACTAGGACAGCTACTGTTCCTAATTTATGCTAATGACATGTCGTCAGCTTGTGACTGCAACTTGTTCTTGTTCGCAGACGACTCAGCCCTGCTGGTCTCTGACAAGAAAAAGTTACAGGTTGAAAAAACCCTCAGCTCAGAACTCGGCAGAATCTGCACCTGGCTCGCCGATAACAGATGATCATTACACCTGGGTAAAACAGAGTCGATTCTCTTCGGATCAAATAACAAACTCAGCAAGACCGACGGCTTCTCAGTTACAGTGGGTGACAATATTGTCACAAGGAAAGATAAAATTACATACCTATAGGTTCCATCCTAGAGGCAAATCTTTCCTGTGACAAAATGGCATCCAAGGTAATAAAAAAAGTCAACCAACAAACTCGATTCTTGTACCGGATCTCCTCTCTGGTAAACAAGAATACCCTGAAGACTCTGGCAGGAGCACTCATTCAAGGGTACTACGACTATGCTAGCACTTCATGGTACCAAAGTACCTCAAAGGCGCTAAAAACAAAATTACAAACATCTCAAAACAAACTGGTCAGACTACTGCTTGACCTTACTCCTAGAACCCACCTCACCCCTGCCCACTTTGACAACCTAGGATGGCTTAGAGTAGACGACAGAGTACAGCAACTTGCAATGGGCCTGGTCTACAAGATACACTACACGACCAAGGTACCCATGTACATGTCAAAATACTTCCCAAAGGTCAGTGAATACCACGATCACAACACCAGAGGGAGCTCCACAAATCATGTTAAACCCATATTCGGCTCAAACAAGGGACTAAACACGTTTCGCAATTATGCCACATCAATGTGGAACGCCCTACCCAAAGCTGTAAATTCAAAACCACTCTCAAAGAACACCTACGGGAGACTGCAATTCGAAACTGGCCCCTGTAAATGTCCTTACCCAACCCCCTCCAATATACAGTAAATTACCATGTATGGTTTCGTCAATATTCCAATGTACAGTTTTGCTTGTACAGTTGTACAGTGTCCCCCACCCACCCCTCCCACCCAACGCCCCCACCCACCCACCCAACCACCTCCAATGTACAGTCGTCCCCCCCCCACCCAACCCCCCCCCCCCCCCCCAACCCCCCCCCCCCCCACCCCACCTAACCTCCTCCAATGTACAGTTTATACGTCAAATGTATATACTCTCTTTTCTAGACTCTTTTTGTATCACAAACAGTACTGTATTTGCAAATCTGGTATGTCATAAATGTATAGATGTAGCAGTACTGTCTATCTGTATGTCGTGTATGTCATATATGTTATGATGAATTGAAAATGGGGGACCCTGATGTAAACAAGACGAAAGTCTTTCTCTGGTCTGCATCCCCTTAACAATTGTATGTATTGAGCTGTACTGTACTGTACCCATTCTGCAATCTGTTAATAAAGTTTTCAATCAATCAATCAATCAATCAATCACCAACAAATTAATAATTTTTTTGAATTTTTCCCCCTTTCCGATTTTTCTCCCATCCCAATGTTAGTCGTTATGCCAATTCCCAATCCCCTACCTGGTCGTTGCGTGCTCTGCCCCCTACCGTCAGTATGGGAGGGCGGAGACTATCACATGCTTCCTCCGACAAATGTGTAGCAAATCCCCACTTCTTTTCACCTGGCAGCGCGGACTCTCACTGGGGGAGTGTAACCTGTGGAAGGAGCACACTACCTCTCCCAGGACCCGACCTTGCTGTGCAGGCACCCCGACCGATCTGTAGGACTTGCTGTTTTACAACGACCAGGACCCACCCTCGCCGGCTTCCCACCCGCTAACACTGCCAATTGTGTTAGTATGGACGGTCGACCAAGCCGGAGGCACCACAGCTGGATTCGATCCCACTGTCTCTGTGGTGGTAAACAGACGCTTAGTCCGCTGCGCTACCTGGCCGCTCAACAAATTAATTTTAATTATATTCATAGGACGTATCTTACACCTAGGAAACTGTTTGCTATGGGACTGGTGGCCGACTCCCGGTGCACTTTATGCCCAACAGTAGCCCATTTTTGGAAATCTATAGCATCTGTAATATATCAATTCCACTAACGGCACAACAGGAAATGTCCAATGTCCAATGGCTAATGTCTTTGGTGTTGTTTGTGATGTCTTTATTATTTTTGACTTGGTATTTTAAATGTTTTATTTTTTATTATTAGTTAAGTTTTGAAGTATTTATTGTTTCTTATTGTCTTGTCATTATTATTATTATTATTATTATTATTATTATTATTATTATTATTATTATTATTATTATTATTATTATTATTATTATTATTATTATTATTATTATTATTATTATTATTATTATTATTATTATTATTATTATTATTATTATTATTATTATTATTATTATTATTATTATTATTATTATTATTATTATTATTATTATTATTATTATTATTATTATTATTAGTAGTAGTAGTAGTAGTAGTAGTAGTAGTAGTAGTAGTAGTAGTAGTAGTAGTAGTAGTAGTAGTAGTAGTAGTAGTAGTAGTTGTTGTTGTTGTTGTTGTTGTTGTTGTTGTTGTTGTTGTTGTTGAAATTGAAAATAAAAAAAATTTATTAAAAAAAATAGACGAAACATCTGGCGAGCATCATTTGACAAGCCGTTTGGACGAGTGACTACGTCCGGTTGTGAGTGGTCCTGAACTAACTAGTGACTGCTGATTGTGAAAATGATTGACCACATTTGTAGCCAAGGAGTGTCTGCTCTGAAAGCAATCCGAGACGGGCGCTGGGAGTCGGGGAAGGTGACACAAGAAGACAAAAAAGTCCTTTGTTTTGACTAGAACATCGAAATGAATGGCAGCGGATGGCCATTATGGATAATCATGCAGAATTTTTACTGGTACACACATTACAAAAACCTTTGTAAAACATACATTTTCTGTGGGATTTCCAGCTCCTACCTCTCAGCTGGAACTTAGAAACAGGCATCTGGCAACCAGTAAAAATAAATACACAAAACTTTTACTTCAGTGTGTTCAAACCTCTGTTACTCTATTTCATTAGCACTCAAAGTGATTTTTGTAAGACATTATTGTGTAAGAAACTTCAGAATGTTACCTTTCAAAAGAGACCAGACTCATGCATGTGCTATAAGTATAAAGTATAATAAATCACTAATTACTTTGGGTATGCAATCGTCAAAACACAAAAGAAATTGCCCCATTTTTGCCAACAACAAATATAATGCCAACATGAGAAGAAGAATAGTTAATGTTAGCCAAGTCAAAGGTAAAGCGCAAAATCACCCTACAGCACACATTGTCACAACATTTACGTTGCCAGTTAACTATTTGTTCATGGTAAATGGCACTTTGCTCCAAAACACTACAACGTATATCTTACATTCACCCATTCACTCACACATCCGCACACCAACGGTGGAGTAACCAGGCAAGGTGCCAGAGCGGTACAAAATACAAGCTCTTGGGAGACTTACATATATGATGTCCTTTACGGTATGGCTAGAGGGCTTACAATTATTAATGGCTAAATATCTGTCCAAACAATGAACTGGTATGATGTGACCAGAATTAATACAGACACTCTCTCTGACTAGTATATTTAATATTAAGTATTTGGACCAGCAACCTTGCTTACAGACAGTCCACCAATCCATCAGGAGCAGTTAGGGGTTCAGTGTCTTGCTCAAGGACACTACAATGTGTTGCGGGTAGGAGCGTGAATCAAACAGGGAACCTTCTGATTACAACTGCTCTACCTCCTGAGCCACTGTCACCCACTCATTCTCAGCCATTTTATATTTATAGTGGTAAAACACATATACATTGATCTGACTAAACTGAATCACATATATTCTGATAGCCCAGGTTGTTCTGAAAATAAATATACATCACTTCATTGTACAATACAGGGTTGGGGTTTTACAAGCAGTTTTATAAAAGTTGACCAGGCAAACCTAAAATATCACAAAACAGCTCCGACCTCAGAAAGTTATTAATGTTAGCTAAGTATAGGCTACTAGCTACTAGTATACTAGCTACTAGATATTGTTATTATGGCTAACAATTGTTGTGTGTACAGTGCTAACCTCAGCAAGTCTATTCAAATTCCTGGTCTGTAGTGAGTTAGCCAGCCCAGGACAGCTGTGTGTTTGAAGTGTTTCATATCACCAAGGAGGAAAAACCTGTTTAAAAAAAAACCCACGTACTGTACGTGTGGACTAGGCCTCAACGTGTTTAATTTGATACCGGCACCATAATGCTATGATGATAATCACAGAAAGCAAAACCCCTGCGACACAATTGTATTGTGCTCTAGCCTCGAGCTCTCGCTGCACTGCGCTGTTTGTGATTCATCCAAAATGCACTCCAGCGATCACATCGCTACATGTAAAGGAGGTGGGAAGAATCCAGTGGGAACATGAGGGAGTTACCACTTTGTAGAGCTGATGAATTATATTTGATTTAAACGCACATGCAATTAATATCAAAAGTGGTGGGGAACATTTTAAGTAATCAGAAAAGTGGTAGGGCCTTCCCTACCATAAATTACCCTCATGACTTCATTACATAGAGCAGCATAAAATATCAGCTCTTGGGAGTCTTTAATGTCAGATATTATGTCCTTGATAGTATGGCTAGAGGGCTTACAGAATAACACATATTGATGGCAAAATATCTGTCCAAAGAATCAACTGGTATCATGTGACCAGAATTAATCTATTTAATCTCTAATACAGTATGACAGAATATTTATAATATCATAATTATAATACCCCCCCCCCCCCACACACACACACACACACATTCACACACTCTGACTAGTATATTTAAAATTCCAGGAAGTATTTGGATCAGTAACCTTGCTTAGTCAGCCCCCCCAAATTTGAAAGGTTTATGGTGAAAGAACATTTATTATAGTGCTTCAATTAGCAATTATGAACACAGTAATACAAGATATGCATGATAAAAAAAAATACATGCTAAGTTCCTGAGAAACACTACTATACAATATACAATTTTAGCTCTTAATGTATCTATCACCTTTATCTATCACCAATCACTTTTAATCAAATTTAATTACAGGTACAAAACGTTAACATAAATCACTCTTATGCACTGGTACATAAGTTATATAACAAACCTGTTTAATAAAACTCTAACCCTTATGGTCATGCCTGCATCGATTGTGCAATAATCCAATACTAAAATACCTGAGAGGGCACTGGTTCCTATGTAGACTACTATACAATTTTAACTCTGTCATTATTATACTTAATGTATCTAAACTATATTATACAAGAGCCACCCCAGATAGCAAAAAAAGGGTGAATCAACGTTGAAATAGGGTTGGGCAGAAATATTGAATCTATGTTGAAGCCTGACATCTAAATTATACAGATCGTTGTCTATGACTTACACGTTGAATCAACGTTAGGTGTCAACCATAGCTGATACTATATCAATGTTGATTCAACCATCATCTAAATGGTAATCTACATGCACATTTTAGTTGATTTTATATTGAATCAATGTTAGACATCAATGTTTATTCAACCATAATCTAAATGGTAATCTACATGCACATTTTAGTTGATTTTATATTGAATCAATGTTAGACATCAATGTTTATTCAACCATAATCTAAATGGTACTCTACTTGTACATTTGTAACTTGTACATCTACTTGTAACTTGTAAAGTTAAGGAATCAATACTGATTAATGTACAATATGACCATATTTCCAAAAATGTGTGAACAAAAATGACAACATGGCTTTAATATGAAAATGTATTTTTTTCTAGGGTATCATAACGTTAGGTTATGACTATAACCAAGTTCTGTTAGTATAGCGACGCTCGGCATCGCTCTCTGCACTATCTCGCATACGTGCACGCGCACTGAATAAAGACCACAATGTACCTTTAATCCCAATATTCGTCTGACCACACCCCTATCAGCTTACCCATATAAGCAGGGGTGGGGCCACCCACTCTCCTCCTTCCCAAGCTTTCGCCACAAGGCGAGGTCAAAGGCTGCAGCGGCGTCGGATGCCGAGCGTCGCTATACTAACAGAACTTGGTTATAGTCATAACCTAACGTTCTGTATCGTATCGCTCTCGCTCGGCATCGCTCTCTGCACAAGGGAGGCCGAGCGAGAGCCAACGGCCGACAAATACACCCCGCTGACAGCCCCCCACAAACCATCAGAACAGGGAGGGCCGAGCCCCCCCGACCCACCCTAATGGCGGGCACCCCCCCTATTAGGGGCTTCACGGGAGGGCGACGGACCCGACCGTGCGAAGAGGCACTCAAGCAACTCAACGCACAGGGTGAGCAGACCGTGGCTTGACCCCACGACTACACACACGCACAACCCGCATGCCACCCGGGAACGAACGGAGGAACAACCTCGTTACTGCCCCCAGAATCACGGGGTCAAGGGCAAACCCAACCCCGTGGCAAGGCCGTAGCAGCGGAGCACGAAGGAAGACCCAGACCCACCAAAAGGACTGGACTCCCTAGAATGGGGGCCCGGAGAAGTCCATGATGCCAGCATCAA
Source organism: Notolepis coatsorum (assembly GCF_963971535.1). NCBI lineage: Eukaryota > Metazoa > Chordata > Actinopteri > Aulopiformes > Paralepididae > Notolepis > Notolepis coatsorum. The sequence goes on from NC_140171.1 coordinate 138,205,210, forward strand.
GACCCCACCAGGTGGGCACGTAGTGCCCCGCCCCCCACATCGCCAGCGTATTCGGACAAAGGCCCCTCAGTTACTGCACCTGGTATTCCCAGGCGGAAACCCATCCAAGTACTAACCAGGCCAGAACCTGCTTAGCTTCCGAGATCGGACGAGATCGGGCGTGTTCAGGTTGGTATGGCCGTAAGCCGAGCGGGCCCTGTCCCCCCAATAGTACACCGCCTGGCACACTGACCCTGCAGAACAGGCAGTCAGCATGGCCGTAAGCACACAAAAAAGGTTAACCAACGGAAGCAGGCAGCGCACCGGGGAAAAACCAGGCAACAGGCTGTTAACCCTAGCCTGGAGACTGCGGACGAGACAGGCGCCAGAGGGGACAGCTGAACACAGCCGCCCCGGCGGAAGGAGCGTAAGCTGGCGGTGTTGCATGACCAAGCCTCCATTTAAAAACCCCCACCCAGAGGGGTCGAGGCAGAGAAGGCTGACACGATTGGCATACGTCATGAACGTGCAGGGGCACCCTCAAACGGTGAACCCGGGAGTTGACACTGCTCCAACACACCAGGGAATCAACCACCTCGGTGTTACCCAATGCGTGGTTGTTCCTATAACCCCTCAAGAAAAAACTCCAAAACACACCTGCGGGTATACACCGGCTATACCGCAGTACAAGTGTTTCAGTTTCCAAAAAGGGTTAACCCAGGCCTACGGGTCGCAAACATCACTTCGGACCGGGCCTGGCGGTACGGGAAGCACAGGGTCACCAGAGGAGGTCAAAAAACCACCCCCACAGGCCCCTCTTCGCCATGCGTGAGAGAGGAGCGAAAAATAATGGAGAACCAGCCCCTAAGCACACCGTACCTGGTATTCCCCGGCGGTCTCCCAACCAAGTACTAACCAGGACCAACCTGTGTAGCGGCCGAGATCCGACGAGATCGAGCGCGTACAGAATGGCATGGCTGTAAGCCATGACGACAGTGCTGAGTAAAAACATACCCAACCAGGGTCTCCATAGCGCTTAACCCTGTGACACCCAGACCGACCTGGCATTTTTCCCCCTGAAAAAAGCCCAAGTCCCTCAGGGTACCAGAACAGCAGATCTGCATCCCCGGCGGACAACGGGTTCAACTGATCTGGACCAGCGTGACCAGAACCAGTCCCGTGCCCTAACCACGCCGACATGCCTACTCCAGGAGAAGGGCAGATATGCGTGTTGATCTTAACATGAAAAGAAGGCGCCACCCAGACGTTCGGACGAACCGCGCCTGGTGGCCCACCCCAAGGGCGTGAGACCCCACCACATATGTTCAGATCCATCCCGTCATCATCCCCCAGACATGAACGAGAATCCGTCGACAACCCACCCAGGTCATGGGATGTGGTCGTCGGAAGAGGAAAAACCCCCATCTCAGTTGCTTTATAAAAACGCTGTTTCAACCACAAGCAACCAAGGCGTGCCAGTCAATCGCCTGTTTACAGCGAGCTAGCACTATACGTGCGTCGGGACACACCCCCATCAATGAACAGGCTATTTAGACCTGTCATTGAATCCCCAAGGCGCCCAGGGGAACGACAAGAGGGGTGTGACACTCCCTAACTCCAACACTTCTGGAATAGAAAGAAGGAAGCATCAACAGTATGTATCCCAGTCTACACAGCCGGGGTAAAAAACGTTCACATTTTTACATCCCACCACCCTCCCATAGGAAAGAGACAGGGATCCCCAGAGAGACTTCCCACGCGAGCTGTACAGATTGAAAAGAATATATTGCACCTTGAGCCATGTAAAAAACTGGTTTTAGGGCCTCCGGGGAAGAGGCACTGAACCCATACACACTCAATAAACGAATTGAATCGAATATACATACAATAGAAAAGGACCCTTCTAGAGGGTCCACTCACTTTGACAATCTGAGGAGGAAGGCTCTGTACTCTGATGGAGGCTTCCTCACATGGAAGAAGGAGTCCGAACTCACAGAAGGCCTGAATAGGCGCTTGGTGAGGAGGAGCCCTGACCACCCCCCCTGAAAACAGATCCATCACATGGACCTGAACAGCACACGGAAGTCCTACCAACAGAGACGCGCACGGTGACGTACTCTATGGCGGGGGAATTCCTGCGGTGCACACGCCCAATATACCAGGCCGTGGGACCAGGAACTCCCCCCCCCCGTAACGTGCCGAACCGCCACGTGACGGGAACCTTGAAGGACAGGGGGTGTACCCCTGACCGACAGAACAATGGGGAGAGGAAAGGTTACCAGTTCACCCCTTTACGACCCCACACCCGTGATACGATGTAACGACAAAAAGAGAATATGACACAGTCATAGTCAGCTCTATGAAGCGTTTCACAGCTCCACACAGCGCATGAGCTAACCTGCTATCTGATTTTTACTAAGGAAAAACACAGAATAGAGAGGGCTCTAAGAACCCCGGTCCAACATACACATGTGCTTCTGTGGCCAGTACAACCCAGTTGTAGGTCACATGACACACACAACCCATCATCACCTACAAAAAATGGCAAAAACACTCAACAAAGGAACGCCGTTTTTTCCACAATGAGAGAATACATCATTCTTGATTAGTATCGACCACAGGCCTTGCTAAGCACACATGACAGCAACCAAACCAATTTCCCTTTAGGAAATAAGTTTCTCCAGCTGATTTAGCACAACCTCAGCAATCAAGCTAAGAGTTACATCGTATCCCTACCACACAAAAGACACAATTAATGCACAACATGTCTGATAGGAGGATGAAAAAGTCCCCAGGGAACCGGGGGGGAAACACAATCCTCCTATTTTACCCTCAATACGGCCAGTTAAAACAGGAAAACCTGTTAATGTGTGAACACACTGTTCATTGTCATTACAGTCTGAGAAAGAACATTCTTTTACTCACTTGTCACCAAGCATAGCTTCATAGGTTAGTTACCTTAGTTGTGAGTACACGGCCGTGTTTCTCACACAACAACCAGATCATTACATCCCGTTTGCACGGAGAAGCTAACTGCCAGTGACAAAACAGCTCACACATAACCCGCAACGTATCCTAAATGCATTGTAGCAACACACGTTTTGGGAAAAACACCGTTATTCACAATACATTTAGCAAAGTAAAACCAGAAGACGTGTTATGAGGTCTGGTCAACCCCGTTCCTACCCGGAACGCAGATCAGCGAAGTGCAGTCACAGACACCGTAGGAAACACAGCCGCTCCTGTGTTGTCCGAACTGGGCAGCGTCACCGCCCCAACCCGCACTACAGTCCCCTGTTGATGCAACCTTGCCGTCCTGGCTCAGGGCAGGGTCGACGAAACATCCCCTGTCAAGGATGACGTCGTGGTCAAGAGTGTAAAACATGTTAAAATCAAAGCACGTTCAACAGAATAGCATCAAGCTAACGGCCGCTCCAACCGTTCGGGTGCTACTGCTTCTGCTCGCGAGACGCCGATCTAACGACGCACGCGATCAGAAGCGAGCTCACGGCGGCGCGCGAGAAGCTAAGCTACCCCGCGCCAGGCCATGGCCATAGCAGCAAGCTAACGTTACCTAGCGACCACGACATGCTAGCCCCGCAGCTAACAGCTGACTGGCTAATAGTAGGCCCTAAGCAGGCCATGCAGCGATCCAGCAGGCTAACGCAGCAGTTAACAGCTGACTGGCTAACCGTAAGCTATGAACATGTAAACAATGACATAACACTCACCCAGACAGGCCGCCGTTCTGAACCTCTCCTCACTTTTTAAGAGAAAAGAGAAAACAAGATGTCAACACCGCTTCACAACGGTGACTTTACCACATCCGACGGAATCAGCACAGTACCAACTGGCCTGTGTAGCTGACTTTGAACATGAATCTGCCGCTATCGCACATTACATGCACATATCCCCTCGTGAAGGAATACTCTCATTTGGATATGAAAGATGGGGCCTTAACACGGTGACAGAGAGAATCCACTCGTCCAGAACACACAGGGATCACCAGTGTCAATGGTCGCGGCCCACTAGTTAAAACTATAATGGTCTTCAGACCAAGGCCTTCTGTCGCCTAGGTGGCTGAACAAAGGACCCTAGCCTGGGGCCGGTTTCCATAAACTTTGTCAAGTAGCCCCCATAGCACTAACAGACAAGTGGAGCCCGCCAGCAAACACTACTCACCCAACCTGGAACGCACCGCTTCTCACAACAGCGGCATGTCCGACAGTTCAGCTGTGGCCAGACAGGTTTCACCCCAACAAACACAGCAAGGAACTGCAGTTGAGAAGCATGCAGCGGCGTGCTCCCAATACGAAAACCGGTGGAGGGTTTTTAGAATGATCATCATCTTCCAGACACTCCAGTACGAAGACAATATCGCCGTATTTTCTCGAAAATAGTGAGAGAGAAAATAAAGATATGATGTCAACGTATCCTTGTTTCCCAAAGCTGCTCCTAAACCTTTCTTCCATCATGGCGTCAAGTGTGGGGATCTACCGAGGCACTTCTTCCTTGTGGTGAAAGCGAGAAGGAGGAGAGTGGGTGGCCCCACCCCTGCTTATATGGGTAAGCTGATAGGGGTGTGGTCAGACGAATATTGGGATTAAAGGTACATTGTGGTCTTTATTCAGTGCGCGTGCACGTATGCGAGATAGTGCAGAGAGCGATGCCGAGCGAGAGCGATACGATACAGAACTTCCAGTGACCAAAACGTTTTACAAAAAAATAATAACAGACCTTATAACAGGCTTTCATTAACAATACATATATAGCCACTGCCAGAATAGTGACACACATATTGTGTGTGGTGAGCACACGCATTCATGCACAACGAAGACAAGATTGCGTTGTCTCAATCATTTTAACTATAAATTTATGAGCTCAAAGTATGAGCTCACTACTGACTGAAATGTCCAACAAAAAGCATCAATTGTCAAATAATATTGATCACATTAACTAGACTAGATGTTTGAGGAAATTAGAAAGGGAACAACAACTTAACCCTTGTGTCTGATCAGATTGGTATTTGTTTGATAACTTTGCAGTGATGAGCCAACATAATATGTGGCATAATCTTTTAATTATCTTGTATTTTTTTTTTTACTCTTCATAAATTGTTTATTCCACTTCAGCCCGATCATAACCACCACATATTCTTTTTTTTGTCATATTTAACAACTCTTTTCAGAAAAGTGGGAGTATTTCATTACAAAAATAATATAAAAAATGGTTATGATCAGGGCTGAAGTTGAATAAAATATTTATGGAAAAGAAAGTGGGAAATTATTTCAACATAATCTTTTTATGGAGTTTTTCAATTTAGTCCCCTAATAAGAGTATAATACTTTAGTTTTCAGACACAAGGGTTAAATAACAATGGCATAGGATTTGAATTTAAACACAGTGGAGCTTAGATGATCTACAGTTGTCCACGACTTATCCTCCAAGGCATCTGCTATATAATAATCTTCAGAAGTGTTATTAGTAGGTTACAGCAGTAAGCACTAGTTTGCTCAGTCAATTATGGCCAATTCGTTTTATATTGTTTAATACAGTTAAATATAAATAGATAAATGAAAAGCAATTTTTTTTGGATTCCCCCCCCCCCCCCCCCCCCCCCACTGTACCGAAAATAATACCGAACCGTGTCTTCAAAACCGAGGTACGTACCGAACCGTGGATTTTGTGTACCGTTACACCCCTAATGTTTCTATAACTCTCTCCCATATAACTCTCTCCCATACCCTTAACACCAACCGCTGAAGTGCCCTTGAGCAAGGCACTAAACCCCCAACTGCTCCAGTGGAGTTGCTCAGTGGCCAACAGTGTCAGACTGTGGTTGTACTGGGGCCTAACAAAATTAATAGTTGGTTTCAGGTTGGTTGTCAGTTTGGCCATGGGTAGGTAGGGAATTTATTTTATTTTATTTTTTTATTTTATTCTTTCCCACGGCGACTATGGATAGGGAATTTCTTTATTTAATTAAAATGTTCACAACAACATGGATGCATGTACTCTGCCAGCATGTTTAATATCCATAATACTAAATGTTTGACTAAGATTTCTATGAAACTTTATTAAAAAAAAAAAAAAAAAACGTTTTTTTTTTTTTTTTTATAATTTTTTCTAAAAACTCATAACATATATTGGGTCGCACCTAAATCGGCAGTGTCGGTCGGCAACCTGAAACCAACTATTAATTTTGTTAGGCCTGGGCAGCTCCCAGGTGTGAATGGAACTCTGTGAATGTGAAGCAGGGCGTAGCTGAAAAAGAGCATCCGTGCTCAGCGAACCTACCCTGGGTAAATAAAGGTTAAAATAAAAAATAAAAAAAATAAACACTGCAAGAACAGGCTGAAGCAGCATAAGTCATTCAAGTAGATGCCGTCCATGGAAGAACAGTGTCCAGGGTAATTCCTTGTACTGTATGAACCAGGGAAACAGTGTGCTGGGGTACCCCAAGTTTGACTCTGGTTCGCTTGACAATTAAGTTTGGGTCACTTCGGTTCCAAGAACAGGCTGAAGCAGCATAAGTCATTCAAGTAGATGCCGTCCATGGAAGAACAGTGTCAATGAGGGTAATTCCTTGTACTGTATGAACCAGGGAAACAGTGTGTGCTGTGCTGTGCTGGGGTACCCTAAGTTTGACTCTGGTTCGCTTGACTTAAGTTTGGGTCACTTCGGTTCCTTGAGATGCCTCCCTCCCGGTCTGGCGCATAACGAAGCCACTTCTTGACAGTTTCGCTGTAGTCCTGGTCGGTCAGCTTGGGGTCAAACTGTCGAGCAGCAGCTGATAGACACAAAAATAAAAAAGTGAGGAAGAGAGGTGGGTGAGATGATGTACGATGATAAGAGCACCCCTCACTTCACACGAGTGCGATTTTTTTTAATCACTCAATTACTCACTCTGTAGGTCTACAGTAACAAGCTACAGTCAGCATCCAGTTAGACTGGACAGGAAAGAGAATTAAGCAATCGCCTAGCCTGACACCATCTAGGCAATACAATGTGTAGCCATGCACCTCTAAAGCTCAATTACGTTGTCCATTTCTTATAGGTTGCACTTTCATCACTTTATTCCAACATAACACTTTTTTTTTAAGTTTTTGCAACAGCATAATTATATTCTGAATCACCAGCATCACCAGCATCACCACCTCACTACCTAAACTTAACCTATGAAGTAGTTTGCAGGGGAGGAAGCTCACCAAACATGCAGGCTTGTAGTGTGGTGTGCTTGAATGGCTTCTTGCTTTCTGAACAACGCTTGTCTTTCTTTCCAGCCCAGTTGAACCCACTGGCCAGGGCGTTGGTCATAGCAGTTTTCAACATCAGTCTGATCAGGTTCTCTGAATTGGTGCCTCCTACCAAAGCCAGGCGAGAAATCTAAATCAGAGAGAAGAAAATGAAGGCCCTGCGTTAGAAACAGCGTAACGTTTATTTTATGAACACAGAGCAACCAACTTGTTTATACACACACTTTATGCATGCACTGATATTCCAGCCCATGCCAGTCATTAGGTTTAACCACATTAACCCTCCTGTCCATATGTAAACGGTATATTTGAACAATTTCAAAACGTTTCATAAATAGCAGATATACAAGCTCTAACACGTTTTGAACTAGAAAGTGCTAAACACATTTTTCCCCTGAACACGACCACACTGAAACAATCTACATTTGATAAATGAATGCAGTTCAATAAATTACCATCTTTTGACGGACTGATTGCTCCATCAGTAATGATTCTGCCTCATTGAAGTCTTGTTCACTGGCGATTGGCAGCTGGAAGGGGAGCATAGTGGTTGTGGTGGCCACCCCGTGTCCCCTGGTCCCACCAGATATGTTGCCCTCAGCCAATTCGGTCTTGATGAACTGCACATCTCTCGATAGATCCTTCACCACGACAAGTAATTCAGTAAGCATTGAATTATTCTTCTGGATGGTAAGGTCTTCAGAAGAAGAGTTAAAATCATTAAGTGAGAAATAAAAATAAGCAGCAAATCACACAAGGAATTACACCATGTCCAATAGACTTGCCTTTCATAAGCTGCCCGTCATCGCCGGCCATCTGTCTACGCTGTGAAACACCAGATGGGGTGTTGTAGTTCTCTAAAGAGTGATGGTTTGTCCTTGAATTAGCAGCAACAATTAACTTATAATCAGTGAGGATAGCCTGCTCTGTCTCTCTCAGTAATTTGTTGACTCTACGTCTTTTAGCCCGAGAATAAGATGACATAGTGATGAGGTGCTGTAGTCAATGTAATGGTACATAAATTGTGGTATTTACTTGGCTAGAACAGGTCTTTGCTTCAATTGCTGCAACGTGCGGCTTCTTGAAACTGGTACGTGATTCTGGAAAAAGAAAGAAAAAAGGGGGGAGGGTCCTGATTAATGTGCTGCATTGCAATGTGCAGGGTGAAACGCTTGCATAATTCTACATTTTGATCAATATCAAGAGAGTCCATTATTATATTATTGTTATATTGTTCATTAGAAAATACCATGCATATAACCAAACGTCTAACTATATAGTCAATGTAATGGTACATAAATTGTGGTATTTACTTGGCTAGAACAGGTCTTTGCTTCAATTGCTGCAACGTGCGGCTTCTTGAAACTGGTACGTGATTCTGGAAAAAGAAAGAAAAAAGGGGGGATGGTCCTGATTAATGTGCTGCATTGCAATGTGCAGGGTGAAACACTTGCATAATTCTACATTTTGATCAATATCAAGAGAGTCCATTATTATATTATTGTTATATTGTTCATTAGAAAATACCATGCATATAACCAAACGTCTAACTATATAGTCAATGTAATGGTACATAAATTGTGCTATTTACTTGGCTAGAACAGGTCTTTGCTTCAATTGCTGCAACGCGCGGCTTCTTGAAACTGGTACGTGATTCTGGAAAAAGAAAGAAAAAAGGGGGGAGGGTCCTGATTAATGTGTTGCATTGCAATGTGCAGGGTGAAACGCTTGCATAATTCTACATTTTGATCAATATCAAGAGAGTCCATTATTATATTATTGTTATATTGTTCATTAGAAAATACCATACATATAACCAAACGTCTAACTATATAGTCAATGTAATGGTACATAAATTGTGGTATTTACTTGGCTAGAACAGGTCTTTGCTTCAATTGCTGCAACGCGCGGCTTCTTGAAACTGGTACGTGATTCTGGAAAAAGAAAGAAAAAAGTGGGGAGGGTCCTGATTAATGTGTTGCATTGCAATGTGCAGGGTGAAACGCTTGCATAATTCTACATTTTGATCAATATCAAGAGAGTCCATTATTATATTATTGTTATATTGTTCATTAGAAAATACCATGCATATAACCAAACGTCTAACTATATAGTCAATGTAATGGTACATAAATTGTGGTATTTACTTGGCTAGAACAGGTCTTTGCTTCAATTGCTGCAACGTGCGGCTTCTTGAAACTGGTACGTGATTCTGGAAAAAGAAAGAAAAAAGGGGGGAGGGTCCTGATTAATGTGCTGCATTGCAATGTGCAGGGTGAAACACTTGCATAATTCTACATTTTGATCAATATCAAGAGAGTCCATTATTATATTATTGTTATATTGTTCATTAGAAAATACCATGCATATAACCAAACGTCTAACTATATAGTCAATGTAATGGTACATAAATTGTGGTATTTACTTGGCTAGAACAGGTCTTTGCTTCAATTGCTGCAACGTGCGGCTTCTTGAAACTGGTACGTGATTCTGGAAAAAGAAAGAAAAAAGGGGGGAGGGTCCTGATTAATGTGCTGCATTGCAATGTGCAGGGTGAAACACTTGCATAATTCTACATTTTGATCAATATCAAGAGAGTCCATTATTATATTATTGTTATATTGTTCATTAGAAAATACCATGCATATAACCAAACGTCTAACTATATAGTCAATGTAATGGTACATAAATTGTGCTATTTACTTGGCTAGAACAGGTCTTTGCTTCAATTGCTGCAACGCGCGGCTTCTTGAAACTGGTACGTGATTCTGGAAAAAGAAAGAAAAAAGGGGGGAGGGTCCTGATTAATGTGTTGCATTGCAATGTGCAGGGTGAAACGCTTGCATAATTCTACATTTTGATCAATATCAAGAGAGTCCATTATTATATTATTGTTATATTGTTCATTAGAAAATACCATACATATAACCAAACGTCTAACTATATAGTCAATGTAATGGTACATAAATTGTGGTATTTACTTGGCTAGAACAGGTGTTTGCTTCAATTGCTGCAACGCGCGGCTTCTTGAAACTGGTACGTGATTCTGGAAAAAGAAAGAAAAAAGGGGGGAGGGTCCTGATTAATGTGTTGCATTGCAATGTGCAGGGTGAAACGCTTGCATAATTCTACATTTTGATCAATATTAAGAGAGTCCATTATTATATTATTGTTATATTGTTCATTAGAAAATACCATGCATATAACCAAACGTCTAACTATATAGTCAATGTAATGGTACATAAATTGTGGTATTTACTTGGCTAGAACAGGTCTTTGCTTCAATTGCTGCAACGTGCGGCTTCTTGAAATTGGTACGTGATTCTGGAAAAAGAAAGAAAAAAGGGGGGAGTGTAACTGAGGGGTACAATTCCCTGACTGTATTGATAAGTATGGTATCATTAAACCACTACCGCTTGATGTACTTTAACTTCTGGCCATACAGTACACGATATCTAAGTATGATGAACACTTTCCCACATATGAAATCAGGTCCACACAAATATAACAGTCGAAGGTTTAATATAGCAAAAGGTATATACAACATTCACTTAATTACATTTATGATTTGAATGCACTTGTAAGGCAAATGAGTATTCGTAGGCAAATCAACACTGAATGTCCAATCTCTGGTTACGCAGGAAGCAAGTATACAACCTGGTTCTTTAGGGAACTATAGCGATGGTACTTAAGGATTATAGCGGGATACTAAAGGGGTCCTGCTGGTTGTAAGTCAGTAGGGGGGGGGGGGGTTTGGAGAGCCGTCAGCTGCATCCCATCTGGCCAACGATTCCTGGGGAGAATTCAGGTACAGAACACAGTGCCCGCAGGATCTTGATCCACAGATGAATACACTTGGGCCCTCTTGTAGACGGTAGCTGTAGGCTGTAGGTCCACAACGAAGGAGAAGCGAGGCGGCCTCGGTCTGGGTTGAGCGCCGTCTCACCTGGGCTCCTCTCGGGGGTAATTCCAACACTCACCGGCGTTGGCTGTTATCCGCTCCACAAATCAAAGGACCCAAAGCAAATAGATATTCCATGCCGTATAGGCTCAGCAGTCGTCCGGGTAGGTAATCCAATGTGCAGGTCCCCCTTGGTCCTCGTCTAGAACTCCTCGGATGCAAGCACCACACGTGGTCTGCCCAGCCTGGTTAAGCTTCTAGATAACACGAGGAGGCGATGGGGGTGCTACTCACTTTAGAACTCGATACCGCACGATGCACCATACATAATAGACTATTATTAACTTAATAGAAATACGTCCCACTCGACGGTACAGTGCCAAACTATGACAATTCAGCTATGAATTTACACAAGGTCTCAATGCCTATTCTGGGGCCAAATAGGCCATACTGCACCACACGTGGGTCGTGGGTGAGGCTTCACGTCTGTTACTAGGTTGGAGGGTAAAGGACTAATGGACTAAAAAAAGTTCTACTTTACTTGCGCCATATTTATATGCACGGTGAACAAATAGTACCATTCGTATTTCGGTAGCCGTATTCCTACGCGGAACCGGGGCTAGTTGGGACATGTTCGTCGGCACTATTGAACTTGACTCAAGGGGCTTGTCTGCTGGCGCCAGGTTCTTGTCCAATGAGAGAATGAACTATTATGGGCTGTAGTAGACTAAAGGGATATTCAGTGTATATGTACAAAGAATATACAAGGGATATCAAACGATATACAAATACTATTAAATATATATCCATAAATAAATATATATATTCGGTTTAATCTGATCCTTCACAACAGCCGCCCCCTAATTAGTCCCACCTAATTAGCTAAGCAGAGACAGATTAACCGCACTGTCTACCACTCAAGGTCCGCTGTAAGGGTCAGTCAACTCACAAAGTCGTGGGGTCATGGTCGTCATCGATAGTGTCTGGGAGTCTTGGCAGTTCTATTAGCCTCGCCACGGGTCGTGTGTAAGTCCGCCCTTGGACGAGCACTTCAGCTGCTCGGACCTTGCCATCGGCACCGGTGATCACTTTGCTTACGCGGCCAGCCGGCCACATAGCTCTGGGTAGTGACTGGTCGATAATCATGACGACTGTTCCTTCTGTCAAATTGTCTCTCTTTTTTACCCACTTCTGGCGGGTCTGTAGAGACGGTAGATAGTGGAGTAGGAAGCTATTCCAAAACTTGTCAGCCAGTACTTGACTGTACCTACACATTCTTCGGCCGTTCGCTTCTTCAGGCCTGTACATTGTCTGGGGTAGCGCGGGTCCAGCCGCCCCATCAAGAGTGTGTTGGGGGTGACTGGGTCGACATCTGCTACATCACTTGAGACGTAACCGAGGGGCTTGGAGTTCAATACTCCCTCGATCTCCGTGAGGACTGTCATTAGGACTTCTTTCGCCACAGTCTGGGCCCCAAGCACGGCGTACAGGGCTGTCTTTATAGAACGTACTTCTCGTTCCCAGGTTCCACCGAAGTGGGGTGCGTTCGGGGGATTAAACTGGAAGTCAATCTGGGATGGAGCGAGGTGGGTCTTAAGTTCTGGGCCCATAGCTTGGAAGCTCTCTCTCAGCTCTCTTTCTCCGCCTTTGAAGTTTGTCCCGTGATCAGACAACAATGTAGACGGTTTTCCTTTCCGCGATGTGAATCTTCGGAAGGCCATAAGGAATGAGTCTGTGCTCATGGTTGGAAGGAGTTCGATATGTATCGCTCTGGTGGTCATGCATTTGAATACAATACCCCACCGCTTCTCGGTTCCTCTTCCTTTCTTTATATACAACGGGCCAAAACAGTCCATGCCTGTGGAGTGAAAGGGCTTGTCGCCGAGTCGGAGGCGACAGGGAGGTAGGTCAGCCATCCGGGGTATGCTGGGCTGCGCGCGCCACTTTCGGCAGTCTAGACAGGTTCGCTGGAAGCGTCGCACTGCTTCTCTCACTTGAAGTATCCAATAGCGACGTCTGATCTCCGCGAAGACTATCTCTGCTCCTGCGTGGTGCACATCCTCGTCGTATTTCTTTATGATCAGCTCTGTGACCTTGTGTCGGCTGTTCAAGACTATTGGGTACTTAACGTCATCCGGTAGGTAGGGGGCTCTCCGCAGACGACCACCCACTCTGATGAGATTATGGGCGTCACTCTCGGGTGCCAGGTGGAGCAGTCTGCTGTCTGATGGGACGGGCTTTCCTCCCTGTAGACAGTCTAGCTCATCGGGGAACGAGTCTCTCTGGGCTCGTTGTAGTAGAAGAAGTTCTGCTTCTTCGTAGTCAGCTGCTGAAATGTCAGTGGTGGGCTGAATCTCTGGGTGGTGCCACAGGAATGTCTTTAGCTGCGCACTCTGTAGGGTGAGGCAATCATCTATGTTGGGGTCTGTGGAGGCGACTGTGCTCAATCCACAGAACATAGGTTTCTTGTTTTCAGCCTCCTCTGTACTCGCCTCCCGTGGGGTGGGCTTAGGCCACTCTTCTTCCGGGAGCTTGAGGAACTCTGGTCCGTCACTGTAGATGTTGTGACGGGTGAGGTCATCTAGGGACATTCCCCGGGTGATGACGTCAGCTGGGTTGTGTTTGGTGTCCACATACCGCCAGCTTGCTGCTTCTGTTAACTCTTGAATCTCTGTGACTCTGACTCCCACGAAGACCTTGTATCTGCATGAATCAGACTTGATCCATGTGAGTACTGTCGTAGAGTCTGACAACAAGATTGTTCTTTGCACCGGGATGGTGAGTTCACGTTGGATTAACGTGGCTAGATGCGCTCCTGCTAGGGCTGCGCAGAGCTCTAGACGCGGGATAGATTGTTGCTTTCGTGGGGCTATTCTTGAGCGAGCCAGGATGAAAGCGGTGTGTATCTCTCCTCCCTTCTCTTGGGCACGCAAGTAGGCCACAGATCCATAGGCTACTTCGGAGGCGTCGCTGAAGACGTGTAGATCCATCTTGCATGTCTCTGGCCTCACTGTGGGTGGGAAGTAGCTGCGGCGTATGTTGACGCCTGGGAGTGAGCGGAGTTCCGTCTCCCACTCTCTCCATGTGGAGGCAAGGTGTGCGGGTATTGGGTCGTCCCAGCCCTGGTCCTTGTCCCATAGTGCTCGTACAATCATCTTTGCCCTGGTGGTGTAGGGTAGAATACATCCCAACGGGTCATATTGTCTGGCGAGTGTTCTGTACACACTCCGTCTGGTGGTCGGTATCGCCGTCGACCTTCCCTGCTCCGTGGTCAGGGGTTTGTGTCTATAGTGGAGCGAGTCTGTTTTGAAGCGCCAGACTAGTCCTAGTGTCATTTCTTGGGCTTCTCCTGGGATGGTCGCCATCCAGGTCTCGCTACTGGCTGCCTTGTCCGCGGGGGAGAGGCTGCGCAATACTTGCGGGTCGCTGCTGGCCCACTGCCTTAGATCAAAGCCGCCTTTGATCAGGGAGGCGCGTAGCTTGAGTAGGAGAGCCTCGGCTTCTTCTTGGGTCGAAACGCTTTGTAAACAGTTGTCCACGTAGAAACTGTTCTTCACACTGTGTCGGACCTCTTCATCTGCTGCTGGGTCCTCTGCAACGTGTTTCTGCAGTGCAAATGTAGCACAGCACGGGCTGCATGTGGTTCCGAAGGGGAGGACTTCCCATTGGTAGATGGCTGGGTGCTCATCTCCGATCCTCTCTCTCCATAGGAACCGCAGTAGAGGCTTATCCTCCTCCACTAGTCTCACCTGCAGGAACATCCCTTTGATATCCCCGCTGATAGCCACCTTGTCCTGGCGGAAGCGTAGTAGCACGCCTAGTAGAGAGGGGCCGAGTGTGGGGCCGGGCAAGAGCTCTTTATTCAGATTCTGGGATCCGATCTGGTAGCTGCAGTTAAACACAATGCGATCCTTGCCGTTGTGGTGGACCTTGTGGTGCGGCACGTACCATGATTCGGTCGTCTAATCGGCCTCTTTAATGTCAATCTTCATTACGTGTCTCGCTGTGATTAGCTTCTCAATCTCAGCGCGGTACACACTCTCTTGAGCGGGGTCTTTGGCTAGGCGCCGCTCTGTGTTCAATAGATACCGCTCCGTAGCTTCTTTCGTGGCGTGAAAGGTGGGCATTCCCTCTCGCCTCAGGAGTGGAGTTGCGTATCTCATCACTCCGCTGACTGTGACTCTCTTTGTCCCTTGCTCGAGGAGGTTTATGGCGTAAATGTCTTCTTTAGAACGAATGTCTTTCTTTTCGTTCTTAAAGGGCATTGTCTCTAGTGTCCATAGCCTCTCGACATGCTGCAGGAGAGTGGTGTCTTCTTCTGTCACTCTGGAGTGGAGGCAGCTAGTGGCTGCTGTTCGGTTGAGAGATTTAGCGAGGGGGCCTTGTAATGTCCATCCTAGGCGGGTCTCGACTGCTGCAGGACAGCCTCTGGGTCCTGTATGGACCCGGTCTATCGGGACTATGAGGTCGGCATGGTCGGAGCCTATCAGCAGGGTCGGGGTGGCGCCGTCTATGAGCGGGATAGGTAGTTGACGCAGGTGCACATATTTATCCATCAGTTTGGCGATGGGGTAGGTGTACTGTGATAGTCCTATTTCTTGGCTGGTGAAAGCATTTGTAATCCTATACCGTCTCTCTGGCTGCCCGCTTGCTGCGATAGTGAAGGAGACATTCTCGCCTTTTATCGTCTTTAAATCTCTTCTTATTGTCCGAATCGTCATCTGGTTCTCGCTCCCCCGCAGTCCCAGCTGGGCCGCAGCGGATGCGAGGAGAAGTGTCTTCTCTGACCCGTCATCCAGGACGGCGTAAGTGTCCATGACTTTATCTTGGTGGCTCAACGTTACACGGACTACCTTTAAGAGCACCTGGGCGCCGCTGCTGCTGGCGGGGTCAATGTACATGACACTTGCCTTTGTGCTGCTCGATGGTGCAGGTGCAGGCTTTCTTCTGTTACTGTCGTGTAGGACATCTAGGTGGGCTCCGTCACACCGACTGCACCTCTTCTTTAGGCGGCACTCGGCTGCCATGTGACTGCGCGCACATCGGTAACAGCGCCTGTTGGACTTTATCCATTGACTCACTTCTTCTGCATTCATCTTCTTGAACGGGTCACATTGTGACAGCCAGTGTTCCTTCTCGCAGTACGGGCACACCATCTTCCACTTCTCTTTTCTCGAGGGGGTACTGTGGTTCTTACTGCTCGGTACTGATTCTGATTGGTGCATGACAGTCACTGATCTTCTTCCATCGTTTACTCTCCTAGGTCCCTCTCTGGAGCTTGGTGTGCTCCGCACGAATGTATCCAAGCGTAGGCTGCTGACTTCTCTCGTCAGGAAGTCGGCTAAATCGAGGAGGGATGGTTCGGGACCGTTAGGATCACGGTGGTCTCTTTGCCACCTAAAGCGCTCTTGTCTGGCGGGCGGCAGCTTCTCTAAAATCCTCTCGACGTTAGAGTTGGCGTATAGCTCGTGCATACCCTTTTCTCGTTGCGCTCCCAGCATCCCTACCAGGGACTGCACTTTTATAGACAGGTCGTCTAGTGAGCGATTGTCTGTTGCTGGGGGTATCTCTTGGATTACGTAATCCCATATACGTCCATATCTCTGGTCCAGCGCTGCTAGAGCCGCGGTGTATGGGGTCGTAGAGGTGGCATAGGCTAGCGCTATATTGTGCGCTCGGGGTACTTTCAGGTGCTTCAGTAATATTGCATACTTGTGGCGTTCGTCAACGACATCCACCATCATTGTCTCTAAGCACATCCGGAGCTCCGTGTACTGTGCTCGATTCTCATGGGTGAAGTCTGGAAACGTCGGTGTGCCAATGTATGACGCCGTGGATGGCTGGCACATCGGTGAGCGTTGGGAGAGAGGCCTCCTAGGCGAGTCTCCTCTTGCGCCTCTCTGTGGGCTGGTACCGGCAGGGTACCATGGCCCGCTGGTCCAGGTGCTGTTCCTCGGGGCTGGTCGTGCGTCATGCTCACCCGTGAATAGAGTCGGGGGTCTGTAGCGCAGCGCCGCGGGGGTATAGCCTGGGCTGTACTGGACCTCCTGGTCCGGTGGAGTACTGTGCTGTCGTCGGGCTTGGTTCTCCTCCTCTCCCTCTTCTTCTTCTGTCAGGTCCTCTAGATCCTGTAGTCGTTTATTTAGCCTCTCCGCAGTGTATGCTGCTCCTTCCTTGTAGCTGGGTCTCGCTTGGACCGGTCGGGGAAGGGGGTCTGCGGGGGGTATAGGCTCTCTCTGGTGGTCAAGTTCAGGGTCGCTTGGTCGGTTAGGGGATGCTGCCCTTGACTGTTGTCTCGACGAGGCCCTTGAACCCCTGGCGGAGGGAGAGGGTGTTGCCTTGGTGATCAGCTGCTCCATTAGCTGCGCTTGTAGTCTGTCGCGCTCGCCCTGTAGTCTGTCGCGCTCGGCTTCGCGCTGGATGAGAGCGATGTCGCGCTCTGCTTCTCTTTGGGCACCGTCAGCGGCGCGCTGGGTGTCGGACCGGTCTCTTGCCATATTCTCTTCCGTCTGAAGGCGTCTCATCTCCAGGCGTATGTGCTCTTCTTCGCTCCGTTGCTGTGTTTGGAGTCGATCGCGTTCACCCTGAAGTCGATCGCGTTCACCCTGGAGTCGATCGCGTTCGGTAGAGGCTGTCAGGCTGACGAGGAACGCCTGTGACAGCATCCTCTCCGCTTCGCTGGGGGAAGACGCTTGTAGAGGTGAGCCGCTCCTGGCTGTCCTTTGTTGGGGAGTCCTGGAGCTCTATCTCCTCGGCGCTCTCCTCATCTTGTTCCGTGCAGGGTTCCACCTCTGGAGGGTTGTCTTCCTCCCGGAGCTGGTCGGGGACTACTTCTTCGGTATTGGCGGGGGGTAAAGGCATGTCTGTTTCCTCCTGGTCCCCACCGTGAGCTTGGTCAGTTACATTAGAACCCACTAGGGCCTCTGTGGTCGGGGTAACCTGGTCGTTAAGGTCAGACATAATTTTACTTTCTACTTTTACCGCGTTTACCGTCTGTAGAAGGCTAGGTAGTTGACTGACAGCGTAATCCTCTAAGTACTGAGGTGTCTGTCGTCTGCGCCGCGGGCGTTCTACGTTAGGAGGACCATTTCGTGGAGTGTTCATCATAGGCCATTTCAATATTAATAACACTATATTAATATTACACTAGTTACCATCCGGCTCGAAGGACCAATTGTAACTGAGGGGTACAATTCCCTGACTGTATTGATAATTATGGTATCATTAAACCACTACCGCTTGATGTACTTTAACTTCTGGCCATACAGTACACGATATCTAAGTATGATGAACACTTTCCCACATATGAAATCAGGTCCACACAAATATAACAGTTGAAGGTTTAATATAGCAAAAGGTATATACAACATTCACTTAATTACATTTATGATTTGAATGCACTTGTAAGGCAAATGAGTATTCGTAGGCAAATCAACACTGAATGTCCAATCTCTGGTTACGCAGGAAGCAAGTATACAACCTGGTTCTTTAGGGAACTATAGCGATGGTACTTAAGGATTATAGCGGGATACTAAAGGGGTCCTGCTGGTTGTAAGTCAGTAGGGGGGGGGGGGGTTTGGAGAGCCGTCAGCTGCATCCCATCTGGCCAACGATTCCTGGGGAGAATTCAGGTACAGAACACAGTGCCCGCAGGATCTTGATCCACAGATGAATACACTTGGGCCCTCTTGTAGACGGTAGCTGTAGGCTGTAGGTCCACAACGAAGGAGAAGCGAGGCGGCCTCGGTCTGGGTTGAGCGCCGTCTCACCTGGGCTCCTCTCGGGGGTAATTCCAACACTCACCGGCGTTGGCTGTTATCCGCTCCACAAATCAAAGCACCCAAAGCAAATAGATATTCCATGCCATATAGGCTCAGCAGTCGTCCGGGTAGGTAATCCAATGTGCAGGTCCCCCTCGGTCCTCGTCTAGAACTCCTCGGATGCAAGCACCACACGTGGTCTGCCCAGCCTGGTTAAGCTTCTAGATAACACGAGGAGGCGATGGGGGTGCTACTCACTTTAGAACTCGATACCGCACGATGCACCATACATAATAGACTATTATTAACTTAATAGAAATACGTCCCACTCGACGGTACAGTGCCAAACTATGACAATTCAGCTATGAATTTACACGAGGTCTCAATGCCTATTCTGGGGCCAAATAGGCCATACTGCACCACACGTGGGTCGTGGGTGAGGCTTCACGTCTGTTACTAGGTTGGAGGGTAAAGGACTAATGGACTAAAAAAAGTTCTACTTTACTTGCGCCATATTTATATGCACGGTGAACAAATAGTACCATTCGTATTTCGGTAGCCGTATTCCTACGCGGAACCGGGGCTAGTTGGGACATGTTCGTCGGCACTATTGAACTTGACTCAAGGGGCTTGTCTGCTGGCGCCAGGTTCTTGTCCAATGAGAGAATGAACTATTATGGGCTGTAGTAGACTAAAGGGATATTCAGTATATATGTACAAAGAATATACAAGGGATATCAAACGATATACAAATACTATTAAATATATATCCATAAATAAATATATATATTCGGTTTAATCTGATCCTTCACAACAGGGAGGGTCCTGATTAATGTGCTGCATTGCAATGTGCAGGGTGAAACACTTGCATAATTCTACATTTTGATCAATATCAAGAGAGTCCATTATTATATTATTGTTATATTGTTCATTAGAAAATACCATGCATATAACCAAACGTCTAACTATATAGTCAATGTAATGGTACATAAATTGTGGTATTTACTTGGCTAGAACAGGTCTTTGCTTCAATTGCTGCAACGTGCGGCTTCTTGAAACTGGTACGTGATTCTGGAAAAAGAAAGAAAAAAGGGGGGAGGGTCCTGATTAATGTGCTGCATTGCAATGTGCAGGGTGAAACACTTGCATAATTCTACATTTTGATCAATATCAAGAGAGTCCATTATTATATTATTGTTATATTGTTCATTAGAAAATACCATGCATATAACCAAACGTCTAACTATATAGTCAATGTAATGGTACATAAATTGTGGTATTTACTTGGCTAGAAAGGTCTTTGCTTCAATTGCTGCAACGTGCGGCTTCTTGAAACTGGTACGTGATTCTGGAAAAAGAAAGAAAAAAGGGGGGAGGGTCCTGATTAATGTGCTGCATTGCAATGTGCAGGGTGAAACACTTGCATAATTCTACATTTTGATCAATATCAAGAGAGTCCATTATTATATTATTGTTATATTGTTCATTAGAAAATACCATGCATATAACCAAACGTCTAACTATATAGTCAATGTAATGGTACATAAATTGTGATATTTACTTGGCTAGAACAGGTCTTTGCTTCAATTGCTGCAACGTGCGGCTTCTTGAAACTGGTACGTGATTCTGGAAAAAGAAAGAAAAAAGGGGGGAGGGTCCTGATTAATGTGCTGCATTGCAATGTGCAGGGTGAAACACTTGCATAATTCTACATTTTGATCAATATCAAGAGAGTCCATTATTATATTATTGTTATATTGTTCATTAGAAAATACCATGCATATAACCAAACGTCTAACTATATAGTCAATGTAATGGTACATAAATTGTGGTATTTACTTGGCTAGAACAGGTCTTTGCTTCAATTGCTGCAACGTGCGGCTTCTTGAAACTGGTACGTGATTCTGGAAAAAGAAAGAAAAAAGGGGGGAGGGTCCTGATTAATGTGCTGCATTGCAATGTGCAGGGTGAAACACTTGCATAATTCTACATTTTGATCAATATCAAGAGAGTCCATTATTATATTATTGTTATATTGTTCATTAGAAAATACCATGCATATAACCAAACGTCTAACTATATAGTCAATGTAATGGTACATAAATTGTGCTATTTACTTGGCTAGAACAGGTCTTTGCTTCAATTGCTGCAACGCGCGGCTTCTTGAAACTGGTACGTGATTCTGGAAAAAGAAAGAAAAAAGGGGGGAGGGTCCTGATTAATGTGTTGCATTGCAATGTGCAGGGTGAAACGCTTGCATAATTCTACATTTTGATCAATATCAAGAGAGTCCATTATTATATTATTGTTATATTGTTCATTAGAAAATACCATACATATAACCAAACGTCTAACTATATAGTCAATGTAATGGTACATAAATTGTGGTATTTACTTGGCTAGAACAGGTGTTTGCTTCAATTGCTGCAACGCGCGGCTTCTTGAAACTGGTACGTGATTCTGGAAAAAGAAAGAAAAAAGGGGGGAGGGTCCTGATTAATGTGTTGCATTGCAATGTGCAGGGTGAAACGCTTGCATAATTCTACATTTTGATCAATATTAAGAGAGTCCATTATTATATTATTGTTATATTGTTCATTAGAAAATACCATGCATATAACCAAACGTCTAACTATATAGTCAATGTAATGGTACATAAATTGTGGTATTTACTTGGCTAGAACAGGTCTTTGCTTCAATTGCTGCAACGTGCGGCTTCTTGAAATTGGTACGTGATTCTGGAAAAAGAAAGAAAAAAGGGGGGAGTGTAACTGAGGGGTACAATTCCCTGACTGTATTGATAAGTATGGTATCATTAAACCACTACCGCTTGATGTACTTTAACTTCTGGCCATACAGTACACGATATCTAAGTATGATGAACACTTTCCCACATATGAAATCAGGTCCACACAAATATAACAGTCGAAGGTTTAATATAGCAAAAGGTATATACAACATTCACTTAATTACATTTATGATTTGAATGCACTTGTAAGGCAAATGAGTATTCGTAGGCAAATCAACACTGAATGTCCAATCTCTGGTTACGCAGGAAGCAAGTATACAACCTGGTTCTTTAGGGAACTATAGCGATGGTACTTAAGGATTATAGCGGGATACTAAAGGGGTCCTGCTGGTTGTAAGTCAGTAGGGGGGGGGGGGGTTTGGAGAGCCGTCAGCTGCATCCCATCTGGCCAACGATTCCTGGGGAGAATTCAGGTACAGAACACAGTGCCCGCAGGATCTTGATCCACAGATGAATACACTTGGGCCCTCTTGTAGACGGTAGCTGTAGGCTGTAGGTCCACAACGAAGGAGAAGCGAGGCGGCCTCGGTCTGGGTTGAGCGCCGTCTCACCTGGGCTCCTCTCGGGGGTAATTCCAACACTCACCGGCGTTGGCTGTTATCCGCTCCACAAATCAAAGGACCCAAAGCAAATAGATATTCCATGCCGTATAGGCTCAGCAGTCGTCCGGGTAGGTAATCCAATGTGCAGGTCCCCCTTGGTCCTCGTCTAGAACTCCTCGGATGCAAGCACCACACGTGGTCTGCCCAGCCTGGTTAAGCTTCTAGATAACACGAGGAGGCGATGGGGGTGCTACTCACTTTAGAACTCGATACCGCACGATGCACCATACATAATAGACTATTATTAACTTAATAGAAATACGTCCCACTCGACGGTACAGTGCCAAACTATGACAATTCAGCTATGAATTTACACAAGGTCTCAATGCCTATTCTGGGGCCAAATAGGCCATACTGCACCACACGTGGGTCGTGGGTGAGGCTTCACGTCTGTTACTAGGTTGGAGGGTAAAGGACTAATGGACTAAAAAAAGTTCTACTTTACTTGCGCCATATTTATATGCACGGTGAACAAATAGTACCATTCGTATTTCGGTAGCCGTATTCCTACGCGGAACCGGGGCTAGTTGGGACATGTTCGTCGGCACTATTGAACTTGACTCAAGGGGCTTGTCTGCTGGCGCCAGGTTCTTGTCCAATGAGAGAATGAACTATTATGGGCTGTAGTAGACTAAAGGGATATTCAGTGTATATGTACAAAGAATATACAAGGGATATCAAACGATATACAAATACTATTAAATATATATCCATAAATAAATATATATATTCGGTTTAATCTGATCCTTCACAACAGCCGCCCCCTAATTAGTCCCACCTAATTAGCTAAGCAGAGACAGATTAACCGCACTGTCTACCACTCAAGGTCCGCTGTAAGGGTCAGTCAACTCACAAAGTCGTGGGGTCATGGTCGTCATCGATAGTGTCTGGGAGTCTTGGCAGTTCTATTAGCCTCGCCACGGGTCGTGTGTAAGTCCGCCCTTGGACGAGCACTTCAGCTGCTCGGACCTTGCCATCGGCACCGGTGATCACTTTGCTTACGCGGCCAGCCGGCCACATAGCTCTGGGTAGTGACTGGTCGATAATCATGACGACTGTTCCTTCTGTCAAATTGTCTCTCTTTTTTACCCACTTCTGGCGGGTCTGTAGAGACGGTAGATAGTGGAGTAGGAAGCTATTCCAAAACTTGTCAGCCAGTACTTGACTGTACCTACACATTCTTCGGCCGTTCGCTTCTTCAGGCCTGTACATTGTCTGGGGTAGCGCGGGTCCAGCCGCCCCATCAAGAGTGTGTTGGGGGTGACTGGGTCGACATCTGCTACATCACTTGAGACGTAACCGAGGGGCTTGGAGTTCAATACTCCCTCGATTTCCGTGAGGACTGTCATTAGGACTTCTTTCGCCACAGTCTGGGCCCCAAGCACGGCGTACAGGGCTGTCTTTATAGAACGTACTTCTCGTTCCCAGGTTCCACCGAAGTGGGGTGCGTTCGGGGGATTAAACTGGAAGTCAATCTGGGATGGAGCGAGGTGGGTCTTAAGTTCTGGGCCCATAGCTTGGAAGCTCTCTCTCAGCTCTCTTTCTCCGCCTTTGAAGTTTGTCCCGTGATCAGACAACAATGTAGACGGTTTTCCTTTCCGCGATGTGAATCTTCGGAAGGCCATAAGGAATGAGTCTGTGCTCATGGTTGGAAGGAGTTCGATATGTATCGCTCTGGTGGTCATGCATTTGAATACAATACCCCACCGCTTCTCGGTTCCTCTTCCTTTCTTTATATACAACGGGCCAAAACAGTCCATGCCTGTGGAGTGAAAGGGCTTGTCGCCGAGTCGGAGGCGACAGGGAGGTAGGTCAGCCATCCGGGGTATGCTGGGCTGCGCGCGCCACTTTCGGCAGTCTAGACAGGTTCGCTGGAAGCGTCGCACTGCTTCTCTCACTTGAAGTATCCAATAGCGACGTCTGATCTCCGCAAAGACTATCTCTGCTCCTGCGTGGTGCACATCCTCGTCGTATTTCTTTATGATCAGCTCTGTGACCTTGTGTCGGCTGTTCAAGACTATTGGGTACTTAACGTCATCCGGTAGGTAGGGGGCTCTCCGCAGACGACCACCCACTCTGATGAGATTATGGGCGTCACTCTCGGGTGCCAGGTGGAGCAGTCTGCTGTCTGATGGGACGGGCTTTCCTCCCTGTAGACAGTCTAGCTCATCGGGGAACGAGTCTCTCTGGGCTCGTTGTAGTAGAAGAAGTTCTGCTTCTTCGTAGTCAGCTGCTGAAATGTCAGTGGTGGGCTGAATCTCTGGGTGGTGCCACAGGAATGTCTTTAGCTGCGCACTCTGTAGGGTGAGGCAATCATCTATGTTGGGGTCTGTGGAGGCGACTGTGCTCAATCCACAGAACATAGGTTTCTTGTTTTCAGCCTCCTCTTTACTCGCCTCCCGTGGGGTGGGCGTAGGCCACTCTTCTTCCGGGAGCTTGAGGAACTCTGGTCCGTCACTGTAGATGTTGTGACGGGTGAGGTCATCTAGGGACATTCCCCGGGTGATGACGTCAGCTGGGTTGTGTTTGGTGTCCACATACCGCCAGCTTGCTGCTTCTGTTAACTCTTGAATCTCTGTGACTCTGACTCCCACGAAGACCTTGTATCTGCATGAATCAGACTTGATCCATGTGAGTACTGTCGTAGAGTCTGACAACAAGATTGTTCTTTGCACCGGGATGGTGAGTTCACGTTGGATTAACGTGGCTAGATGCGCTCCTGCTAGGGCTGCGCAGAGCTCTAGACGCGGGATAGATTGTTGCTTTCGTGGGGCTATTCTTGAGCGAGCCAGGATGAAAGCGGTGTGTATCTCTCCTCCCTTCTCTTGGGCACGCAAGTAGGCCACAGATCCATAGGCTACTTCGGAGGCGTCGCTGAAGACGTGTAGATCCATCTTGCATGTCTCTGGCCTCACTGTGGGTGGGAAGTAGCTGCGGCGTATGTTGACGCCTGGGAGTGAGCGGAGTTCCGTCTCCCACTCTCTCCATGTGGAGGCAAGGTGTGCGGGTATTGGGTCGTCCCAGCCCTGGTCCTTGTCCCATAGTGCTCGTACAATCATCTTTGCCCTGGTGGTGTAGGGTAGAATACATCCCAACGGGTCATATTGTCTGGCGAGTGTTCTGTACACACTCCGTCTGGTGGTCGGTATCGCCGTCGACCTTCCCTGCTCCGTGGTCAGGGGTTTGTGTCTATAGTGGAGCGAGTCTGTTTTGAAGCGCCAGACTAGTCCTAGTGTCATTTCTTGGGCTTCTCCTGGGATGGTCGCCATCCAGGTCTCGCTACTGGCTGCCTTGTCCGCGGGGGAGAGGCTGCGCAATACTTGCGGGTCGCTGCTGGCCCACTGCCTTAGATCAAAGCCGCCTTTGATCAGGGAGGCGCGTAGCTTGAGTAGGAGAGCCTCGGCTTCTTCTTGGGTCGAAACGCTTTGTAAACAGTTGTCCACGTAGAAACTGTTCTTCACACTGTGTCGGACCTCTTCATCTGCTGCTGGGTCCTCTGCAACGTGTTTCTGCAGTGCAAATGTAGCACAGCACGGGCTGCATGTGGTTCCGAAGGGGAGGACTTCCCATTGGTAGATGGCTGGGTGCTCATCTCCGATCCTCTCTCTCCATAGGAACCGCAGTAGAGGCTTATCCTCCTCCACTAGTCTCACCTGCAGGAACATCCCTTTGATATCCCCGCTGATAGCCACCTTGTCCTGGCGGAAGCGTAGTAGCACGCCTAGTAGAGAGGGGCCGAGTGTGGGGCCGGGCAAGAGCTCTTTATTCAGATTCTGGGATCCGATCTGGTAGCTGCAGTTAAACACAATGCGATCCTTGCCGTTGTGGTGGACCTTGTGGTGCGGCACGTACCATGATTCGGTCGTCTAATCGGCCTCTTTAATGTCAATCTTCATTACGTGTCTCGCTGTGATTAGCTTCTCAATCTCAGCGCGGTACACACTCTCTTGAGCGGGGTCTTTGGCTAGGCGCCGCTCTGTGTTCAATAGATACCGCTCCGTAGCTTCTTTCGTGGCGTGAAAGGTGGGCATTCCCTCTCGCCTCAGGAGTGGAGTTGCGTATCTCATCACTCCGCTGACTGTGACTCTCTTTGTCCCTTGCTCGAGGAGGTTTATGGCGTAAATGTCTTCTTTAGAACGAATGTCTTTCTTTTCGTTCTTAAAGGGCATTGTCTCTAGTGTCCATAGCCTCTCGACATGCTGCAGGAGAGTGGTGTCTTCTTCTGTCACTCTGGAGTGGAGGCAGCTAGTGGCTGCTGTTCGGTTGAGAGATTTAGCGAGGGGGCCTTGTAATGTCCATCCTAGGCGGGTCTCGACTGCTGCAGGACAGCCTCTGGGTCCTGTATGGACCCGGTCTATCGGGACTATGAGGTCGGCATGGTCGGAGCCTATCAGCAGGGTCGGGGTGGCGCCGTCTATGAGCGGGATAGGTAGTTGACGCAGGTGCACATATTTATCCATCAGTTTGGCGATGGGGTAGGTGTACTGTGATAGTCCTATTTCTTGGCTGGTGAAAGCATTTGTAATCCTATACCGTCTCTCTGGCTGCCCGCTTGCTGCGATAGTGAAGGAGACATTCTCGCCTTTTATCGTCTTTAAATCTCTTCTTATTGTCCGAATCGTCATCTGGTTCTCGCTCCCCCGCAGTCCCAGCTGGGCCGCAGCGGATGCGAGGAGAAGTGTCTTCTCTGACCCGTCATCCAGGACGGCGTAAGTGTCCATGACTTTATCTTGGTGGCTCAACGTTACACGGACTACCTTTAAGAGCACCTGGGCGCCGCTGCTGCTGGCGGGGTCAATGTACATGACACTTGCCTTTGTGCTGCTCGATGGTGCAGGTGCAGGCTTTCTTCTGTTACTGTCGTGTAGGACATCTAGGTGGGCTCCGTCACACCGACTGCACCTCTTCTTTAGGCGGCACTCGGCTGCCATGTGACTGCGCGCACATCGGTAACAGCGCCTGTTGGACTTTATCCATTGACTCACTTCTTCTGCATTCATCTTCTTGAACGGGTCACATTGTGACAGCCAGTGTTCCTTCTCGCAGTACGGGCACACCATCTTCCACTTCTCTTTTCTCGAGGGGGTACTGTGGTTCTTACTGCTCGGTACTGATTCTGATTGGTGCATGACAGTCACTGATCTTCTTCCATCGTTTACTCTCCTAGGTCCCTCTCTGGAGCTTGGTGTGCTCCGCACGAATGTATCCAAGCGTAGGCTGCTGACTTCTCTCGTCAGGAAGTCGGCTAAATCGAGGAGGGATGGTTCGGGACCGTTAGGATCACGGTGGTCTCTTTGCCACCTAAAGCGCTCTTGTCTGGCGGGCGGCAGCTTCTCTAAAATCCTCTCGACGTTAGAGTTGGCGTATAGCTCGTGCATACCCTTTTCTCGTTGCGCTCCCAGCATCCCTACCAGGGACTGCACTTTTATAGACAGGTCGTCTAGTGAGCGATTGTCTGTTGCTGGGGGTATCTCTTGGATTACGTAATCCCATATACGTCCATATCTCTGGTCCAGCGCTGCTAGAGCCGCGGTGTATGGGGTCGTAGAGGTGGCATAGGCTAGCGCTATATTGTGCGCTCGGGGTACTTTCAGGTGCTTCAGTAATATTGCATACTTGTGGCGTTCGTCAACGACATCCACCATCATTGTCTCTAAGCACATCCGGAGCTCCGTGTACTGTGCTCGATTCTCATGGGTGAAGTCTGGAAACGTCGGTGTGCCAATGTATGACGCCGTGGATGGCTGGCACATCGGTGAGCGTTGGGAGAGAGGCCTCCTAGGCGAGTCTCCTCTTGCGCCTCTCTGTGGGCTGGTACCGGCAGGGTACCATGGCCCGCTGGTCCAGGTGCTGTTCCTCGGGGCTGGTCGTGCGTCATGCTCACCCGTGAATAGAGTCGGGGGTCTGTAGCGCAGCGCCGCGGGGGTATAGCCTGGGCTGTACTGGACCTCCTGGTCCGGTGGAGTACTGTGCTGTCGTCGGGCTTGGTTCTCCTCCTCTCCCTCTTCTTCTTCTGTCAGGTCCTCTAGATCCTGTAGTCGTTTATTTAGCCTCTCCGCAGTGTATGCTGCTCCTTCCTTGTAGCTGGGTCTCGCTTGGACCGGTCGGGGAAGGGGGTCTGCGGGGGGTATAGGCTCTCTCTGGTGGTCAAGTTCAGGGTCGCTTGGTCGGTTAGGGGATGCTGCCCTTGACTGTTGTCTCGACGAGGCCCTTGAACCCCTGGCGGAGGGAGAGGGTGTTGCCTTGGTGATCAGCTGCTCCATTAGCTGCGCTTGTAGTCTGTCGCGCTCGCCCTGTAGTCTGTCGCGCTCGGCTTCGCGCTGGATGAGAGCGATGTCGCGCTCTGCTTCTCTTTGGGCACCGTCAGCGGCGCGCTGGGTGTCGGACCGGTCTCTTGCCATATTCTCTTCCGTCTGAAGGCGTCTCATCTCCAGGCGTATGTGCTCTTCTTCGCTCCGTTGCTGTGTTTGGAGTCGATCGCGTTCACCCTGAAGTCGATCGCGTTCACCCTGGAGTCGATCGCGTTCGGTAGAGGCTGTCAGGCTGACGAGGAACGCCTGTGACAGCATCCTCTCCGCTTCGCTGGGGGAAGACGCTTGTAGAGGTGAGCCGCTCCTGGCTGTCCTTTGTTGGGGAGTCCTGGAGCTCTATCTCCTCGGCGCTCTCCTCATCTTGTTCCGTGCAGGGTTCCACCTCTGGAGGGTTGTCTTCCTCCCGGAGCTGGTCGGGGACTACTTCTTCGGTATTGGCGGGGGGTAAAGGCATGTCTGTTTCCTCCTGGTCCCCACCGTGAGCTTGGTCAGTTACATTAGAACCCACTAGGGCTTCTGTGGTCGGGGTAACCTGGTCGTTAAGGTCAGACATAATTTTACTTTCTACTTTTACCGCGTTTACCGTCTGTAGAAGGCTAGGTAGTTGACTGACAGCGTAATCCTCTAAGTACTGAGGTGTCTGTCGTCTGCGCCGCGGGCGTTCTACGTTAGGAGGACCATTTCGTGGAGTGTTCATCATAGGCCATTTCAATATTAATAACACTATATTAATATTACACTAGTTACCATCCGGCTCGAAGGACCAATTGTAACTGAGGGGTACAATTCCCTGACTGTATTGATAAGTATGGTATCATTAAACCACTACCGCTTGATGTACTTTAACTTCTGGCCATACAGTACACGATATCTAAGTATGATGAACACTTTCCCACATATGAAATCAGGTCCACACAAATATAACAGTCGAAGGTTTAATATAGCAAAAGGTATATACAACATTCACTTAATTACATTTATGATTTGAATGCACTTGTAAGGCAAATGAGTATTCGTAGGCAAATCAACACTGAATGTCCAATCTCTGGTTACGCAGGAAGCAAGTATACAACCTGGTTCTTTAGGGAACTATAGCGATGGTACTTAAGGATTATAGCGGGATACTAAAGGGGTCCTGCTGGTTGTAAGTCAGTAGGGGGGGGGGGGGGTTTGGAGAGCCGTCAGCTGCATCCCATCTGGCCAACGATTCCTGGGGAGAATTCAGGTACAGAACACAGTGCCCGCAGGATCTTGATCCACAGATGAATACACTTGGGCCCTCTTGTAGACGGTAGCTGTAGGCTGTAGGTCCACAACGAAGGAGAAGCGAGGCGGCCTCGGTCTGGGTTGAGCGCCGTCTCACCTGGGCTCCTCTCGGGGGTAATTCCAACACTCACCGGCGTTGGCTGTTATCCGCTCCACAAATCAAAGCACCCAAAGCAAATAGATATTCCATGCCATATAGGCTCAGCAGTCGTCCGGGTAGGTAATCCAATGTGCAGGTCCCCCTCGGTCCTCGTCTAGAACTCCTCGGATGCAAGCACCACACGTGGTCTGCCCAGCCTGGTTAAGCTTCTAGATAACACGAGGAGGCGATGGGGGTGCTACTCACTTTAGAACTCGATACCGCACGATGCACCATACATAATAGACTATTATTAACTTAATAGAAATACGTCCCACTCGACGGTACAGTGCCAAACTATGACAATTCAGCTATGAATTTACACGAGGTCTCAATGCCTATTCTGGGGCCAAATAGGCCATACTGCACCACACGTGGGTCGTGGGTGAGGCTTCACGTCTGTTACTAGGTTGGAGGGTAAAGGACTAATGGACTAAAAAAAGTTCTACTTTACTTGCGCCATATTTATATGCACGGTGAACAAATAGTACCATTCGTATTTCGGTAGCCGTATTCCTACGCGGAACCGGGGCTAGTTGGGACATGTTCGTCGGCACTATTGAACTTGACTCAAGGGGCTTGTCTGCTGGCGCCAGGTTCTTGTCCAATGAGAGAATGAACTATTATGGGCTGTAGTAGACTAAAGGGATATTCAGTGTATATGTACAAAGAATATACAAGGGATATCAAACGATATACAAATACTATTAAATATATATCCATAAATAAATATATATATTCGGTTTAATCTGATCCTTCACAACAGGGAGGGTCCTGATTAATGTGCTGCATTGCAATGTGCAGGGTGAAACACTTGCATAATTCTACATTTTGATCAATATCAAGAGAGTCCATTATTATATTATTGTTATATTGTTCATTAGAAAATACCATGCATATAACCAAACGTCTAACTATATAGTCAATGTAATGGTACATAAATTGTGGTATTTACTTGGCTAGAACAGGTCTTTGCTTCAATTGCTGCAACGTGCGGCTTCTTGAAACTGGTACGTGATTCTGGAAAAAGAAAGAAAAAAGGGGGGAGGGTCCTGATTAATGTGCTGCATTGCAATGTGCAGGGTGAAACACTTGCATAATTCTACATTTTGATCAATATCAAGAGAGTCCATTATTATATTATTGTTATATTGTTCATTAGAAAATACCATGCATATAACCAAACGTCTAACTATATAGTCAATGTAATGGTACATAAATTGTGGTATTTACTTGGCTAGAAAGGTCTTTGCTTCAATTGCTGCAACGTGCGGCTTCTTGAAACTGGTACGTGATTCTGGAAAAAGAAAGAAAAAAGGGGGGAGGGTCCTGATTAATGTGCTGCATTGCAATGTGCAGGGTGAAACACTTGCATAATTCTACATTTTGATCAATATCAAGAGAGTCCATTATTATATTATTGTTATATTGTTCATTAGAAAATACCATGCATATAACCAAACGTCTAACTATATAGTCAATGTAATGGTACATAAATTGTGATATTTACTTGGCTAGAACAGGTCTTTGCTTCAATTGCTGCAACGTGCGGCTTCTTGAAACTGGTACGTGATTCTGGAAAAAGAAAGAAAAAAGGGGGGAGGGTCCTGATTAATGTGCTGCATTGCAATGTGCAGGGTGAAACACTTGCATAATTCTACATTTTGATCAATATCAAGAGAGTCCATTATTATATTATTGTTATATTGTTCATTAGAAAATACCATGCATATAACCAAACGTCTAACTATATAGTCAATGTAATGGTACATAAATTGTGGTATTTACTTGGCTAGAACAGGTCTTTGCTTCAATTGCTGCAACGTGCGGCTTCTTGAAACTGGTACGTGATTCTGGAAAAAGAAAGAAAAAAGGGGGGAGGGTCCTGATTAATGTGCTGCATTGCAATGTGCAGGGTGAAACACTTGCATAATTCTACATTTTGATCAATATCAAGAGAGTTCATTATTATATTATTGTTATATTGTTCATTAGAAAATACCATGCATATAACCAAACGACTAACTATATACTATCTGTATGTCATGTATGTCCCTCCTTATGCCATAAATGTCATCATGTGTATGTCATAAATGTCACTATGAATTGAAAATGGGGGACCCTGATGTAAACGAGACAAAAACGTCTTTCTCTGGTCTGCATCCCCTTAACAATTGTGTGTATTGAGCCATACTGTATTGTACCCCTTCTGCAATCTGTTAAATAAAGTTTTCATTCATTCATTCAACATTAGCAGGACCAGTGGCACGCCAAACAGCCTGCAAACTACCTGGCGTTCTATCGCTCTAAGACAAACTCTAACCTTAACCAACTTCGAAAGAGTGCCTAAGCTTAACCTGTTCCACCCCAGGTGAAAATCAGTAAAAATGTATACCTAGGTAAATGGAATATTGCTCCACTTCTACAAGGGCTATTTGCATATTCTTGGTATCTAGGAACATCTATGGACCTCAATGAATGTATTCTCAGTGTCAGAAATATTGTGTCTATTACTAGGCTTGCTTAAATTCTGATGAAACAAAGGAAAATATGAATTATGATTTTTCTTTTCATCTTTGACAGTGAATAAAACCATGATAATAATGACCAAACTTAAAAAACTGCCACTGAGCTCATTCAGTACCCTCTTGAGATCATGTGTACAAAAGATCTAAGGAAATTAATAAAGGGAATATGATCAAATTGAAGGTTTTGTATATACAGTACTGAATTCTCCAATCCGGACCAATGCAATTTGAAATATTATTATAGAATATAGAATATATGCTTATACATTACCTTATTATAGCCAATTCGCACATTTATATATATATATACATATAGTATCTTTCAAATGGCCGAGTTCAATTTGGATATAGTATCACCAAGCGTGCATAATAACATATACTGATATTTAATGTAATCGACTGTACTTTTTTATTTCTCCCACAGTGTAATCATTTTGTAACTAATTTCAGATCTAATTATTCCTACATGATTACAATAGTGTGGAGAAACTGACTGCGTTTCAATATTTGTCAAAAACGTTACCTTTTGTAGCTTATTATCGCGAATCATAACAATTATTGATATGTTTCATTCAGAACGCCGAACTTTGAACGACCATAGCGGACCACAGGAAGTGTAGTTTGGTGAAATTTCAACACTGGCAGATAGCTAGCGAGGTCCTCTTGAAAATGGCCGCAAAAAGATTCCAATTCTGATCGTTCAACATTTTCATTTCCGCTTCCGGGTCAAAAACGCGAGCTGAAAAAAAAACTTAAAATGATATAAACTCACTTTTAACCTATTGCTAAACTATTGCCAACCTAACGTTTTACATTCTACATGTATTTGTGACATAGTAGTGATAATAATACTTGAAAACGTTTGATTTTAAAAACGTTAATTTATGGCATCACTCATAAAAATATTAATATATGATAATAATGTCAAAAAGGGGTCGGTACCAGCCAGGTATCAACGTTAGCTCCCGGAACGATAGCCAGTTAGTTAGCACCAGCCAGGTATCAAGGTTAGCTCCCGGAACGATAGCCAGTTAGCCGGGAGCTAACGTTGATACCTGGCTGGTGCTGGCTAACTGGCTATCGTTCCGGGAGCTAACGTTGATACCTGGCTGGTGCTAACTAACTGGCTATCGTTCCGGGAGCTAACATTGATACCTGGCCTCTTATATTCTTATATGCAACAGGTGGATATCACTAAACACAAAAATCAAGAAACATTATAGCTAACTGCTAACGCTACTAGCTAAATTAGCTTCAGCTAGCAGGCATGCATAACGGTTAATATAATATTCTCTACCATGTAAAAACGAACACGGCACTACTCCACTGGCGTTTGCAATCGAAAGCATACATACAACATACAACATACAACATAATCGACATTATTGCCATGCATTACTCACCAGTCTTAACTATGCAGAGAGACATGAGGTAGCTAGCTGCCAGGAAGCTGCCGCACAGGTGCATTCTGGGAGGCGGGGCACAAGTGCAGTGCAGTCTGGGTGATGAGACAATGACGACAGCATACGTTGAGCAGCATACGTTGATTCAACATTTATTAGATATTGGCATTTCAATCATTAAAATGCAACCACAAAACAATATTGATTCAATGACATGTTTTCAACATTAGTCAATTGCTTCATCAGTTAATGGGATTCACCATCAATCGTCGACCTTAACCAAAAATCAAGCATTTTGACCATAAATCAACATTGAATTAACACCTTTTGCTATCTGGGACATCTGTTCTTTCCTTAAAGTGACTTTTTATATACCTCATTCCTTTAAAGTGACTTCTCCATTATTTAAATTGACATTTTCACATTTAAACTCATCCAATGCTTCCAAAGACATGTTGTCTCCGATCATGGGCAGAGATGAATTCCTCACAGAGTTCTCTCATGTCAAAGGCATCAACTCTTTCTTGATGTATACTGCCACACTGTTCAACCTTTTCTGCTTCATGGAGTTGCGAAGCCAGGTCTTCAACCTCCGGAGTCCGCTGAAACGCCTCTCAGCTTCAGCAGAGGATGTGGGAACAACCAGCAATAGCCTCACAAGGACTAGGCGACAGCGTAGCAAAACTTAGTTTGCTTTGAAGAAGTAGCTTTCTCCTCTTGGGCGACGGATTTTAACACACACCTTGGGCAACGTATTTTAACACACACTTTGGCTGACGACCCGAGCTATTATTATGCAAAGACAAGTACTTTAGCGAGTGGGTACTTGGCCCGTGCAGGGCAAGAATGCGACCCCCATCTACTGCTCTTTGCATAATAATAGGACAGGTAGTCAGACTCAGCTCTTTGGACGGTAAAACGTGGGAGGTACAATAACTGCATTCTGAAAACATGCGGGGGACACTTTCCGATGTCCCCGGCGTCAGTTACGCCCCTGGTTGTCCTCAACTATTTGAGAGGCCTTCTTTAATGTCTGTTTCTTGTGGATAGTGCTGAGTGGCTCCTGGTCCTTCCCAATGATCTTACCGCTGATCTTAACAACCCTGTCGAGAGATTTCCGGTTGATGACACGCATCACTCCAAACCATGATGTGATGGGCAACTTCAACCTGCCTGACTCATCTCAGTCAGACACAGTGGTCTACCTCCTACAATCCTTTGACCTGACTGCCACTGTCATGCCTCCCACCCACAAAGCAGGCAACTCCTTGGATCTCATATTTTCCCATAACTCCAGCATCATTAACACCACGGTAACTCCCCTGCATGTATCTGACTATTCCTTCATATCCTTCTCACTAACTCTCATGCTTAACCAAAAGCACTTCACCCAAACTCAAACTGTCTGTCAGACGCAACCTGCCCTCCCTATCACTCTCCACCCTCTCCTCTGACATACTATCCGCTCTACCTTTGAGTGACACCTTCTCTGCTCTCCCCCCAGAGACGGCAACCTCCACCCTCCTCTCAGCCCTCGCAACCTCCTTCGACAAGCCCTGTCCCCTTGTTGAGAAACCTGCCCGCCATTCCCCACCCAGTCCATGGCTGACGGATGCAGTGAGAGAACAAAGACAGGTCCTGAGAGCGGCTGAGAGGAAGCATAGAAAGTCACGCCTCACTGCTGACATCACCACATATCACAACCTCTTGTTAACATTCTCCAGAACAAATTACTACTGCCAAAGCTTCTTTCTTTCACCATAGGATCGAGGCCTCTGCCAAGAACCTTCGCAAACTGCATGCTACCATGTCCTCCCTCCTCACCCGCCCCCCCACCCCCCTCATCTCTCTCTGTTGAAGACTTTGCGATTTTCTTTGAGGAAAAAGTGGAGAACATCCGCAGCTCGTGCTCCCAACCCCCACCCATTCCAAATACTGAATTGAGAACCTCATCCTTCACTCTGTCATCTTTCTCTCCCATTACAGAAGCTGCAGTCGTAATATGGGCGAAGGCCAAACGCCCACGCCTGCGCGCTCCCGTGCATGCGCATACATGTTCCCTCTGTTGCGCACAAAACAGATGATACACCTTGTCTCATCCTTCCAGTGAAGTCGGGAGATCAAGCAACCCCCCACCACACCTACAGGGCTTGTATTTGGTTGTCGGTATCCTATTATTATGCAAAGTCTAGGTGGTAAGTGGCGCAACGAGTAATTTTATCACCTAGACTTTGCATAATAATAGGATGCGCGCACTTTGGCCTCAGTGACGAAGGCCAAACGCCGTTTGACCGCGTTTGCCCAGCACTGCACCCCTGAGAAGCTGAGACCCTGCCACTGGTAACGTCGAACCGTCTGACTACATGCCAGCTGGACCAGTTACCCTCCCCACTCCTCCAGACCATAGTACCAGACATCCTCCCATTCCTAACTGCAACCATCAACTCCTCCCTCAACTCGGGGGTGGTCCCCACCTCCCTAAAACAAGCCAGAGTCACACGGCTCATAAAAAAAAGAACCATGAACCCCACCGTCATAGGCAACTATCGTCCTGTCTCTATTCTCTCCTTCCTTCCTTTTTTTTTGGTCCACTTTTTCTCCCATTTTCAATTTTTCTCCCATCCCAATTTTCGTATCATCCAATTCAACCCTCCCCTGTCTTTGAACGCTGTTTCATGCCTCCCACAAGCCGGCTGCAATGTGGACTAAGTCATACATAGCACGAGTCCCCTCCGATACTCGAGGTAACAGCAGTCGCATCTTTTCCACCTGCGCGGCTCGATCTTTCAACGTCAGGGGTCTGGGCTTTGGAGGGGCCCCGCCCCCGTCGCTTCCTGATTCTACTGCGCAGGCGCACCAACCGACCTGTAGGAGTCGCTGTCCACAACGCCCGATCCCCACCCATCAGTTTCCCTCGCCCTAATACTGCCAATGTGTATTAGTGCGGACGACCAGCTAAACTCAAAGCAATGTGGAGCGCTGGGCTCGAACAGGGAGGCGAACCTGTTCGAGCCTAGTCTCCAGTATACGTGGTGAGCGCCTTGCCCACTGCACCACGTAGCCGCCTCTCTCCTTCCTTTCTAAAACACTTGAACGTGCTGTATCCAACCAACTTACTGCTTATCTCTTACAGAATG
Organism: Notolepis coatsorum; assembly: GCF_963971535.1. NCBI lineage: Eukaryota > Metazoa > Chordata > Actinopteri > Aulopiformes > Paralepididae > Notolepis > Notolepis coatsorum. The sequence continues at coordinate 138,242,301 of NC_140171.1, forward strand.
ACCTCCTAGACCCTAATCAGTCAGGCTTCTGGACTGGCCACTCCACATGAATGGCCCCCATTGTGGTCACAGAGGCACTTCACTTAGCAAAAGTGAAAGGCCTCTCCTCTGTCCTGATTATCCTAGATCTATCTGCAGCCTTCGACACAGTCAACCATCAGATCCTCTTCACGTCCCTCACAGGAATGGGAGTGGCTGGTTCTGCGCTGACATGGCTGACATCATACCTCAATGAACGCTCCTACCAAGTGTCATGGAGAGGGACCCTGTCGGCCACCTATCCCCTGCAGACGGGTGTCCCCCAGGGCTTGGTCCTAGGACCCCTTTTCTTTTCCCTCTACACTAAATCTCTGGGTAACATTATCATGTCTTATGCCTTCTCGTATCATTGCTATGCCGATGATACTCAACTCTTCCTCTCCTTCCCTCCCTCAGATATCCACGTCTCTCTGAGCGGATCTCAGCCTGTCTGTCTGACATCTCCGCCTGGATGACGACCAACCACCTCAAACTGAACCTAAGCAAAACAGAATTTCTCCACCTGCCGGCCAAATCCTCCCCCCTGACCGACCTTTCCATCACAGTCGAGAATGCAGCTGTGACCGCGTCACCAACCGCCAATAACCTTGGTGTTGTCCTCGACGACCAGTTGAACTTCTCTGCTCACATCGCAGCGACAACCAGAACCTGCAGATTCCTCCTGAGCAACATCAGAAGGATCCGCCCCTTCCTGACAAAATAAGCAACCCAACTCCTCATCCAATCAACAGTCATCTCCCGCCTCGACTACTGCAACGCACTGCTTGCTTTCCACCCGGCCACTGCCACCAAGCCTCTTCAACTCATTCAGAACGCAGCTGCCCGCCTGATCTCAAACCTACTGAAGTCAGTCCATGTCACCCCACTTCTTAGGGACCTGCACTGGCTCCCCATTGCTGCACGAATCCGCTTCAAGGCCCTCGACCTGGCATACCGTGCGGCAATGGGAACCGCTCCCGCCTACCTCCGGTCAATGGTCTCTAACTACACACCCTCAAGACCCCTACGCTCTGCATCTTCTGTCCATCTCAGACCGACTCCTATCCGAGCTCCGGGAGGGTGATCAAGGAGAAGCCGCCTTTTCTCAGTCCTTGCCCCACAATGGTGGAATGAACTGCCCACCCCAGTTAGGACAGCCAAAACCTGTCCAATCTTTCGCCGTCAACTAAAGACGCACTTCTTCAACCATTACCTGAAATGAAATTTTTTTTAAATAAAAATAAAATATCTAACCCTAACTAACCTTACTGTCATGCACTTGTCCTAATAAACTAACCTACACTGTAGCACTCAACACTTTGATGAACATTGTTACTCATTGCCCTTCCTGATGACTTGTAGTACAGAACTTGTAAGTCGCTTTGGATAAAAGCATCAGCTAAATGACTAAATGTAAGTGTTGAAGTTCATTATGGATTCCACAAAGGACTTGTAGAAAGCCTGCAGGATTGATGGTCGGACCTGAAGCTTCTTCATCTTCCTGAGGAAGAACAGTCGCTGTTGGCACTTAAGGTGAATATTCTTTGCATTGGTCTTAACTCATTGAGCGCCAATAACGAGATATCTTTTTTCTGAGAGTCAACGCTTGAGCACCAATAACGAGATATCAGGCCTTTGTGAGTGTGCCTGGGACCGGCAATGACGATTGAATCACGACAGGTGGCAGTATCGCCTACCTTATGAACTGCATGGGCCAGTTCAGTGAGAGCAACCAAAGCACTAGGGAGCACTAGGGAGTGAGCAGCAGTGAGCAAACTACAGCCATCTAACGTTCGACAATGGCGATCGCCTACAGCGAACTATTGGATATTATGAAGAAGAAAGACAAAATGGATTATATGGATGATGATTATGGATGATAAGGTGTGTTTCCACCAGACTATGTTGGACTCAGCACTTCTGGTAAATGATAAAAATAAGCAGTTCTGGTAAATCATAAAAATACTATAGTCAAACCGGCCGATGAGGAAACCTATTCGGCTCGGTGGTATAGTCTGGCCCGAGCACACAATAGTAACCTGCAATGCAATGGCGAGCAAACTATTGGATATTATTAAGAAGAAGACTAAACGGATTATATGGATGATGATTATGGATGATAAGGTGCGTTTTCCACCAGACTATGTTGGACTCAGCACTTCTCGTAAATCATAAAAATACTATAGTCAAACCGGCCGATGAGGAAACCTATTCGGCTCTGTGGTATAGTCTGGCCCGAGCAGACTACAGAAGAAGAAGACAATGGATGAGGGCCACCTAACGTTATATGTATTGATCCTGTTCTGATCCAAGACACTTGGAGCGAGAGTGGAGTACAGATGCAGCCATTAATTGTCTGTTGACCGATGTTTGGGCACCGTATTAACGGTAACGATGACCAGTAGGGGCGACCGGATACAGCAGGTGACAACGGCCTGGTGCACCGGCTGTCTGTTCATTCAGGAGCTCGGCGCTCGACAACGCTTTTTGTGGGGGAGAGAGAGGCAGAGAGAGAATGAACAAAATGCACTGCAATGTTGTGTTCTGACCACGTGTTTTTGTTAAAATACATGTTTTGTATGCCTCGTTTTATTAAATGTCCTTTGGGCGCAAGCGATTGATAACTGTGAATGTTGAAACGGCACAAGCTCTGGTGTTTTTTTTTGACAAACATATTTAATTAGCATTTTATAATGTTAATAATATGAGAGTCCACATTACAGTTCTACTTTTGTTTTGATGTGAACAGTGATGCTGCATAAGATGACTGCACTTAGCACTGACTGAGAAAGTACACATTACAGTTCTACTTTATAAAATGCTAATTGTAAATATGTTTGTCAATGTTAATAATATGAGAAAGATGACTGCACTGACTGAGAAAGTACATATTACAGTTCTTCTTTGACGTTTTAATGTTGGACCAAGGCATTGCATGTAATTAGAATACAGGCAAATAAAGGTTATTTAGTTTAAAGTACAATCTTGGCTGTCTTTTTCTCTCAACGCTTCAATAGGTAGATCTTGCCTTCACAAAAAAAAAAAAAATGATCTTGGGCTTAAAAAGGTTGGTGACCACTGTGTTAGAGTTACTATAATGATATTTCTCAAGCATACACATACAGCATTTATAACATGATGGCAGTGTGTTAGTCACCATTGTGGGCATTCATTATAATTATATTAATTTGTCTTCCTTCTGGGTATTACTTTGAAAAATGGCCACTTCCGCCTCTGTGCCTCACTTGGTCAATGAACCGACCACTGCACCGCACGAAGTGCACGGAGGAAGGCACATTTACATTGGAACAGCTGTAAATGCCTGCCCTAGTCTATTGCGAAGTCAGTCCATGTTTGAAGATTTTTTAAAGATTTCCAGTTCCAGTGTTCTATTGTCCATTTAAACCATTTTGCATGTATAACCAGTTATTATATAATTAATTAGAATGTTAGAATTCATTTTAGAATGATGATCAGTGTGACTGTAGGCCTACTCCTGAAAAAGTATAGTAATATGGTTTATTTGTATTGGGAAAGATACAGACACATTAGCTGGTTGAACAACATCTATATGTGTGGTAATAATGCAGATATTTAGTGTGTTTCTGTGAAAATGCGTGTGGCGCACGCCTCTGAATCCAACCAAAGCGAAAACGATTGCTTCCAGGCCGCGAGTAGCGCACCCGCTTCTATTCTGATGTGTTCATGCAGGGTGTTGTGTTCTGTAATGCATGTGAAAGCTGTACTTCCCAAGAGTCTCCACTATGGGGCGTAGTTGATACAATGCCATGTTATGCCTACAGGAAGTGAGAAGAAGAGTACACGTTGCTTGATGATGAGAGAACATGAAGTACCATGCTCGTACCTTAACCTGCTTGACTAAAAGGCTAAAAGAGTAACCTGCTTCCTGAGTCTTATGGCGCTTTTCCACTGCATAGTACCTACTCGACTCTACTCTACTCTACTCTACTCGCTTTAGGTACCTGGTACCATGTTGCTTTTCCACTGCAGGTACTAAAATAAAGTACTCAGTTTGTCTCCGTGTGGGGAGGCGGGGCTGCTGGTGATCAGCATGAGAGCTCACAGAGTGAATCCACAGTCACTTGATCCTCAATAGGAAACCAACCTAGATTTACCCTGAAGGACTGGTTCTGGCCGAACTGTTCGTTATACAAGTATCACAGAGACATTTCAAATGTACTCACAGTTGTACGAGGGTTTCGGACAGAGATACGGGATGGTTTGAAAGCTCGGCGTTGCTAATAAACATTTTAAATATTTTTTATAAACTGCTCAAAACGGCATTATTTCCGGCGTTGGGTGCATGATGCGCATGCGCTGTGATCACACCAGGCAGCCAACGCCGGAAATAATGCAGTGTTGAGCAGTTTATAAAAAATATTTAAAATGTTTATTAGCAATGCCGAGCTTTCAAACCATCCCGTATCTCTGTCCGAAACCCTCGTGCAACTGTGAGTACCTTTGAAATGTCTCTGTGATACTTGTATAACGAACGGTTCGGCCAGAACCAGTCCTTCATGGTAAATCTAGGTTGGTTTCCTATTAAGGAGCAAGTGACTGTGGATTCACTCGGTGCATCACAGTCACGAAAGGGGCTATGAGCTTGGCAAGCCAGAGTAAAACACAGTTTTCAATCAATCAATAACAACATTAACGAGACTCTCGTTGTGTCTATTCTGCTAACGCTAACGTTACCCCTCATTGTGTCTATTCTACAAGCGTTAACGTCAGCTAGGCTGTCTATATATGCTAACGTTAACGTTAGCATTAGGCTAACAACAACGCTGTAACGTTACCAGTCGCGTCTATTTGCTAACGTTAGCATTAGGTAATAACCGGTTTAAAATGGATGGTGATTACCTCACGTTGTGTCTATTCTACTAGCATTAACGTTACTCATACAAACAATCAATAGCGAGTTATATTGAACCCGCTATGTACGATAGCCATGCTAAAACGCTAGCACATTAGAACATTCCTTCCACCGTTGTGGAGCTTAAGCCTTAACAAGTCAGCGATCTTTTTGCGAGACTAAACTCTCCGCTCGGTGGCAAATTGTGTTGATGTCGGTTTTGTTTAATCAATATATGAGGCAGAATACACAGTGACTGTATCGTTTGTTTATTGAACTTGTGCCTGCTGCAACCATAATGAAATCCTATGCGAGACATCAAAGATGGCGGCTTTCTGTTTTCGTTCAGACCAGTTCAGACTCTCCAAAGTGACGCGTCTCTCTTCTGACCAATCAGTGGTCTGCAGTGTTTCACGTGACTTTTATAGTACCAGTTCTACCCGCTTGGCTCGCGCTTGGAACCAGACTCGAGCAGGGACTAAAAAAGTACAGAAAAAGTACCTGGTACCAGCCTCGTAATGGAAAACCGAAAATACCGAGTAGAGTAGAGTAGAGTAGAGTAGGTACCATGCAGTGGAAAAGCGCCGTTATTACTACACCCAGGGCCGCCTGGGAGAAATGCGAGGCCCTGTGCGAGATTTAAACGCGAGGCCCCCCCCCCCCCCCCCCCCCCCCTAAAAGGTATTTTTTTTTTTTTTTTTCATACAGTCAACATATTCTTAAATAATAGCGCTGCCCGAGGCTGGGCATGATACAGTCAACATATAGCAAGAGAGAGAGCGAGAGAGAGCTCCCGTTCTACAGTCAATATACAGTGTTATCGCTGCACAGACCCGGCAATGCCCCTGACCCTCCACCAGAGCAAGGCCATAGAGAGAGAGAGAGAGAGAGAGATAGAGAGAGAGAGAGAGAGAGAGAGAGAGAGAGAGACATTGGAAAGAAACAACCCAAAACCAGAGCAAATTGAAATGCTATTTGGCCCTAAACAGAGAGTACACAGTGGCAGAATACCTGAGCACTGTGACTGACCCAATACTAAGAAGATCCTTGACTAGGTACAGACTCAGCGAGCACAGCATAGCCATCGAGAAAGGCCGCCATAGGCAGACCTGGCTCCCAAGCGAAGACAGACCCACTGCACACAAGATGAGGTGGAAACCGAGCTCCACTTCTTAACAACCTGCCCACTATACCAAGACATATACTTCCCAAAAATTGCAAACACCCAAAGAGACTTTGAAAACATGGACAATAACTCAAAACTCCCATACCTACTGGGAGAAAAACAAGAATGTGAAATAAAGCCCATTTGAATTGAAGAGAGAGATAGATAGAGCATGTCTGTGTGTGTTAGAAAGAGAGAGATAGAGAGAGAGCATGTCTGTTTGTGTGTGTGTGTTAGAGAGAGAGCATGTATATGTGTGTTAGAAAGAGAGAGAAATATATAGAGAGAGAGCATGTCATTTTGTGTTAGAGAGAGATATAGAGCATGTCTGTGTGTGTTAGAAAGAGAGAGAGAGAGAGAGAGAGAGAGAGAGAGCATGTGTGTTTGTGTGTTAGAGAGAGAGAGCATGTCTGTGTGTGTGTGTGTTAGAGAGAGAGCATGTATGAGAGAGATAAGCAAAGATGATCCCCTAAAGGATATTCAACTTTTAATGGAAGAACAAAACAGATCAACACTTAAATCCAAAGAGAAGAGGGTCTATACCAGAGAAAACAAAAGTAGCAAGGAGCCAATGGCCGACATCAGCTAAATAGGCTAACTGCAAATAGAGTAGCCAGGTACTGACACCAAATGACGTCCTCTTCATCTTGGCATAACAATGCTGCACGCGCTCTCTCAAGGTTAGCTAACGCTAGTTAGCCTTTAGCTAAGCTAGCTACTAGCCGACATCATCATGGCTATCCCGACTGAACCACACGTTAGCACTCGATATTATAACGTAGCTAAAGCTAACTAGCTGTCCCTGCCTTTAGCTAAGCCGACATGGCTAGCCTGACTGAACTGTCTAACATGCAACAACTTTCATCTTCAGTCCATCTGCCGAATGACCGTCCTCTTCGTCTTGGCTGGCATAACTAAGCATAACCTCCATGCTGCACGCGAGAAATAGTCAAACGCAGCTGACACACGCCGGCCGTCTGTACACATGTAACGTAACCCCTCCCTTAGTTGAAACCAATAGTATGTCTGCTGCAGAGCTCCAGAGCTCCAATAGTGAGTGTCTGCTGCAGAGCCGCAGAGCCAGGAACAAGTCAGACACATTCTACAAACGTGTCTAATGTGAAATATATAAGCAAAACTAGGTTTTAGGTCTGTGATGAAAAAAGGCCTCGCGGGAAGGGGGGCCTCGCACAAAAAAAAAATAAAAAATAAAAAGAAATAATAAAAATAATAATAAAAAAAAAAAAAAAAAAAAAAATTGGTGCGAAGCCCCCCTTCCCGCGAGGCCCTGTGCGACCGCACTGCTCGCACACCCCCTGAGGCGGCCCTGACTACACCTACCTACATACAAAAAAAAAAGTACGTACAACCTAACAATTGGCGACGAGGACGTTGAACCGGGGAATTTTTTAACAGACGTTTTTACTGCAGGAGAAATGGCTAATCTACATGTAGCTTCTCCGACGTCGTTCTTAACCTGCCCTGGAGAACCTACCATGCCGTTTAAGACTTGGCACCAGATGTTCGAGAATTACATGCTGGTAATAAATGCGACTGGAAACGGTTGGTCCGAGGCTCGGAAGAGAGCTACCCTTCTACATTGCCTTGGTACCGAGGGTCAGCGGATTTTCTACACATTGCCAAATACAGGTGATTCCGTGGCTGACGCGGTGGCAGTGTTGAATGCACATTTTACTCCAAGAATCAACGTAGTAGTCGAGCGACACATGTTCAGAAAGCGTGCACAAGCACCGCATGAAAGCATTGCATAATATGTTGTTGCTTTACGTGACCTAGCTACCACATGTGACTTTGATAATAAAACTGAGGAAAATCTCCGGGATCAGTTGATTGAACATGTAGCTACCCCACGGATAAGGGAACGTCTACTGCTTGAACCAGGTTTGACGCTGGACAACGCTATCAATATAGCTACGCAGTTTGAAGCGGCTGTACTCCACGCTATGAGTACCGAGCGTGCGGCTCCAGTACAGGCCGTGATGCCGCGGTCTCAGAATACTTTCAAGAAACGGGACTGGCAGCGCTACCGTCCAGCTGAACCTGCTGATGCTACTGATTCTGCTTCCACTCGCTCTTGCTACCGATGTGGTTCGGGGAACCACCTGGCGAACTCTTCACAATGTCCAGCAGTTAAAAAGACTTGCAAATTATGCCAGAAAACAGGACATTTTGCTCGTGTCTGCCGTGCTAAAACACAGTCGGTGAGTACAGTGGAAATGATCGTATGCAATGTGCATGTACACACACCTACTACCCAGGCTCAAGAATTGAGACTGGTTGTGGACACAGGTTCAACAGTATCCATAATGCCACTGTCTACTTATGAGAAATACTTCAGTGAAACTACCCTATCTGCACCTACTGTTCGGCTGGTGTCGTACACCAATGCTAGCATACCTGTCATGGGGTGCCTACAGGCTCAGGTGAGGAGAGACAATGTCACGGTCCCTGCTACATTTTACGTCGTGGATAAAGGAACTCCCCTACTGGGAATGGACCTGTTGACTGCACTCCACCTCTGCATTAGTGGAACTACTGTCCTCCCCTCCTCCACTCCTACGCCGTCTACACCTGCTCCTGTGATGGCTACTACTGTCACAGCTCCTACGGCATTTGGCTGTGCAAAAGGCTTTGTGCATTGTGTAAAAATGTACCCTACTGTTAAGCCAGTCCACCAGAAGCTACGCCGCTTGCCTTTCGCGGTCAGGGACGCCGTCTCTACTGATACTACTACTGCTGCTGCGGATACTACTGCTACTACGGATACTACTACTACTACTGCTACTACTACTGCTGCTACTACTGCTGCTACTATTACTGCTTCTACTGACTCTGCTATGGATGTGGAGCCCGAGATAGTAGCACACATCACTGTTTGGGGCTGCTTGCTCTACCTGCCCTGAAGTGATTACCACCACTGGCGTTTCACCACATGAACTGCTTTACGGTCGTGTTACGACCCTGGCTCGAAGGCACGCAACCTATGTGCAAACCAACACCAAAACCCGTGCTTAACCTCAAAAATGCTACTCTACAAGGAATGACTGGTATAACTAAAGTACAAGGATTGGAAGAATGTGACAACTCTCCCCCTAACCACAGACAGAGCTGCATGTGTGTCTGAAGGCCTGGTTTTAACCATGCCAGCAGGTAACCAATCAGCACCAATTAGCTAATTGGCAGCCCTCACCTGCATGCCCCGTGACACAGGAGTGATCAGGCTTGCATGTGTGGTAAATATTGAGTTGAATTTCATAAATAACCTTGTATACTGGTTAGCAGAAGTGGTTGCAGGGCTAAATAGATAAAGGTCACACCTAATGTGACCAGATTAGTACTGTATGGTAAAAAGGCCCAAAAGGTCAAAGAGTATTCACACCCCCCCTCGTGAGACAAGACCCAACACCGCGACCACACGGACGGGGGCCACCAGCAGAACCCCTCTGTACTCAGCAAAAGATCACACCGACAGGGGCCATCGACAGGCCCCTTCATCTCTGTCCCATCACGTCGCCACAACCCAGGGGGGGGGGCTGCCAGCGCCCACAGGAGACCGCTCACAGAAGACGCCCACGGACCAACTGTATTCTATTTTGGCTAGAAATTGTAGTATATAGGAGGAGACAAATTGGTAATTCGGGAGCCCTCAGACCAGACACAACCCCAGGGGTCTGTTGGGCTCCACCGCTCCTTCCACCAGAGAGACTGTGCTGCTTTTGATGTGAGTAAATCATGGACCCTTGGTTGGTTAAAATAGAATGTAAAGATACTTATCTTAGAAACCAGGCTTACTCATATAAAAAGGGGGCCTACAGTAAACTATGTATGTTCAAATTATGTTAACGAGTGACTGTTTTATGTACATGTTGGGGTTTGAGATGCAAACCTTGTTGATTCCTGTACACAGATAGCCCTGTTAATGTTCTCTGATAATCTTTTGTCCTATTCACCTTGGTCTCCTGGCTCTGATCAAATAAATGTTGAATTTGGACTATAGTTCATGGTTTGTCTGGCGTACACGTTTATTCCTCATCTGCTTAAGTCAGATGAGGAGATCAACAATTCTATCAAGTATGATCCCTTCCTCCTCCTTCCAGATAATCAATCTCATTGTATTGTACTACAATAACCTCAAATTATTGTAGAAGTTCTGTGGGAATTTACCACAGAAATGGTGCCGTTCTTCCCACCCTTTGTGTCTCCCCCTGAAAAGGTGCGGTAGGGTCTTGTCATATCAAATCTGGACCTTGCTGTGTGTTGGGGACACGGGGCAAAGAGCTGGGGTGTTGCTGCGTTTGGAGTTATAGACGAGGGGCTTGTTGTCTGAAATGGAGGAGAGAGAGGGACAGGATGAAGGTTGGTTGTGTACGCCACTGGTTGGGACCCACGGTGAATATGGCTTTTGCATGCAGGGTTGGGGGAGCGGTGACTTAGGTTAGGATGTCCGGAGGTATGAAGATCGCGCTTGTTGTGCAGTGAACATGCAAACGTGGGCTTTTTATGTTTGTATGTTTGTTCAGACACAGGAGGCCGGTCTCGGCCTATGCGGGCCACAGGGGTTGAGTCTCGTATGGAATATACTTTATGAACTATACGAGGGGGGTTGCACCAAGATGAGGCCTCATGTAATATGAAGAGAAAGCTATCTGGTTATGGGAAATGGTCATAGCGTCGGATGGCGACAGGTGAAAGGCTTTTCTGGCCAGGAAGCGCGGTAATCTGGTGGCGTGCGACAGGAGCGCGTCCTGAGTGTATAAGGATCCCTAGAATATATTCTCGGGAGAGGGCGCTGTAATGATTGATAATTTGCTTGTTCTGAAGGGGGAGAGAGAGCCGTGTATAAGATGGGCTCTGTTGCTATTTAGAACATGCAAATCAGGTGTGGTAAAGATGATATAGGACCTGCGTAATCGGGGAACGTGGTTTGTGCGGTTGCAGGATTATCACGTAATAATTGATATAAACGGGGCCGGCGTGTTCGAGAGGCTCAATAATAGAATGGTTTGCTGACTGAGCATGATAGACAGGACGTGTCTGCGGGAAACTTTCGGCCGAATTAAATGAAGATGTATGTTCGACTTTAGGCATAATATCGAGCGGGTCCGGAGATCCTTTTTGATCTTGAACATAACCGGCGTGTTGATTAATTGCGTGCGCTGTGACGAAGGCGGACGATGTGCTTAAAAACATTTGGTTAAGATGACTGATAAAGTACTTAGTGGGAATTCGATTACAAAGGTATGGTAAGCTTAAACATTCAGTAATGATTGAATGTGGGAACAATGGCTATGATTAGGTATGATTGATGGTACGTGGGAGCTTGTTGTTGTTTTGTTATGATATTTTAATGACCAACGAACATAGGTCGGAGGCGAGTCCTACTGGTGGTTGGGGCTAGCTAGCTTAGCTCTGTGGAAAAGTCTGCGGTGAAACTGGGGACGTTACGATGGCGTTATGAGAGAATTGATTAAACACTGTGGCGGCGATTGCAGGTAAAGAAGCGGATCGAGACGTAGACTGGAGAGATTGTGGCCGTTTTGAGGGTTATTATTGATGCGGTAGCGATAGTGTATGATATTAAGAAGTCGCTGCTTGATGACGTCATGGTGTTGTGGAGAGTGTGTAACGTTCGCGGTACTATGAAGTGAGGCGGAGTAGGTAGGAGAAAGGATTCGTGTTGAACTATGTGTGCGGCGTTGGTTTGTGTGAATGTTTTAAAAATTATTTTCTGTTAGAGTGGTTGGTTGTTTTAAGCTTGTGTGAGTTGTTTATGCTTTGAGTGGTACTGAGCGAATTGCGTGGATGAGCGGATCTTGAAAGGCACGGCTCCCGTGTGGGCCTTGAACGTCGCATTAGAGCTGGCTAAACTAGTTAGCTTGCGGGCCGTTGTTGTGTGGCGTTTGCGGGCGACATATGTTACGTTTCGAGTTTTGAGAATGATGTTGGGGAAGGGTTAGGGAACGTAGTGAATGTCGTGGCAGGTTTAGAATGTCGTGGCAGATTTTGGTTGTCGTAGCAACGTTATAACGGTCGCATCGGTTGCCACTGCGCATGCGCGGTACAGCGTGGATTGGGTCTATTTTCATTCGTGGTAATTCGCTCGGGGGAAAACGGGTGAGTTTATCTTTAGCTTTGTGTGTTATGGTTATATTTGTATATTGTACATTGTATTTTTGTGTAAACAGGGGAAGAGAGGTAACATGTATGGTGGTTAGATTAGGGGAGATAGTCAATAAGGGTTTACTTAGGCTGCAAACAATACAGTGAGCCTGTTGAGGAGAAATGAAATAATGGATACATTGCCTATGATAATTCTGGAGTTCACAAACTAGCTACTCTGGGTGATTGTATTATTAATATTAGGAACATACATATACACATTGGACACAGGTGTATATTCTTGGCCAAGGGGGGAGTTTGAGAGATAGGCTGGATTTGGAAAGATGCTCTACACTAGAGTTACATGTTGCTTGCAGTAAAATCAATTTATCACACGTGTATGAAGAAAGGAGCATGTTGGAACTAACCACTAATGATGTTTTATTGCTAAAGGGTGGCTTTTAATAAAGATGCTTGTGTTTGTAGTATGCATGAATATATTGTTTTGTGAAGATGTGATTTTTAAAATCTGTTTAGAGTGCAATTGTTCAGAGATGAATGAGGTTGTGTTTATGCTTGCTTTAATGACACTGTTGATTTAAATAGGATAATGTTTATATTAATGTTTGCTGCAAATCTTTAGATCATGGGGATGATAATTTAATGATGTAGGCTTGTTGGGGTATATTTTGTTGCATTGCAATGTTGGAATCTGTTGATGCTTGTGTAATTGGTTAAATCTTTGTAACACTGTTGATTTGCATAAGCTAAATGTTTTATAGTGGAATTTGATACAAGCCCAGTTGTGAAGCAGGATAATTTACTGACGAGGGACTTGTTTATATGCTGTTTTGATGACTGTATGATTGTGTTTTTGCAGTAATTGTAATGATTTGCTGTTTAGTCTGTAATTTTTCTGTGTTTGGCTGTGAGGGACAGGTGAATGTATTACTTTTAGACTCTAGGGGACAGCTGCCTCTGGGGGATGAAATGTGTGAGTTTGACCCTTTTTTGGTGTTTACAGGAGGGCCCAAGGGGGGTAGGAATCCTTTTGAGGCAGGTCAAAATGGTCGAGATGTACAGCTGCTTACAATGGCTGTTCTTTTATGACAGGATGGCGTGAGATTAGATGCAACAGGAAAGAGGCCACAGGTGGAGATAGGAGAGAACAGTCAAAGTGAGATAACAGATGGCGTTATTTTTAGAGCAGAGGACAGGAAGTGGGGGTAATGGGCCAGGGGGCCAGGAAGTGACAGGAAGGTGAGACAGGGGAAGGTTTGTCAGGGAACAGCTGGGTTAGTGAGTGAGACAATCAAGAAAGTAGGCATTCATTTGGGGTTATGACTTATGAATGTTAACTGTTTTGATAAGGGAATATTTGGATCTGTCTGTGCACTGGAAGGCATGGATAGGTCTGAATTAAGGATGGATTCCAGTCCGTCTTTGAAGTGAGAGTAGAGGAGCTGATGTGAGGAGAGGCTGTAGTAGCCTGAGATCAGAGCAGAGGAATTGAGAGCAGAAAAGTTGAGCGCAGAAGAACTAACCTTTTGTTTGTCAAAGATGTGAAGTGATTAACGAGTGTGGTATATGTTTATAATATGAATGATGGGTGGATGATGTTGAATTGTGATGTTTGATTTCTTTAAAAAAAAAAAACTCTCAGGATTGAATGTGTTGTGACACTGTGAAATTGGATGTTTGGTTGAGTTGGTACAGATATTATTTTTTATTTAAATTTAATTTTTGTATGTATGTGTGAGATTGAGATGTTGTCTGTTTAGGTCCTTTTGATTTCAGTGAATGATTGAGCTGGGGGTGGGGGCCAGGAAGCCTTAATTACCCATTCACACACACACACACACACACACAGACACACACACACACACACAGACACACACAGACACACACACACAGACACACACACACAGACACACACACACAGACACACACAGACACACATTCACACAATCTGATCACACATACATACACACACACAACTTAGCTTTCACTTAAGGTGAAACTAGTCTTAAAAATAACAAAATGTGTTTAAGTAAGGAGTGTATCAAACCACTTGGGTTATACCACAAATAGACCTGGGAATTATTGTCGCTTATCATTTGTTTCATATCATTTGTTTTGCTGAAGGAGTTTGTTTTTATTACTTTCATTTTGGTTTGATTTCTTTTGAATGTCTGGTATGGGTGTGGATGGAGCCTGTGGAGAGAGACTGTGCGGGCTTGAAAGGTGTCAAAATCACAATTAGAGGTGTGATGAGGTTTAGATGTAGGGTTTTAGATTTCTTTTCTTTTCTTTCTAAATAACCATTAAGGTGGTCTGCGGTTGGAGCTGGTTAATTTCATTGATTTGCTTTCACATCTGTTGGAATGTTTTTTTGATTATTTGCCTTTTGTTTCTTATTTCTCTGTCATGATCTGGTGAGAGGACTGTTGAAGGCTGGGATGCATTGGGACAGATCGAGGCTGGGATGCATTGGATCAGATCGATGACAGTTAAGTGGTCCCATCACGTTTGCATAATGATTGAACATTTGGCTTCTCTTGAGAATATTTGACATATTGTGTGAAGAAAATTTGTTTTGTGTTTTTGTTCCCTCGCAGGTTCAGTCGAGGGGGAGGACGGACCGTCACAGGTGGAGGGATCATGGAAGATGTGTAGGAATACATTTCATTAGATTATGACACAATGGTGTGAACCCGTTCAGTCAGTTCCTGTGGGAGATTGTTGGATTGTGGAGAGAGGTCGCTTGTAGACGCTGCCCCTCCTTCAATATAGCCCCGGATACAGAGGCCGGAGGTTTGGGACAAACCTCCAGACTGACAGAGTCGTCTGTAGATCCATGGAAATACAGTCATGGGACAAAATATGACGAGGTCACAGGCCTACAAACATTGGCTTCAGCTGAGGCTGGCCGACATGGGGTGGAGGGGGGGGGGGGGCGAAAACGGTCAGAGACTGTGCAACCAAGGCGTTGAACAAGGGCCTCTGTGTGATTGATTGGTATGTTGAACGGGAGGTGACTGAACGGTAACAACTGGTATAGATTATGACACAACGCAAGAGTACTAAACACATGCACATAGGTCGAAAATTTGGTGTAGATTGTGGCCGAAATGAGGTGGTGACATTTTTTTTTCCTTGAGTGATGCTCCGCCCTCCCTGTCCGACTGTGCGCTGAGGTGGTAGGTGTTATGTCCATGGTATGTTCATAAAAGGGGGAGAGGTGAGAAGACCAACTGAATTGATTATGCAGATGTGATTGTACTATCTTAAGGAATAAATTAGCAGAAAGAAGGGATTATTGAATGAATGTAAAAATGAAAATATTGTGATACTAATGTATGTTTTCTCTCAACCAGATCATCTAAAAGAGTGTGGGAACAAACTTTCCTGTAGATTAAGATAATTGGGTTTTAAATTTGTGATTTTTAGATTCAATTTGTGATGTGTAGATTAAAATTATTTTTAATTGTTGGCAGAAATTTTGAAAAAATGAATTTTAATTTTAGAAAAAAATGAATCCTTTGTATGGTTAGTATGTATAGAAAATCAAGTCAATATATCATATGTGACGATAAGAATCGTCAAAACGGGGAAATGTGGTAAATATTGAGTTGAATTTCATAAATAACCTTGTATACTGGTTAGCAGAAGTGGTTGCAGGGCTAAATAGATAAAGGTCACACCTAATGTGACCAGATTAGTACTGTATGGTAAAAAGGCCCAAAAGGTCAAAGAGTATTCACACCCCCCCTCGTGAGACAAGACCCAACACCGTGACCACACGGACGGGGGCCACCAGCAGAACCCCTCTGTACTC
This sequence comes from Notolepis coatsorum, assembly GCF_963971535.1. NCBI lineage: Eukaryota > Metazoa > Chordata > Actinopteri > Aulopiformes > Paralepididae > Notolepis > Notolepis coatsorum. The sequence goes on from NC_140171.1 coordinate 138,258,315, forward strand.
AGCAAAAGATCACACCGACAGGGGCCATCGACAGGCCCCTTCATCTCTGTCCCATCACGTCGCCACAACCCAGGGGGGGGGGGCTGCCAGCGCCCACAGGAGACCGCTCACAGAAGACGCCCACGGACCAACTGTATTCTATTTTGGCTAGAAATTGTAGTATATAGGAGGAGACAAATTGGTAATTCGGGAGCCCTCAGACCAGACACAACCCCAGGGGTCTGTTGGGCTCCACCGCTCCTTCCACCAGAGAGACTGCTGTGCTGCTTTTTATGTGAGTAAATCATGGACCCTTGGTTGGTTAAAATAGAATGTAAAGATACTTATCTTAGAAACCAGGCTTACTCATATAAAAAGGGGGCCTACAGTAAACTATGTATGTTCAAATTATGTTAACGAGTGACTGTTTTATGTACATTATTGAGGTTTGAGAATGCAAACCTGATTGTGATTTCTGTACAACAGACAGCCCTGTTAATATTCTCTGATAATCTTTTGTCCTATTCACCTTGGTCTCCTGGCTCTGATCAAATAAATGTTGAATTTGGACTATAGTTCATGGTTTGTCTGGCGTACACGTTTATTCCTCATCTGCTTAAGTCAGATGAGGAGATCAACAATTCTATCAAGTATGATCCCCTTTCTCCTCCTTCCAGTTAATCAATCTCATTTGTATTGTACTACAATAACCTCAAATTATTGTAGAAGTTCTGTGGGAATTTACCACACATGCACAGTGACACAGGAGTGATCAGGCTCCTGGTACATAACACCTCCCCCACCAAACTGGTTGCCCCAGAGGCAACCACTACACAACAACCCATAAACAAAAACAAAAAAACAACTGTGACCCATTAGTTGTCAGGGCCACTACCACAACAGCGATAACGGGTCGGCCCCTGTCGAAAACGACCACCAACCGTGTTGTATGCTCCATTTCAACAGGCCCCTCCACCGATACCGACCTGTCAAAAATAGACTGCGAACCAAAATCAATCTGAGAACTAATCTCACTGCGCTCAACAGAACAGAACACAGAAAAACAAAAACCATAGATCACTGATACCACCACCGCGCCCATATCCATCCCACCTGGCACTGGCAGTTCAGGATACTGCAAACCGTGAACATCCAGAGTAGGATGTACCGCCTCAGGTACAGCCCCACCGTCCCTGGAACATGGCAGTACGTCAGTCCCAAAAACGTCTGGAACACCATCTAAAATGGCGTCACCCAAAATAACATTGTCCTGATCAAAATCAAAATGGCTGCCACTCAACAGACCAGGTCGCGAAGGCGGCTCCTGCTCCACAGGACACAGGTAACTAGGTTGACCATCACACCTAGTGCATGGCAGAGAATCAGTGTGGACATGTGGATCAATGTCAGAATCATCAACTGTCATACTGGGCCAATCCCTGCCCACAAGTGAAACATTAGGGACAATAGAGCTACTGTGGGAAGGCTGGCAGCCTAAGTCAGGCTTAGTAGCCTCTCCAACTAGAACGATGTCACATGAATCAACAGCACCTCTCATAGCATCCTTCCCACACTCATCCTCCAATTCGTTCGTGGCCTCAGCCACCGTACAGGCTAGGAAGACCTTGAGACACTGCGCTGCCATATCATCTCCTGCCACATGCTTCTCCGGCACGCATGTCAACTCTGGTTTCACCACCGGGCCTAACACAAAGGCACAATCAAGAAAATCATTATGCAGAGGTACATTCACAGCGTGCTTTCCAAAATTCTCAACAGGTACACTTTTCAATTCAACAAAGAATGTGTCACTAAGTGTAATGTCCCAAGTCGAAGTATCAACAACATCACTTTTGTCCTTTGACATTTCCTGTGTCACAGCACACACAGGGAACACTCCTGGATGTTTCTGTGCCAGCTCATTAGGGACCTCAGAAACCACAGGAATGGGAGTTACAACTGGAGTAGCCAACACTTTGTCACCAGCCAAATCATTCCCTAGAATGAAGGACACCCCCCTTATGGGAATGTGAGAACATACCCCCACAACAACATTGCCTGATACTAAGGGAGAATTGAGCGTGACCTCATGCAAAGGTGCATCCACAAATCCACCCCCAAAGCCCCGAACAACGACACCGGAATGCAAAGAAGAGTTTTCTGAAAACGGCAAAACCCCCTCCAGAATGAGGGACTGAAAAGCACCGGTATCTCTCCAAATTGTTATAGCCTGTTTGGACTCTAGTGCATTAGTCAGGGAAACAAATCCATTCATCATAAACCTTGAGGAACCCTCAAGCTCTTTGTCCACACATTTGATACTTCCCCCATCACCATCTAACGTTGGCATAGGCGTTCTGCATATGGCTTCTACCAGAGCCACGGTTCTGACATGTTTCTGCTCAAGCACCGGGCACCCAGCAACGATATGACCAGGTTATTTACAGTAGAAACAGATAACCCCTTCTGGGAATGCACCAGCAGAACCACCCCGCCTAGGAGGTGAAGTTAACTGACCAGCAGACACAGGTTTTGGGAAACGGCCCCCCTGAACAGGACGCCTATCCCTGGACTCAACACGGTAGTCCTCCAAAAACACGGACTTGTGTGTCAACACAAACTCATCAGCGAAGACAGCAGCGTCGCCTATCTTCGATACCTTACGCTCGTTTAGATGAGTGGAAACGGTATCAGGAACACATCTTTTAAATTCCTCTAGGAGAATCAACTGTCTAAGCTGCTCTCTTGACTCTGCTTTCTGAGAAGTGCACCACCTGTCAAACAGGTTCTCCTTCTCTGTTCCAAATTCAACATAAGACTGTCCTTCCGACCTGCGATAACCTCTAAAACGCTGACGGTAGGCCTCGGGGACCAACTCATAAGCCCTCAATATGGAAGCTTTAACAAGCTCATAATCAGCGCTTTGTTCAAGGGACAGAGCAGTATAGGCTTCTTGTGCCCTACCAACTAAAACACATTGCAGCAGCAGTGTCCAGGCGGTATCAGGCCACTTCAATGTGGTTGCCACCCGTTCAAAAAGGGGAAAATATCTTTCCACGTCTTTCTCAAAAAATGGAGGCACCATCCTAATATTCCTGCCTACACCAAAACCGGAACGTGACTCTGAATGCAGAGCACCCGCCTGTAAGGCAGCATGCTTAAACTCAAGCTCCTTCTGCGCACGCTCGTGCACCAGCAACATTTGTCTCTCCTCCAGCAACATTTGTCTCTCCTTAAGCTCCCGCTCCTCTTTCCTCTCTTTAAGCTCACGCTCCTCTCTCCTCTCCTCACGCTCATGCTCTAGCTGCCTAGAGCTCTCTCTCTCCTTAAGCTCACGCTCCTCTCTCCTCTCTCTCTCCTTAAGCTCACGCTCCTCTCTCCTCTCCTCACGCTCTTGCTCTAGCTGCCTTTCCTTAAACTCCAACTCCCTAATCCTCCACTCACCCTCTGCACCAGGTAATAGCGGAGACGCGTCAGACAAAGGAAGCTCCTCCACCCTCTCCTCAAGCACCTGCTCTCTAATGAGTAACATCCTTAAAGCACTCAAGGCAGTCGGCTTCAAACGTTTCTCACTTGCAGTAAGCTCTACCCTGTAGTGTACAGCAAGTTCTAGAAGTTGTTCCTTGGAAAACTTCCCCAACATATCATGAGACGGGTGATCAACAAAGTCCTTGATGGAAGCCATCGTTACTGTACCAGTCACCACAAGCTACTCACTTTACTTTACAGTCACGAAGAACCACTAACGAACCGCGAAGAACCACTAAAGAACCACTGAAAAACCACTAAAGAACCACTGAAAAACCACTAAAGAACCACTGAAGAACCACGAAGAACCACTGAAGAAACGTGAAGAACCACTGAAGAACCACTGAAGAACCACTGAAGAATGCTAATGCCAATAATAACAACCATAAAGGGACGCAGTGGAAATGTGTGCTCTACTGAGCGCACCTTTCTAATTTGCAAAAAAAAATAAAATAAAAAACAACCACCCTGAAATAAATAGACGTGTCATACACGCAGGGTGTTAGGTGCTAACAGGTATGCTAACCAAACACTCAAACCAAACAAAACAAATACAACAAACAAATTCAAACAGGTGGCCCTTCTAACCTGATATGACTACTTATGCTTCTACATCTAAACTGCAGTCACAACCGGCCCACCACATGTCTACCCTAAGAAACACTAAATCAGGCCCTACCACACTACCTGTGTTTTCTGGCCCCCTAATCTACCTACCCTTAAGCTAATGCCCTGTAGACCTAACCATCTTCAACCACACCTGCTACCAGCCAAAGATCATATTTGACCATCCACCCGTCCAGTACATGGTATGGTACCAGACAAGTAGATGGTGCTAATCCCTTCCCTGACTGCCCCAGGAGTATGTGGTGCACAGGAAGCTAACCAACAACCAGAAAATAATGTCCCTATCTACATGTGGTGTCCACTAAACTATATATTTTAACAGCATAAGTAGTCACATCAAATTACAAACAAATAAGGCATACTCACCTGTTTGATGAAACGGCTCAAGCCCCCACGTTACATAATATGTAACGAAGACCACCCAAACCATAACACCATGACACCCCGTGTAACACAAAAAAAAAACACCAAACAAATTGCTAGGGGTAAATATCCCGGACGAGCGCCCAACTGTTACGACCCTGGCTCAAAGGCACGCAACCTATGTGCAAACCAACACCAAAACCCGTGCTTAACCTCAAAAATACTACTCTACAAGGAATTACTGGTATAACTAAAGTACAAGGATTGGAAGAATGTGACAACTCTCCCCCTAACCACAGACAGAGCTGCATGTGTGTCTGAAGGCCTGGTTTTAACCATGCCAGCAGGTAACCAATCAGCACCAATTAGCTAATTGGCAGCCCTCACCTGCATGCCCCGTGACACAGGAGTGATCAGGCCTGCATGCACAGTGACACAGGAGTAATCAGGCTCCTGGTACATAACAGTCGTAAAAGGCGCACCAAACTGGACGTACTGCCCTTGCAGCCTACTGTGAGTGCACAGGACGAGACTGTGAGAGAAACGGTCCAAAACAAGCAAGCCAAAATGAAGCGCTACACAGATGCTAAGCGTGGCGCTCGTGCACCGGTTTTTCTGGAGCGGGAGAGAGTCAGGATTAGAACACCACATCACGTCCCCAAAGCACACCCGAGATACAGTGCACCAATGACAGTGAAAAACAAGATTGGCAAAAGCACCTTTCTGCTCAGTGATGGAAATAAATGGAACGCATCCCGTCGGGCTCACACTTCGAACACTCCAGATGAGCCTGACTTAGGGATCCGCCCTGCCCTGACAGCGCTCAGCGGTCACACTCCAGCACAGTCGCGGGCAAGAAACAAGCCTAGTTGGCATCAGGACTTTGTTGCACACTGAGTGAGAACTAAGAGTAAAATTGGTTGAGCATATATAATTATATCTTGATAATGATTGAATAACCTGTGCTCCCTTTGTTTAATGATTACCTTGAGTTACCCATTTTATGATACTGACTGTTGGTTCAGTTTACTTAAGAAAGTGAAAAGCAAAACTTCTAAATTTGCACAATGCTGAGTAGCAAGTAACATTCGTTTCACAGAGAGGGGAGATGTTGTGTTCTGTAATGCATGTGAAAGCTGTACTTCCCAAGAGTCTCCACTATGGGGCATAGTTGATACAATGCCATGTTATGCCTACAGGAAGTGAGAAGAAGAGTACACGTTGCTTGATGATGAGAGAACATGCTGTACCATGCTCGTACCTTAACCTGCTTGACTAAAAGGCTAAAAGAGTAACCTGCTTCCTGAGTCTTATTACTACACCTACCTACATACAAAATTTCACGTACGTACAACATAACACAGGGAATGTCATTTATTGATGAATTAAAATGGAGGACCCTTATGTAAACAGGACGAAAGTATTTTTCTGGTCTTCATCCTTTTAGCAGTTGTTAGTATTGAGCTGTACTGTATTGTACCCATTCTGAAATCTGTTAATAAAGTTTTCAATCAATCAATCAATACATTCTTGTGGACACAACAGAGACAAGAGTGTGTTGAGCTCAGCTGAAATCCGACCCTACTGTAACATTTGAACCAGGAAGATTATGCAGGTCATGTGTCTCTTTGGAATGCATACAACCCCCCCCCCCCCATTTAAATGCAAATACTGTAGGCCAGGCAAGATCGACTAGTGCAAGCCATTTGTTTGTGACTATAAATGTCCCCACCTTCCGTGCTCTGCTGAGGAACTTGATGTTTAAATAATAATAATAATAATAATTTCAAATAATAATGTATTTGATAATTGAATAACACTTTTTAAAATGAAATTATGAATTAGCAGCAAACATCAGCTGCATGAAATATAGCTGACCAGAAACAACTAGGTCATGAAATACTTGTTGTTTGTTGTCCATCCATTATACGATTTCTTACAGTAAGAGAGATAATCGTACTGTATGTATTTTTCTTTACTGTAACTGTTGTGAAGGATCAGATTAAACCGAATATATATATTTATTTATATATATATATTTAATTGTATTTGTATATCGTTTGATATCCCCTGTATATTCCTTGTACAATATGCATTGAATATCCCCGTTTCTACTAAACAGCCCATAATAGTTTCATTCTACCATTGGACGAGAACCTGGCGCCAGGTTGCCATACCCCTAGGTCCAAGTTCAATCGTGCCACCTAACATGTTGTGGCAAACCCCCGGTTCCGCGCAGTAATATGTCGGGCGAAATACGAATGGTACTATTTGTTCATAGCGCATATATATATGGCGCAAGTAAAGTAGAACTTTCTTTTAGTCCAGTTCTTTACCCTCCAACAGAGTGACAGACGCAAAGCCTCCCCACGACGCACGTGCGGTGCAGTAAGGCCTACTTGGCCCAGAATAGGCATTGAGATATCGTGTAGATTGATAGTTGAATAGTCATAGTTTGGCACTATACCGTCGAGTTGGACGTATTCTATTAAGCTAATAATAGTCTATTTATGTATGGTGCATCGTTCGGTTAGAGTTCTAAAGTTATCAGTACCCCCATCGTTCCTGACGTTATCTGGACGCTTAACCAGGCTGGTCAGACCCCTAGTGGTGATTGCATCCGAGGAGCTCCGGGCCAAGAGCGACTGGACCTGTATATTGGATTACTCTACCCGGACGACGGCGAGCCTTCCACGGCTTGGATTATGCTTTGTGTGCTTTGATTATTCCATGGATAAAGGCCAACACTGCGGAGTGTTGGAATTACCCCTCGGAGAGGACTCCAGGTGAGACGGCGCTCTACACGTGAGGTCGCCTCACGTCTCTCCGTTGTGGACCGGCAGATACCGTTCCACAGAGGGTCCAGCTGTATTCGTCTGCGGCCCGAGGTTCTGTGGGCACCGTGTCCAAGACTTTGGATTCTCCCAAGACACCGTCGGCCAGATGGGATACCGCCAGCGGCTTCTCTAACCCCCCCTCCTACTGTCTTACAACCAGCGGGACCCCCCCCCCCCCTTAGTGTATCCAGCTATAATCATTTAAGTACCATCGCTATTGTTTTCCTAAATATTCCAGGTTGTATACTTACTCCCTGCGCAACCAGAGATTGGACATTCAATGTTGATTTACCTACGAATACTCATTTGCCATAAAAGTGCATATTTCATATTTCAAATCATAAATGTAATTAAGTGATCGTTGTATACACCCTTTGCTGTATTAAACCTTCGATTTGGTACATTTGTGTGGATTCGTTTCATCAGGTGGGAAAGTGTTCATCATACTTATATCTTGTACTGGGTGGCCAGAAGTTAAAGTACATGAGGTAGTGGTATTAAATATCATATCTAACAATACAGTCAGGGAATTGTACCCCTCAGTTACAATTGGTCCTTCGAGCCGGAGGGTAACTAGTGTAATATTAATATAGTGTTATTAATATCGAAATGGCCTATGATGAACACTCCACGAAACGATCCTCCTAACCTAGAACGCCCGCGGCGCAGACGACAGACACCTCAGTACTTAGAGGCTTACACTGTCAGTCAACTACCTAGCCTTCGACAAACGGTAAACGCGGTAAAAGTAGAAAGTAAAATTATGTCTGACCTTAACGATCAGGTTTCCCCGACCACAGAGGCCCTAGTAGGTCCTAATGTAACTGACCAAGCTCACGGTGGGGACCAGGAGGGAATTGACATGCCTTTACCCCCCGCCACTACTCAAGAAGTAGTCCCCGACCAGCCCCGGGAGGAAGAGAACCCTACAGAGAGAGAACTCTGCACGGAAGAAGAGGAGGAGAGCGCCGAGGAACTAGAGCTCCAGGACTCCCCAACGAGTACCCCCAGGAGCGGCTCACGCAGGAGCGGCTCACCTCCACAACCGCCTTCCCCCAGCGAAGCGGAGAGGATACTACAACAGGCGTTCCTCGTCAGCCTGACAGCCTCTACCGAACGCGACCGACTCCAAGCGCAGATGCTTAGCGAGCGCGAACACCTCCAAGCACAGCAACGGAGCGAAGAACAGCGCACACGTCTGGAGATGAGACGCTTCCAGACAGAAGAGAATATGGCAAGAGACCGGGCCGACGCCCAGCGTGCCGCTGCCGGTGCCCAAAGAGACGCAGAGCGCGACAGACTACAAGCGCAACTAATAGAGCAGCTGATCAAAAGGACAACACCCTCTCCCTCCGCTAGGGGCTCAAGGAACTCGTCGAGACAACAGTCAAGAGCAGCGTCACCACAACGAGCAAGCGACCCTGAACTTGACCAACAGACCGAGTCTAGACCCCCCGCAGACCCCCTTCCCATACCGGTCCAAGCGAGACCCAGCGACAAGGAAGGAGCGGCATACACTGCGGAGAAGCTAAATAAACGATTACAGGATCTGGAAGATCTGATAGAGGAAGAAGAGGGAGAAGAGGAGAACCAAGCCCGACGACAGCACAGTACTCCACCGGACCAGGAGGTCCCATACAGTCCAGGCTATACCCCCGCGGCGCTGCGCTACAGACCCCCGACTCTATTCACGGGTGAGCACGACGCACGACCAGCCCCGAGGAACAGTACCTGGACCAGCGGGCCATGGTACCCTGCCAGTACCAGCCCACAGCGAGGCGCAAGAGGGGACTCGCCCAGGAGGTCTCTCCCCCAACGCTCGCCGATGTATCAGCCATCCACGGCGTCATACAATGCCACACCGTCATTCCCAGACTTCGCCTATGAGAGTCGAGCACAGTACACGGAGCTCCGGATGTGCCTAGAGACAATGATGGTGGATGTCGCTGATGAACGCCACAAGTATGCAATATTACTGAAGCACCTGAAAGTACCGCGAGCGCACAATATAGCGCTAGCCTATGCTACCTCCTCGACCCCATACACAGCGGCCCTTGCAGCGCTGGATCAGAGATATGGACGTATATGGGATTACGTAATCCAGGAGATAAGGCATATTGACCGCCTACCCCCAGCCACAGACAATCGCTCACTAGACGACCTGTCAATCAAAGTGCAGTCCCTGGTGGGGATGCTGGGAGCGCAACGGGAGAAGGGCATGCATGAGCTATACGCCAACTCTAACGTCGAGAGGATTTTGGAGAAGCTGCCACCCGCAAGACAGGAGCGCTTTAGGCGGCAGAGGGATTACCGAGATCCCAACGGCCCCGAGCCATCCCTCCTTGATCTAGCCGACTTCCTGGCGAGAGAAGTCAGCAGCTTACGACTGGACACCTTCGGGCGGAGCACGCCAAGCTCCAGAGAGGGACCCAGGAGAATAAATGATGGAAGAAGATCGGTGACTGTCATGCAACAATCAGAGTCAATACCGAGCAGTAAGAGTCACAGCACCCCCTCGAGAAAAGAGAAGTGGAAGATAGCGTGTCCCTACTGTGAGAAAGAACACTGGCTGTCACAATGTGACTCATTCACAAAGATGAATGCAGAAGAAGTGAGTCAATGGATAAAGTCCAACCGGCGCTGTTATCGATGTGCGCAGCCCCACATGGCAGCCGAATGCCGCCTAAAGAAAAGGTGCAGCCGGTGCGATAGAGCCCATCTAGATATACTACACGATAGTAACGGAAGACGGCCTATACCTGCACCACGGAGCGGCACCAAGGCAAGTGTCATGTACATTGACCCCGCCAGCAGCAGCGGAGCCCAAGTGCTCTTAAAGGTAGTCCGAGTGACATTGAGCTACCAAGATAAAGTCATGGACACTTACGCCGTCCTTGATGACGGGTCAGAGAAGACCCTTCTGCTCGCCTCCGCTGCGACCCAGCTGGGACTGCGGGGGAGCAAGAACGAAATGACGATTCGGACAATAAGAAGAGATTTAAAGACGATAAAGGGCGAGAATGTCTCCTTCACCATCGCAGCCAACGGGCAGCCAGAGCGACGGTACAAGATCACAAATGCTTTCACCAGCCAAGAAATAGGACTATCGCAGTGCACCTACCCTGTCACCAAGTTGATGGATAAATATGTGCACCTGCGCCAATTACCTATCCCGCTCATAGACGGCGCTACCCCGACCCTGTTGATAGGCTCCGACCATGCAGAACTCATAGTCCCGATTGACCGGGTCCATACAGGCCCCGAGGCTGTCCTGCAGCAGTCGAGACCCGCCTAGGGTGGACCCTCCAAGGCCCCCTCGCTAAATCTCTCAACCGAACAGCAGCCACTAGCTGCTTCCACTCCAGAACGACAGAAGAAGACACCACTCTCCTGCAGCATGTCGAGAGGCTATGGACCCTAGAGACAATGCCCTTTAAGAACGAAAAGAAAGATATTCGCTCTAAAGAAGACATTTACGCCATCAACCTACTCGAGCAGGGGACAAAGAGAGTCACAGTCGGCGGAGTGATGAGATACGCAACTCCACTCCTGAGGCGAGAGGGAATGCCCACCTTTCACGCAAAGAAAGACGCCACGGAGCGCTATCTACTGAACACAGAGCGGCGCCTAGCCAAAGACCCCGCTCAAGAGAGTGTGTACCGAGCTGAGATTGAGAAGCTAATCACAGCGGGACACGTAACAAAGATTGACATTAAAGAGGCCGATCAGACAACCGAATCATGGTACGTGCCGCATCACAAGGTCCATCACAACGGCAAGGATCGCATTGTGTTTAACTGCAGCTACCAGATCGGATCCCAAAATCTGAATAAAGAGCTCTTGCCCGGCCCCACACTCGGCCCCTCCCTACTAGGCGTGCTACTGCGCTTCCGCCAGGACAAGGTGGCTATAAGCGGGGATATCAAAGGGATGTTCTTGCAGGTGAGACTAGTAGAGGAGGACAAGCCTCTGCTACGGTTCCTATGGAGAGAGAAGATCGAAGATGAGAACCCATCCATCTACCAGTGGGAAGTACTCCCCTTCGGAACCACATGCAGCCCGTGCTGTGCTACCTTTGCACTACAGAAACACGTCACAGAGGACCCAGCAGCAGATGAAGAGGTCCAACACAGTGTGAAGAACAGTTTCTACGTGGACAACTGTTTACAAAGCGTCTCGACTCAAGAAGAAGCCGAGGCTCTCCTAATCAAGTTACGCGCCTCCCTAATCAAAGGCGGCTTTGATCTCAGGCAGTGGGCCAGCAGTGACCCGCACGTATTGCGCAGCCTCTCCTCCGCGGACAAGGCTGCCAGCAGCGAGACCTGGATGGCGACAATCCCAGGAGAAGCCCAAGAAATGACACTAGGACTAGTCTGGCGCTTCAAAACAGACTCGCTCCACTATAGACACAAACCCTTGGCTCCAGAGCAGGGAAGGTCGGCGGCGATACCGACCACCAGACGGAGTGTGTACAGAACACTCGCCAGACAATATGACCCGTTGGGATGTATTCTACCTTACACCACCAGGGCAAAGATGATTGTACGAACACTATGGGACAAGGACCAGGGCTGGGACGACCCAATACCCGCACACCTTGCCTCAACATGGAGAGAGTGGGAGACGGAACTCCGCTCACTCCCAGGTGTCAATATACGCCGCAGCTACTTCCCATCCACAGTGAGGCCAGAGACATGCGAGATTGAGCTACACGTCTTCAGCGACGCCTCCGAAGTAGCCTACGGATCGGTGGCCTATTTGCGTGCCCAAGAGATGGGAGGAAAGATACACACTGCTTTCATCCTGGCCCGCTCAAGAATAGCCCCACGTAAGCAACAATCTATCCCACGTCTAGAGCTCTGCGCAGCCCTCGCAGGAGCGCATTTAGCCACGTTAATCCAACGTGAACTCACCATTCCGGTGCATAGAACAATCTTGTGGTCAGATTCCATGACAGTACTCACATGGATCAAGTCTGATTCATGCAGATACAAGGTTTTCGTGGGAGTCAGAGTCACCGAGATTCAAGAATTAACAGAAGAAGCAAGCTGGCGGTATGTGGACACCAAACACAACCCAGCTGACGTCATCACCCGGGGAATGTCTCTGGATGACCTAACCCGTCGCAACATCTACAGTGACGGACCAGCATTCCTCAAGCTCCCGGAAGGAGATTGGCCTACGCCCACCCCGAGGGAAGCAAGTAACGAGGAGGCTGAGAACAAGAAACCTATGTTCTGTGGACTGAGCACTGTCGCCTCCACAGACCCCAACATAGATGACTGCATTACCCTAGAGAGTGCGCAACAAAGCACATTCCTGCGGCACCACCCAGAGATTCAGTCCACCACTGACATGTCAGCAGCTGACTACGAAGAAGCAGAACTTCTTCTACTACAATGAGCCCAGAGAGACTCGTTCCCCGATGAGCTAGACTGTCTACAGGGAGGAAACCCCGTCCCATCAGACAGCAGACTGATTCACCTGGCACCAGAGAGTGACGCCCATAATCTCATCAGAGTGGGTGGTCGCCTGCGGAGAGCCCCCGATCTACCAGATGACATTAAGCACCCGATCGTCTTGAACAGCCGACACAAGGTCACAGAGCTGATCATAAAGAAATACGACGAGGATGTACACCACGCAGGAGCAGAGAGAGTCCTCACGGAGATCGAGGGAGTATTGAACTCAAAGCCCCTCGGTTACGTCTCCAGTGATGTAGCAGATGTCGACCCAGTCACCCCCAACACACTCCTAATGGCGCGGCTGGACCCCGCGCTACCCCAGACAATGTACAGGCCTAAAGAAGCGAACGGCCGAAGAATGTGGAGGTACAGCCAAGTACTAGCTGACAAGTTTTGGAGCAGCTTCCTACTTCACTACCTACCGTCTCTACAGACCCGCCAGAAGTGGGTAAAAGAGAGAGACAATTTGACAGAAGGAACAGTCGTCATGATTATTGACCAGTCACTACCCAGAGCTATGTGGCCGGCTGGCCGCGTAAGCAAAGTGATCACCGGTGCCGATGGCAAGGTCCGAGCAGCTGAAATACTCGTCCAAGGGCGCACTTACACACGTCCCGTGGCGAGGCTCATAGAACTGCCCAAACTCCCAGATACTATCGATGATGACCATGACCCCATGACTTTGTGAGTTGACTGACCCTTACAGCGGACCTTGAGTGGTAGACAGTGCGGTTAATCTGTCTCTGCTTAGCTAATTAGGTGGGACTAATTAGGGGGCGGCTGTTGTGAAGGATCAGATTAAACCGAATATATATATTTATTTATATATATATATTTAATTGTATTTGTATATCGTTTGATATCCCCTGTATATTCCTTGTACAATATGCATTGAATATCCCCGTTTCTACTAAACAGCCCATAATAGTTTCATTCTACGATTGGACGAGAATCTGGCGCCAGGTTGCCATACCCCTAGGTCCAAGTTCAATCGTGCCGCCTAACATGTCGTGGCAAACCCCCGGTTCCGCGCAGTAATATGTCGGGCGAAATACGAATGGTACTATTTGTTCATAGCGCATATATATATGGCGCAAGTAAAGTAGAACTTTCTTTTAGTCCAGTTCTTTACCCTCCAACAGAGTGACAGACGCAAAGCCTCCCCACGACGCACGTGCGGTGCAGTAAGGCCTACTTGGCCCAGAATAGGCATTGAGATATCGTGTAGATTGATAGTTGAATAGTCATAGTTTGGCACTATACCGTCGAGTTGGACGTATTCTATTAAGCTAATAATAGTCTATTTATGTATGGTGCATCGTTCGGTTAGAGTTCTAAAGTTATCAGTACCCCCATCGTTCCTGACGTTATCTGGACGCTTAACCAGGCTGGTCAGACCCCTAGTGGTGATTGCATCCGAGGAGCTCCGGGCCAAGAGCGACTGGACCTGTATATTGGATTACTCTACCCGGACGACGGCGAGCCTTCCACGGCTTGGATTATGCTTTGTGTGCTTTGATTATTCCATGGATAAAGGCCAACACTGTGGAGTGTTGGAATTACCCCCCGGAGAGGACTCCAGGTGAGACGGCGCTCTACACGTGAGGTCGCCTCACGTCTCTCCGTTGTGGACCGGCAGATACCGTTCCACAGAGGGTCCAGCTGTATTCGTCTGCGGCCCGAGGTTCTGTGGGCACCGTGTCCAAGACTTTGGATTCTCCCAAGACACCGTCGGCCAGATGGGATACCGCCAGCGGCTTCTCTAACCCCCCCTCCTACTGTCTTACAACCAGCGGGACCCCCCCCCCCCCCCTTAGTGTATCCAGCTATAATCATTTAAGTACCATCGCTATCGTTTTCCTAAATATTCCAGGTTGTATACTTACTCCCTGCGCAACCAGAGATTGGACATTCAATGTTGATTTACCTACGAATACTAATTTGCCATAAAAGTGCATATTTCATATTTCAAATCATAAATGTAATTAAGTGATCGTTGTATACACCCTTTGCTGTATTAAACCTTCGATTTGGTACATTTGTGTGGATTCATTTCATCAGGTGGGAAAGTGTTCATCATACTTATATCTTGTACTGGGTGGCCAGAAGTTAAAGTACATGAGGTAGTGGTATTAAATATCATATCTAACAATACAGTCAGGGAATTGTACCCCTCAGTTACAGTAACAATTAACCTACAAATAATCAAACATATTCTTTCATAAAAACACAAGCACTATACTGCAGTCTATCACAGGGGTTACTGTATGAGGAAATTACCATTGCATAGTACAGTGGCGGCTGCTGACCAAATTTCTTGGTGAAGCACAAAATTATTATATTATATATTAAATTATATTTTTTAAACATCCCCAACGCTGCAACACCCCCATTCCTCCCAGGTGTCAGGCTCCTCATTCGCTTCCATTCATTTTGGGGACACAGCGAGAGAGAGAGAGAGAGAGAGAGAGAGAGAGAGAGAGAGAGAGAGAGAGAGAGAGAGAGAGAGAGAGAAGAGAGAAAGAGAGAAAGAGAGAAAGAAAGAAAGAAAGAAAGAAAGAAAGAAAGAAAGAAAGAAAGAAAGAAAGAAAGAAAGAAAGAAAGAAAGAAAGAAAGAAAGAAAGAAAGAAATATATATCAGACCATAATAAACCTCTTGACTTGCCATATTCAATCAGTTTCAGTAACTACAGAACAGTACATTAGACTCACTTGTTGTTTGGTTGGTTGTTTGGTTGCTTGCGCATCAGGTTGGAACGAGCCTTGAGCCGTCGCGTTAACCCTTTGAGGAGCTTTTGTCGGCAACACCGGCAGGGCTTGATGTCCAGACTCCATATAAATCCAAATCCAACACTGTCAGTAATGTACAACTCCTGAGAATACACTTCTTATATCTTGTTATTACCGAACCACGAGCCTAGTCAACGCACTGAATCGAAACTACTACACTTGCTTAACTGGCGCTGCCCCGCAGTTCTGCGTAGCAATCAACAGTATGCAACTGCAGAGCCGCAGAGCTGGCACCATTCTCTGATTGGATTTCAAGGCTGTCAATCATTCAATCCCCGTTCGTGAATGGCAAGAGCAATATTGCACGGACCGGGCTTAGATGACGTTAATAGCCTATTTTGATTGGCTATTATATTCATAAGGTCAGCCCGTGCAGGGAAAGTTGCACCTGAGTGATTGACAGCTAACCATTACTGACTGCAGGCCTGATCAGAGAGCTCAGAGCTGTCACTTTTGGCAATTTTTTAAGAAGAAAAAAAAATGCACTGCCATTTTTTTACAGAGGAAAACATTTCTAATAAAAAAATAATAATAATAATAAAAAATATAAATATATATATATATATGTAAATTAATAATAATTATGAAATATGAGTGAATTTGTGTTTCACGTGTTGTCATGGAATAACCTCCACTGGCATAGTATCTTTTGGCAGGGTGCGAATCATGGGGGAGCTCGGTGAGCCATGGCTCCCCTAGATCAGACGTCAGCTCCCCTGAAAACATGATTTGTGAATTTTTGGGGGGTCTCTAAATTACTGAAAATAAATGCTATTTTTGCCATGCATTTCTAATTTTTCTGTAATTTTCTGTATCATCATCGTGTATAATAATAAAATTAGGCTATTTTGATGTATGATTAATGATTTGCGCACTAATTCACTATAATAGACAATAGCATAAATCTGCACTGCAGATATACCCTAATCGTAATAGATGGCAAAATGCTATTCTTGCGTTTACCATTCGGAGCGTGGCGGCGCTGCAGCCTGCAGGCACAAATCAAACTTCATCAAACAAGCGTAATGTCGAAAGTTAAACGAAATATCAAAGAAGTAAGCCTTCTAACCAATTTTGGTTTTACAAAGAATGCGAAGCAGCCTGCTGCAGGGACTACTTCTGTCACATGCAGATTTTGAGAATTGGGCAAATCTTCACCATCAGGTCGGTGGCGATAATGTTGCATTTGCCTACTACTATAATAATGTTAGACTCGATGTGTTTGGTCGTGGACTTGTTGTTCGGTATTGGTTCATCCGTGTGTTTATGTGTGTTACGACCCCTGTGAGTCTAAGGGTAAAGGGCTGTAACATAACAGTTGGTTGACAGAAAAGATGGACCACGTTTGTAAACAACAATGATATTTATTGAATAGAGGCAAAGGAAGCACATGTAGCTCAGGGGTGAGCCCAGGCCAAAACAA
This sequence comes from Notolepis coatsorum, assembly GCF_963971535.1. NCBI lineage: Eukaryota > Metazoa > Chordata > Actinopteri > Aulopiformes > Paralepididae > Notolepis > Notolepis coatsorum. The sequence goes on from NC_140171.1 coordinate 138,275,327, forward strand.
CAAACAAACACCACTATACTCCAAATAAACACAATCTAATCTATGGTAAAAGAGATTACTACTCTTACCTAACCAAAACAGGAGAAAACAATGTCCAAAGGAAATGGCAGCTCACCCCATCTGTGCTTCCTGAGAAAGAGAGAAAAACACATTAATTATACAGAAACAAAGGCAGAATATATACAAAAACAAACTATAGCTAACAATGCTCTCTCTGTGGCCATACACACACAAGGAAATTACTACTAAGCACCAAAGGCCAATAAACGAGATGCAATACTGTCAAAGTTTACAGGTTTACCAAAAACACAACAAGCCTAGCCTCATGCCAGAGAGAGAGAGAGAGACTGAAGTGAGAAGCCATGTTTTAACAGGTGTGGGGTGATCCATGATTGGGGGGTGTGGATTGAGTGTTGGAGTCTGGAAAGCCATCCACCAATCGGTGCTGTGTTGCAATAATGGAAGGATTGGCCTGGCAGGGACCAATGGTGAAGGGAACAATGGCTGGAGGGAGGAAACAAAATGGAGAACACACACACATGGAGACACACACTGGGGAATATACACATTGGGATGTAACACCCCCATACATAAGACAAAAACATGTTTGACACCTAACACCAACTAAACATGTTTTTCTTTTTTTTTTAACAACAAGATAACATCCCCGAGATAACATGTACTCCAAAACAAAGAGCTATAAAAAAAACTAGCAGTTGGTACAACCACACGGGTCAACAATGACAGAACGAGTTGACAGCAACAGACAACGAGTCGACAGCAAAATAGAACAAGTCGACAGCACGAGAGATTTAACTCCGATATAGAGCATCCGCCAACACATTCTCAGACCCCTTCTTATGCTTTATGCTGAGGTTATAATTTTGCACTATGAGCGCCCAACGCATGAGGCGCTGATTGTGGTTGTACATCCGAGACAGAAAAACCAATGGGTTGTGGTCGGTGTATACTACCACTGGTAATACGCTCGAACCGACATACACCTCAAAATGTTGCAACGCATACAACATAGCCAAAGTCTCCTTTTCAATAGTGGAATAGTTTAGTTGATGTTTGTTAAATTTCCGGGAGAAATAACAAACCGGGTGACTGACACCATCGTGATCTTCCTGTAATAACACCCCTCCAGCTCCCACCCCGCTGGCATCCACCTCCAGCTGGAACGGCAGGGAGAAATCTGGAGCAGAGAGAACAGGGGAACTGCATAAGAGAGCTTTAACACTATCAAATGCATTTTGACAATCAGCTGTCCAAATGAATGGACGGGCTACACAGGCTAGTGAGAGAAGTGACGACAGAAGAAAAGTTCCGGCAAAAACCACGGTAATACCCAGCCATCCCAAGGAATCTACGCAATTCCCGCCTAGTAGTAGGCACTGGAAAAGTTGTGATTGCAGATATTTTTGCATCGACCGGACGCACTTGGCCTTGTCCTACCTGCTTACCAAGATAGGTAACCGTAGCCTTGCCGAACTCACACTTGGCAAGGTTAAGGGTCAGGGAGGCTCCAGCCAAGCGGTCAAAGACAGTTTGCAAGGTTGTCATGTGGTCACGCCAGTTGGTCGAATAGACAACCAGGTCATCGAGATAGGCATTACAATTTGGAACACCAGCCAGGACTAGGGTCACCAGTCGCTGGAAAGTGGCCGGGGCATTACGCATTCCAAAAGGCATTACAGTATATTGCAGAAAATTGTCAGGAGTAACAAACGCCGAGATTTCCGAGGCACAGGGGGTCAAAGGGACCTGCCAGTAACCTAGTTTGCTAACATAGGTGGCAGATCCAAGGTTGTCAATACAATCTTCCATGCGGGGCAGTGGGAAGGAATCAGGCACGGTGACAGCATTTACCTTTCGGAAATCAGTACAAAATCTAGGAGTTCCATCCGATTTGGGAGCTAACAAGCAAGGTGAACTCCAGGGACTGCAACTTGGCTTGGCTAAACCATGTTTTAACAAATAGTCAACCTCCTGTTGCATCATGGCCCTCTTGGTGATGTTAACACGGTATGCATGTTGCTTGATAGGCACAGCATTGTTAACTTTAATATCATGGGCCAATACAGAAGTACAGGAGGGAACATCACCAAACAGAGCCATGTAGGCCTGAATCAAATTTGTGATGTCCTCTCACTGCTCCTCAGGTAAGTGTGCTAAGTGAGTGGGCAGGTTCAATAACATCTCAGTGTTGGACAATCTAGCACCCTGATGGGCTGCATTGCGCAACTCCAAGCCATCTACATCCTCACCACTAACGTCAGGAGAGTCCGGAACTATTGGAGTTGAGGCAACAGCAGAGACGGCTGTCTGGTCTGAGGTCTTCACCTGCACACTATCTCTGGAAAAATATGGTTTAAGCATATTGATGTGGCAAACACGAGAGTGACGTTTACGATCAGGGGTGCAAACCACATAGTCTGTATCACTTATCTTCTTGTCTATTGCATACGGTCCGGAAAAACGAGCGGAAAGAGCAGAACCAAGGATAGGTAACAGGACTAGAACCTTATCACCTGGCTGGAAAGATCGAGAAACAGCTTTCTCGTCATAGTGCCGTTTCATAGTTCTCTGGGAAGAAGAGAGCGCTTCTTTTGCGAGAGAGCACGCCTGATGCAGTCGCTCTCGAAACTGGCTAACAAAATCTAGAACATTAGTGGGTGTGCTGGCACCCTTTGACATGAACCGTTCTTTAAGAACTTTCAGAGGCCCTCTAACAGTGTGCCCAAAAACGAGCTCAGCAGGACTGAAGCCAAGAGACTCCTGTATGGTCTCTCGCGCAGCAAATAGAACAAGGGGGACACCCTCATCCCAATCTTTCTCTGTGTCTAAGCAATATTTACGCAGCATGGACTTTAAGGTCTGATGCCAACGTTCTAGAGCCCCCTGAGTTTCAGGGTGGTAGGCACTGGACACTATATGTCGGATACCCAGGGACTGTATCACTTGCTCAAATAACCTAGACAGGAAGTTGGTGCCTTGGTCCGTTTGTACTACCTTAGGCAGTCCAAACGTGGAGAAGAACTTCGTCAAAGCCTTAATTATTACAGGCGCTGTAATTCTGCGAAGAGGGATAGCCTCAGGGAAACGGGTGGCGGTACACATTATTGTCAACAAAAACTGATTGCCGGCTTTGGTCCTTGGCAACGGACCAACACAGTCAACTATGACATGTTCAAATGGCTCACCGACCGCTGGTATAGGACAGAGGGGAGCAGGTGGAATTACCTGGTTTGGCTTTCCGGTGATCTGACAAGTACTACAGGTACGACAGTACTGTGCTACCTCGGACTTCAAACCGGGCCAAAAGAAATGTTGAACTATTCTGTTGTATGTTTTAGTGACTCCCAAGTGTCCAGACCAAGGGTGGTCATGGGCCAAGAACAGTACATGCTGACGATAAACTGCAGGGACAACAATCTGATAAACAGTGCTCCAGTCTGGTACCTGATCTGGTAGCCCTATCTCCGATTGTGCATGCTCTGCCAGTCTAGTACCATGGGACCTCCATGTACGCATCAAAACTCCTTCATCCACAAAATAAGAATGCAACTCTCTCCTCTGTTCTGTATCAAGAGAAGAGAAACATTTTGCAAGAGAAGGGTCAGCCTTCTGGGCAGTAATTAGCATTTCACGAGTAACGGGTAACTTCAATGCGTCGGAACTAGTTACAGTTGTCTGTGGGGGTACCTTACTATGAGTCGGTGGTTTGTCAGCGGTATCAGACGTTGGAGCCAGCAACTCCTCCCTGACAAAGGCTGAAGCAAAAACAGAGTCAGACAAATTAATTTCATCACCTCTCTTTTTCAATTGAGCCCGAGTGACAACACTTGCAGAAAAAACTTCAGGGAAGTTCTGTGACAAGTCATCAGGCAGAGAATCTGTGTCTGGGTGATCCAACACTTCCAGCACAGCGTTCACCTGTCCTCCAGCTAAATCATTTCCCATGATAAAGGAAATGCCTTTAACTGGCAAGGAAGGTCTCACCCCTATTTTAAAGAAACCAGTGACCAAATCAGATTGTACATGAATACAGTGTAACGGGGCTGGCACGAAACCCATCTCAATACCTTGAACTAGGACACTAGAACCACAGGAAGATTTCTCAGACAGAGGTAGTACATCAGAGAGGATAAAGGATTGTGAGGCTCCAGTATCTCGTAAGATCTGAACTGTACACTGATCTTTTGGATCCCCTGTCAAGGAAACTAAACCCTTGGAAGTAAATGGCCTGAAACAAGGATCGAGAACATCCTGATCATTGTGCATCTGTTGATCGGAATCAGGTGCCATTTTAATCAGACCAACCCCTTTGGGTTGTCTAAAGTTCTGAGAGGACGGTTGCTGCTTACGTTTCAATGTTAAACAGTCAGAAATAACATGACCAGATTTATGACAGTAGTAACATGTCCGCTCCTCTTTTGAGCGTGGAGGTGACATTTTTGGTCGGGGGTGTGTGAATTCTGAATGGTTGGGGACAGAAGGTCTCTGAGAGAAATCATGGGGGAGAAACGAGTCACGCCTATCTACAAACACAGTTTTATGGGTTAGCGCAAACTCATCAGCTAATACAGCAGCTTGCTGCAGAGTGGACACTTTCTGCTCACTCAGGTAAATTACAATACGCTCTGGCAAACGATTCTTAAACTCTTCTAATAGAATGAGTTCTCTGAGAGAGTTAATATCTGAGGCCTTGCTTGCTGCACACCATTTATCAAAGAGAGTTCCCTTCTCTCTAGCAAACTCTACAAAGGTCTGGTTGACAGCTCTCTTGTGACTGCGAAACCTCTGCCTATAAGCTTCGGGCACAAGCTCATATGCACGAAGGATGGCAGCCTTCACAGTATCATACAATAGACTATCTTCTAGGGAAAGTGTTGAACAAACCTCTTGGGCTTTACCAGTCAATTTGCATTGAAGCAACAAAGGCCAGACCTCTCGTGGCCAGCGCAATGAAGCAGCAATACGCTCAAACACATTAAAATAAGTATCAACTTCTGTCTCGCGGAACGGAGGCACCAAAGCAATGTGTTTACTTATATCAAAAGTGTGTGATGAATAAGCTGTGGAGGGGGACATACCCGGGCCTTGTGGAGGAGTCGGTGTAGCAGAGTTGGATTCACTCCTTAGGACTTCCAGCTCCAACCTCCGCAGTCTGAGCTCTTTTTCCACTTCATGCTCAAGCTCCAACCTACGAATGTTAACAGCCCTTTCATTTTCTGCCTCAAGCTCCATTCTACGAAGCCGATACTCCGCCTCACGTGCTTGTGCCTTCTCCTGAGCCTCCATCTGGAGACGTGCTATTCTAACCTTGACCTGGGCCCCTTCTCGAGACCCAGTTGACACAGGAGAGGTCAAGTGAAAATGTGGCAATGTGACGTTCACACCTGCCTTTTCAGCACCATGGGCTTGCTCCTCAGAAGGCTGTGCTTCCGTAGGTTCACCAGGAGGACTTGCATGTTCATCAGAGACCGCAGGTAAAACAAGCGTCCCCTGCTCCAACAGCTTATCTACCACAAGACACCTGATATCCTGCTTAAGATGCTTTTGTTGAACCGAGAGTTGAAAATGTGTGGCAATCTCCACTAAGTCTGCCTTGCGGCAGCTATCCAGCGCTTCCCAAGTAGGATTGCTCAAGAATTTCCCCAGATCAAAAGTACTAACTGCCATTTTTTTTTTACACAAATGCCATTTTTACACACAAATCAATTAATTACTATACAAGTGTAAACAAACACAGTTCACCAAATCCATCAACCAACAATTGAACACGCGTTACAAGATCCAGGCAGAGCCCCCATTTATGTTACGACCCCTGTGAGTCTAAGGGTAAAGGGCTGTAACATAACAGTTGGTTGACAGAAAAGATGGACCACGTTTGTAAACAACAATGATATTTATTGAATAGAGGCAAAGGAAGCACATGTAGCTCAGGGGTGAGCCCAGGCCAAAACAACAAACAAACACCACTATACTCCAAATAAACACAATCTAATCTATGGTAAAAGAGATTACATTACCTAAACTACTCTTACCTAACCAAAACAGGAGAAAACAATGTCCAAAGGAAATGGCAGCTCACCCCATCTGTGCTTCCTGAGAAAGAGAGAAAAACACATTAATTATACAGAAACAAAGGCAGAATATATACAAAAACAAACTATAGCTAACAATGCTCTCTCTGTGGCCATACACACACAAGGAAATTACTACTAAGCACCAAAGGCCAATAAACGAGATGCAATACTGTCAAAGTTTACAGGTTTACCAAAAACACAACAAGCCTAGCCTCATGCCAGAGAGAGAGAGAGACTGAAGTGAGAAGCCATGTTTTAACAGGTGTGGGGTGATCCATGATTGGGGGGTGTGGATTGAGTGTTGGAGTCTGGAAAGCCATCCACCAATCGGTGCTGTGTTGCAATAATGGAAGGATTGGCCTGGCAGGGACCAATGGTGAAGGGAACAATGGCTGGAGGGAGGAAACAAAATGGAGAACACACACACATGGAGACACACACTGGGGAATATACACATTGGGATGTAACAATGTGTAAATAGGACTGTTCTGTGTGAATTTTAGTGTTGGATCAGAGCGGTTAATCTGAGCATGTGTATTTTAATATGTGCGTCTTCATCATGCCTGCAGACCATGTGGTGTGGACTATGTGTGGTTCTGTAACGTTACTCATACCCAGAGTCATATTCTATGACTCTGCTCAGGCCTACCAGGCAGCCCAGAGACCGACCTAAGAAGGAGATGTCTCCGCTGTGCTCCCTCCATAGATGATGTTTCCGGACGGCCCCCTTCCACCATGGAGGAGTACGTAAGAAAGGATCATCGGTCCCGGAGATATACACTTTTACTGACATTTCAAGTGTTTATTTGAGTGATTAGCACCACTATGTCCTTGCTTAAGGGTGTACCGTATCTCTCTATTTTCTCCTAATGCAATCTTATTGTTTAAGGAACTCGTTAGTCTACAATGCCCTCTAGAGGGGAGACAGGTTACTATATTCATTTGAGTAATGGCTCTGTACCAAAGGGAATGAATGAAAAAATTTTGTTATCCTGTTTCCTACAAGTGACTTTTTATTACTTTTTATTACTTTTATTTTCAAGAGTATATTATTATTATTTTATGAATGGAGAAAGGTTTTCCTTCTGTTGTAGTGGTTCTTTGCTTATAGAATTTTGTGTTTGCTTTTGGCTTATTTAAGTTTCTGGTAAAAATTGTTTGCAACATGCTACATTAACAAGTCCTTACTCTGGAGGTCAAAGTTGACTAGCATTCCCAAGCTCACCTCTATGATGTCACTTCCTGCCCACATGGTATATAGCTCCCATTTTTACAAGCTATCACTGCTAGCCTATTACACTGAAGATGGAATACCTGTTCCGAAACATGTCTGTACTATAGGCTGCCATTAAAAACAATTTCTTAAAATCTGTGCTGGTCCGGCCTTTGGCTTTATTCTTCATAAATGTTTGGGATTTCAGCACCCAGTGTCAGATACTGAGAGCGCGGTCTAACTTGACTATGACTCTGCTCATACCTATAGCCTAATAGGGCCTGTGTCGACCGGGGACGTTTTATGAGTTGTCAGCTCCTGTCTGTCATTCATTTCTATGCTACAGAGGCAACCGGCGCGTTCCTTTTCCCAGCGCCGTGCCCAAGGCCAGATTAAGAATTCAGAGGCTCCTGGGCCAGATTCTTGTGGAGGCCCCCACACACACATACACATGCACGCACGCACAGTGGTGTTTTTATATGTCACTTTAAAAAAAATATAGAATATTTAGAAGTGGTGGGCTCTGAGGGCCAAGCTAAAAGGAAGAGAAGAGAAAATAAACACATCATGTTTAGATGGGGGGATGGCGCCATCCTCAGGAAGAAAAAAAACATGCACAAACTTTGGAGACAAGAATATAATATTAGAATAGTAAGCTTACTTTTACGTGAATGTCAATTTAAATTATAATTAGGGAAGGGAGGGGGTTGAAATGTGTTTTTGTCCTGTGTTACTGTCTGTGAATGAATGAATGAATGAAAATTTTATTTAACAGATTGCAGAATGGGTACAAATAATACAGTATGGCTCAATACACACAATTGTTAAGGGGATGCAGACCAGAGAAAGACGTTTGTCTTGTATACATCAGGGTCCCCCATTTTCAATTCATAGTGACATGTATGACATGCACAACATATATGACATCATGACATTTATGGCATAGTGACATATATGATATGCACATATACAGTACTGTTACCCATAGATCCTGACAGAGAGTATATGATGGTGAGGATACTGTACATTAGGAGGGGGTGGGTGGGTGGGAGAGAAATATACATACGGTGGGGAGAGAATATATACATACGGTGGGGAGGAGACTGTACATTAGGAGGGGGTGGGAAGGTGGGAGAGAAATATACATACGGTGGGGAGAGAATATATACATATGGTGGGGAGGAGACTGTACATTAGGGGGGGGTGGGTGGGTGGGAGAGAAATATACATACGTGGGGAGAGAATATATAGATTACATACGGTGGGGAGGGGATTGTCTATTAGGTGGGGGTGGGGCTGTATGTATGTATGTATGTATGTATGTATGTATGTATGTATGTATGTATGTATGTATGTATGTATGTATGTATGTATGTATGTATGTATGTATGTATGTATGTATGTATGTATGTATGTATAAAAGAAAAAAAATACAATACAAATATTGATAAAAAAAAAAAATAGTAAGCTTACTTTATTTATGCAATGGACCGATGGTCAGATGGTCTTCTTCCTGGCCTTTCTCCTTGCGAACTCGTCCACCACATCCTTGAAGTCAATTTCTCTGACAAGTTCAGACTCTATTGCCAGTAATGATAGAGACTTCAGGCGTTGTTGACTCATCGTCGTCCTCAGTTCATTCTTTATTCTCGCCAACTGTGAAAACGATCGCTCCCCTTCACAGTTTGTCACCCGCAAAGTGAGAAACATCCTCAATGCTACATACACGTTCGGGAAGGCGGGTTGAGGGGCCAACCTCCAACATGGTGTTAAGCATCTTCGTGGGTGACTTATTATCTTTCTCAGCCGACATGAATGATCTGAACTGTAGCAGCTCGTTGGCAAAGCCGCTGTTTAAGTCGGATGTATAAGCACAGACTAATGCATTGGCATGCTTTATGATCTCACTGTTGCTTGTTGTTTCTGGCTGGAATAATACCCCAAATATATCGGTCAAGTCCTTGTAGGCAGAGAGGCGATGATCAAGACAGCTCACCAGTTTGTCTATGATTACATAAAACGTCTCAACTTTGAATTGATTCCGTCGATCACGTAGGCTGCTTACATCATCTGCACCCCCTTCATCTGCAAAGGTTTTACGTTTTCTACTTCGTTGTAGGTCACGCTTGTAGGTTTGGAGAACACCTGCATTCAGAGCTGCTTTTTCATAAATGTCAAATTGGTCACGTTGTGAGGAAACAAAAGCACGCAAGGACTGGAGAAGATTCACCGCCGTCAAAATGTTAATGTCACTTTTTTGTAACATTGCGCTTGTGGCTTGAAATCTGTCAAGGATTGCATTCCAGAAATGGGCCATAAATGCTGTTTCCAAATACTCCAGTTTAGCACAGAGTGCTCCTGCCTCATTTCTAGTGTCCCTTTTTTCCTCATCTGAGCCTGCTATTTTTGTAAGTGCCTCCTTTATGTTAGAGTAGTTTACAGATAGAGCTTTGGTGGATTCTGCTCGACTGCTCCATATTGTAGCTGAGAGGGATTTCAATGTCAAACTTATTCCGCTCGTTTTGCTAAATACTTTGCCCCATCGGCTTGTAGAGGAGGCACAAAAATTATACAAAGACTGTAACGTGTCAAAGTAGTTTCCAACCTCGGGGCTGCTGGCCTCTATGGCGTTGACTCCAACAAAATTCAGGGAGTGAGATGCACATGGAACATAGTATAAAGGATTTATCTTCTTTAGATGCGCTTGAAGTCCATTGTACTTCCCAGACATGTTACTTGCATTGTCATATGACTGGCCTCTGCAATTTGACAACTCCAAGCCTAAACTGTCAACCATAGCAACAACACATTCAGCCAAACTTTCACCCGTATGGCTTTCAATTGGCTCAAAGGCCAGAAAACGTTCAACAATTTTGCCTTCTTTGTTGACATATCTGAAAATAAAAGTAAGTTGGTCGACATGTGAGAGGTCTGGGGTTGAGTCGACAACTACAGAGAAGTATTTTGCTTCCCGAATTTCCTCTGCAATAGTCTGTCTGGTTTTCTCTGCCATGACATCAATAAATTGCTCACAAATTGTCGATGACAAATAAGACACATTTCCCCTGCCTTTCTGTCCATACTTCTCTATATGCCCAGCTAAAAATGGGTTGAACTGAGCTAGCAACTCAATAATCCAGAGGAAATTTCCATTTTGAGGTGACTCCAGCAATTCATTTTCACCTCTAAAGGCAAGCCCTCTCTCCCCAAGAAATTTGATAACAGCGACCACTCTTTTGAGAACTTTTCTCCAGTATTGCCTTGCTCCTTTCATTTGTTTGATTACAGATGAATCAATAGTCGTTGTGCCCTTGCATCTCTGGTGGCCAATCAGAGCGCAGAACGCGAACGCGGAACTGGAAATTTGTTGGTAAAAGTATTCAGGCGTCGGGGCTGGGATGTGGAGATGCAAGTTTTGACTTTTTATTGCTGTTTTTACCTCAAACGGAAAACCTCAAACTCTTATGAAGAGGAGAAAAAATACTCAAGATTAGCCACTTGCAGACGGCAGGGTGTGACATACTGTATATTTTAGTTGACTAAATATTTTAGTTGATGAAATATTTTTTCATTTCAGTGTCACAGTATGACATCAATCTCCAAAATAAGAAAAAAATATTTAAATAAATGTGGTGCCACTAGTGACGAGGGGCCTCCAAAAGGCCTCTAGTGATGAGGGGCCTCCAAATTTTTTTTAAATAAAAGTAAAAAAAATTTTTTAATAATTTGGGGCCTCTAGTGACGAGGGGCCTCCAAAAGGCCTCTAGTGACAAGGGGCCTCCAAAAGATTTTTAAATCAAAGTTAAAAAAAATATATAAAATAGTTGGGGCCTCTGGGCCTCAAAAAAAATTTTGTTTAAAGAAATAATAATAATAATTTGGGGCCTCTAGTGACGAGGGGCCTCCAAAAACATAAAAAATAAAAGTAAAAAAATAAAATTTAATAAATTTGGGGCGTCTAGTGACGAGGGGCCTCCAAAAAAATTAAAAGAAAAGTTAAAATAAAATAAAAATAAATGTGGGGCCTCTAGTGACGAGGGGCCTCAAAAAAAAAAAAAATGGAGGCCCCTCGTCACTATGACTATTTATGATTGTGTAATGAAGAAACTATGATTGTATGATTCCATGTGGCAAATAAAAACTCTGAACTGAACTGAACTAGAGGCCCACGGGCCGCGGCCCAAACGGCCCGGTCGTTAATACGGCCCTGCGTGCCTCGCGTTTTTGGGCGGAGTGCTCCCTACTAAACTAGTTCAACTTTTGGAGAGGAGCGCGCTCATCAAGGTAACTTTTTTCGACCGACCAAGGTCACTTTTTTCGACCACACTGTCTTTTGGTAACAATTATTCTGTGTTTGACTGCATTACTGTATTTAATAATGGCCGTTGTATTTACATTTACATTTGAAAATGCACCATGAATAAGTAAACTTCAAAGATGCACATATCCACTGTTCTGGTGCTGTGATACTGTAAACTTTTGCATAATCTATTCTCTGATTTGACACTGGTATTTTACGGTAATTTTGCATGCTGTATTACATTTTGAACCCAAAATGAGCAGTATAGCATTCTGTGTTACTGTATTGGCTGATAACAAAGTCTTCTAAAATAGTCAGTCAATCAGCCTCATAACAATTGGGTGAACATTTGTAGTAACCCTTTTTACTGTTCTTTACAATAGTTTGTTTACTGTAACTGTGTTTACTGTACAGTACAGAGCATTACTGTATGTATTTTTCTTTACTGTAATGATTACATTTCAAATACTGTAATCATATATTTAGTTTGTCTTTCATAAAGACACAAGCACTATATTGTGATACGATGGGGGTAGGTGAAACACAGTTTGCAGCAAGAGAACGGAATGGAAGAGGCAGAGACGGCAGGATACGTGTAAACAGACTTTACTGACACGACAGTACGTTACCAACGAGAACATAAACGGTAAAGCCGAGCAGGAGCTAGAGGACGACTGAGTTGTAAAACACGGAAAATAAACAATAACAAAACAAAAGACTAAGTACTCACAAGCGCAAATTACAAACAACAAGGCACGGGGGAACACAGGAGAGATGGCGAGCAGGATGACACTGAGGACTAGGAGGAAACTGAGACAATGACGCCACAAGGAAGTCAGTAACAAGCAGACCTTAAATACTACCACTGATTGTAACGACTGACAGCTGGCGAGGCCAGGCAATAATGCAAACAGGCAACATCTGATAAACACACTAGGAATACACCAACTAGACACAGAAAACATAATCAAACATAACAACCAGACAGGGAGACGACATCACACACACACAGGGATGGCCCAAGATAACAAATAGTTAGATATTAGTTCTATTACTTGGAACCAAAACAAGATGGCCGCCTGTACCATCAGGCTAGTCTGGCCACTAGAGGGTAGGAGACCAATGTTAGGCAGAGAGCCAATGTTGGATGGAGGGCATTGCCCAAAGTTAGGTGGAGAGCACTGCCCAATGTTCCCATCCTGCCCCGTCCAGCCCGGACCGGCCCTAGGATTGTGACAGTACCCCCCCCTCAACGGGGGGCTTCCAGACCCCCGAGAACAACGTCCATAACCAGGTGAGGGAGGAAGCTGGAACCCCGGAGAGGACCCAGGGGGAGGACCCGAAGACCAGGGGCCGGGAGGCCGAGCGAAAACCCCAGGAGGGGCATAGCAGCCAGGGGGGGCTGAAAACGGGTGCAGATACCCGGAGAGGGGGGGTGAGGACGGGAACAGAAACCCAGAGAAGAGGAGCGGGGAAGGGAACAGAGACCCGGCGAGGGGGGGTGGGAACGGGTGCCGATACCCGGGGAGGGGGGCAGAACCTGAGAACAGAGGTCCGGCGAGGAGGGGTGGGGACGGGCACCGAGGCCCGGGGAGGGGGGCTGGGCCTGGGAACAGAGGCCCGACGAGGGGGGGTGGGGACAGGTGTAGGAGCCCGGAAAGGGGAGCTGGACCCCGGAGCCGGATCCCGGACGAGAGACCCTCCAGCCGCCGGACTAGGGACCGGTTCGGGAGAGCCGGATCGGAGGTGCGGCGGCGACGACCCCCGGAGCAGGATCCCATGCAGACCACGGCGCAGACCACGGCGATGACCACGGCGAGGACCAGGACGCCGATCTCAGCGCAGAGCTGGATCAGACGGGGAGCCAGGGTCAGTCGGGGAGCCGGGAGCCGGCACAGCAGCCGGACCAGATGTAGAGGCCGGGCAGGGCACGGAGACCGGACCGGTCTCGGCGGCGAGGCGTGGTGTAGGATCCGAGAATGAGGAGTCTGGACTCACTGAGGGGGAAAGGTTAGTAGGTTACACCTGACTAGCTACAGAGCCTAAGCTAGCAGTGGGAACTGTGCTAACTGGAGAGGCCTGGCTAACCTCCGGAACAATGCTAGCAGTGGGAGCTAGGCTAGCCTTCGGGGTAATGCTAGCAGTAGGAACTAGGCTAGCTTTCGGGGTAATGCTAGCAGTAGGAGCTAGGCTAGCTTTTGGGGTAATGCTAGCTGTGGAGACCCGGCCAGCCTCAGGAGCCAGGCTCACCGTGAGGGTAATGCTGGTCGGCAGGGCCTGGCCAACCGTAGAGACTAAGCTAGCTGTTGGGGAAAGCCTAGCAGCTCCTGATGTGATACTTTTTTCTTCTTGTTTACTAGCCCTCTGAGGCTTGCTAGCTGTACCTTCTACACTAGCCATGGGGATGGTAATGGCAGTAAGAGCCTTAGTGAAAGGCACTGAGGCGCTAGCAGCGGGGGCTACTCCAGCTGTGGAGGGTGGAGCTGTGCTGGCTGTGGACGTCTGGTTAGTTATAGACATCTGAACAGCCTCAACGGTGGTGGGAGGCTCTAGGCTGACGTGAGCCCGATACTAGTCGGCAAGCTAGCTACCTTAGCCTCCGACTTATACTCCTCCATCATGGCAGCAACACGTTCGGCCATCTCCCACATCGCTGGCTACAGTGTTGGATTCTCCGTGGCGACCTGGTCGATCTTTCGGAGCAGGAACCCCCACTTGGCCAGTGAGTAGTGCTTCATGTCACCGTCCATCAGGCTCAGGACGATCCTGATAGTATCGCTGGCCTTTGCTGCTGTGTTTCTTAATGGTGGCGTCATTCTGATACGATGGGGGTAGGTGAAACACAGTTTGCAGCAGGAGAACGGAATGGAAGAGGCAGAGACGGCAGGATATGTGTAAACAGACTTTACTGACACGACAGTACGTTACCAACGAGAACATAAACGGTAAAGCCGAGCAGGAGCTAGAGGACGACTGAGTTGTAAAACACGGAAAATAAACAATAACAAAACAAAAGACTAAGTACTCACAAGCGCAAATTACAAACAGCAAGGCACGGGGGAACACAGGAGAGATGGCGAGCAGGATGACACTGAGGACTAGGAGGAAACTGAGACAATGACGCCACAAGGAAGTCAGTAACAAGCAGACCTTAAATACTACCACTGATTGTAATGACTGACAGCTGGCGAGGCCAGGCAATAATGCAAACAGGCAACATCTGATAAACACACTAGGAATACACCAACTAGACACAGAAAACATAATCAAACATAACAACCAGACAGGGAGACGACATCACACACACACAGGGATGGCCCAAGATAACAAATAGTTAGATATTAGTTCTATTACTTGGAACCAAAACAAGATGGCCGCCTGTACCATCAGGCTAGTCTGGCCACTAGAGGGTAGGAGACCAATGTTAGGCAGAGAGCCAATGTTGGATGGAGGGCATTGCCCAAAGTTAGGTGGAGAGCACTGCCCAATGTTCCCATCCTGCCCCGTCCAGCCCGGACCGGCCCTAGGATCGTGACAATACTGCAGTCTATCACAGGGGTTATGAGGAAATGACCAGCTTTTGCATATACTATTCTCTGATTTGACACTGGTATTTAAATTTTGCATGCTATATTGCATTGCAAATTCTTCTAGATGTGTCCAAAGATGGCATCGCATTTTGTTCTGTGCGTTGAATGTGCATTTCCTCTTCTTAAAAACATAACGTTACTGAATTGAATAAGGAATGCAAATATGTTCGCTAGCTTAGCAACTTTACCGGCGTATTTTCATTCATAGCTGATTGGAGCTAACAGTAGTATGTCACCGAAAGTGAGGTACAGAAGCGGAATTTTTCAAAGTAAAAGAAAACAGTTTTTGCGCGAAAATGACAGAGCATGCAGTGGATGAGGAAGTCAACAGACAGCTGCCCGTCGACTTTTGCGTCTCCTGGTTCGCTGTTATCGCCCAAAGGACATTTAATAAAACGAGGCATTACAGTACAAGTACCAAACACGTTGCCAGAAATTATATCAAAAAAATAAAAGAAAACATTTGCGGACACGCAGCGCGCGCACGCTTCAGATACTTCTGTGCCCCCCTGTGCCCCAGTAGAGTGCTGGGTCTAGATACGCCCCTGCGTTAGACCACCGCACGCTCTTCACGGCAAAATGGTTAGGAAAACGAATGGCTGCATCCAGAGCCGCCGCAAGGGCCGTGCGAGAGGTGCGGTCGCACAGGGCCTCGCACCTAGGAGATTAATTAATTTTTTTAATAACATTTTTAATAAATTGAATGTTAACAATCACTTTCCATCACAGACCTAAAATCTAGTTTTGCTTACATGCTTATATATTTCACATTAGACACGTTTGTAGAATACGGTAGTAATATGCATACTGCCTCACTATATGCGACAGCGTGACTGCATCATCTATCAAGCGCATTGAGCACGTGGGGTGGTGGTCAGGTGGATGTTCTGTGTGGCAGAGTGGTGGTAAGTAGCCGCGGGGCCTCACGTCGGGACATTGAACCGAAAATTATGTTTTGGAGGTAGGGGAAGCTAGCAGCACCGGCGGCAGCAGCACAAGCAGGGCCCAGTGCCCAGTCAACTAACAAGAGTAACGAAGTTAACGACAACCGCAACGGCGAAGATGGACAAAGAAAGGGACGGATTTATCAAGCTAACTGGAAAGTAAAATTCCCGTGGATGGCCTATGAAGCAACAAAAAACAAGGTGTTTTGTGAATTTTGCACTACAGCTAAAAACATGGGTGCCCCGCTTCCATCCACAACACACGATCAAGAATCTTTGAAAGCTTTTGTACGAAATGGCTTTTCCAGTTGGGCTAAAGCACTAGAACGATTCCGATTCCACGAAAAGTCAAATCTGCATCGAGCTGCTGTTAGCATTTTGTTGCCGCTGCTAATGCAGGTGTTAATGTTGCCGCTTCTATGTCTGCTGGTAAACAAAAGCAGATGGCTGATGCGAGAATAGCTTTGTTGGATATTCTATCCTCTATCCAATATCTTTCATGTCAGGGATTAGCCATTAGAGGAAAAACAGACGAGGAGTCCAATTTGACCCAGTTGCTAAACTTGCATGCTCAAGATATCCCAGAATTACAGTCATGGCTGGCTCGTAAGGAGAGCAAGTGGCTATCTCATGATATCCTAAACGAGATGACTGAAATAATGGGCCATGATGTGCTGAGAACGTTAATTGAAGAAATACAGTCTGCTGGGTTTTTCTCTGTGATTATGGACGAGACAACCGACATCACGGTCAAAGAGCAGGTGTCTATCTGCTTCCGTTTTGTGACTGAAAATCTGGAGCCAGAGGAACTTTTTGTTGGATTTTATGAGACATCAAAAACAACAGCAGACGCACTTTTTCAGCTGTTAAAAGACGTTCTGATGAGATTCTCACTACCAATCTGTAAATGTAGAGGCCAGTCACCAGTGCTACGACGGCGCGTCAAATGTTTCTGGCATTCGAACAGGTCTACAAGCTCGCGTCACAAGAATATGTCATGAAAGAGGAACCTGGATGTAATCGCAGATGAATTCATCAAGCGCACGGCTGCAAGGAGTAACACTTTCCTCGTAAAGAAGTAACATCATGGTGGGTGAAAAACAAATAAATTTTTTTATATTTAGTAGCTGTGTTAAGAATAGTTTGACTTGTATGCCCAGCCTCGGGCTACCAGCTGACAGGCAGAGCTGCATTCGTAATGGGTGTTTGTTCTAGATGTGTGTGTGTGTGTGTGTGTGTGTGTTTGCGTGTGTGTCGGAAATGTGTGCGTTTGACAACTTTTTCCCAATCCGTATAGCAACAAATCATGTAGGCTATGGTTATTGCAGAAAGTTTATCTTGGGCGTGGCGGTAGGTCATTCAACTGTTTTGAGCACCCACTGGCAGAAACATAAATCGGCGCCTATGTCTGAGTGCTTATTGTTATTGTTGTCAATTATTTGAAGTGCAAGTAGGCCTATAGGCTACGTATATCACTGGGGTTTCCCAGTGTGTTCCCCGCCCAGAGGCACATATCAACCCCCCTGGCTGTTATTATTTAGCCTATATTTGAGTTTTGGGAATGTGTTGTGAGATGGGGATTTTGTTTTGTGTGATGTTGTAATAAACAAGCATTGTGCTGTCCTCCCAATGATGTTTTTAATCAAAGGTAGACGGCCAGCCAAACTCTTCAATAAGCAACACAAGAGTCAAACGTAGCTTCCTTGCTTCTCGTTTAATGTAGTTCTTGTTGACATGTTGCTAGGATAGGAGTAAAACTGAAACAAGAATAACATGCATTGTGTTACTGGTGCACGTAGAAATGTATAGACATACAGTATGTTTACTAAATAATTATATGTAAATCCAGAATTACAAAACCTGTTCATACTGTAACAAATGTAAGCTATATACTGCTGAGGCATGCTGTGCTAACATGTCACATAACTATCAGCCATTGGCATGTATTACCAGTAATTAAATACAAACATAAAAACATCCCATCGACAACAATATGCTTCAAAACTGTAGTGGAATAATTGTGATCGCATATCAATTAATATGCTTGCTATATACACCTATAGAATACATTGGCCTTAAGCAAACAATACTGTGTCTGCCTTCGTGACATCTTGACGTCCTGTTTTATCATGTGACCTCGACACGACCACAGGGTCTGACTTCGTTACATCCTTTGACCATGTACCACATCTGGGACCTATATGTTTACAATTCGTATGACACCTCAAATGAGATAAGCCTTTGATATACAACTAAATACTGTGTCCATAATGACCGCATGGCCCATTGTAATATCTGTGACCAAGGTCTGTTTTATATTCACATGTTAAACACATAATCACCTTTTGTTTCCCAAGGCCTGATATATGTCCCAAGAGTTTCAAACTGATGACACATTGCGACACAAAGGAGACAATTGACCCTTCTGTGGACTCACATTACAACACAAGGCAGACTTGACCTTCTTACAATCTCTGCCAGGCAGCATAAGCTTTCACATTTGGGCCACCTTTCACTTCCTGAAAACACACACACATAGACACACACACACATAGACACACACACATAGACACACACACATAGACACGCACACATAGACACACACACACATAGATACGCACACACATGCACACACATGCATGTGCACGACAATTTACCCCTTATGCGATCTCTGGCAAACAGGGACTTCCTCTATGAAACTAACTGACTACAAGTGTTTTACGGCATGTCAACTGTCTCAAGTTCACAGGTCAAGTGATGTTGCAAGACAATGCAACACCTCACTTCCTAAAAACACACACACACACACACGCCCACGCATATGTAAGCACACACACATAGCCGTGCACACACGCACATACATACACAAGCACACACATGCACGTGTAAGCATAACACACACACACACACACTTTCACTTCCTGAAGTCACACTCTCACACACACACACACTGACGGGGAGGGCTATATAATCTCCTGAATTCCATCTATCAGGACACATGTTGGCATCTTGCATTGCTTACTGTCAGTATGTGTCCAGTCATGTGTGACTGCCCAAATAAAACGAACAAACGTATTTGTTTTGCAGTTTTCATCTTTATTTCAACAGCTCTCTTGTTATCATAGATATTTTTCCATTACAACTTGGCGTACGAACAAGGATACACTGTCGCTGGATTCAGACGGGACCGGCCGAACGGAGGTGCAAGCAGGCCTGCAAAATCTCTACCTCGACACCAAAGCCTGTCCGAGAAGAGGGATTCACTCATCCGCACGACCGGGCCGTCTGACAACAGCGCACTTGTACCGAACCAGAGGACACCCCTTTTGAAGCCTCGACCCCCGGGTGAGCTGTTGAAATTCAGATCTTACTAAAAACATTCAAATTTTTTTTGGGTGGATAATAATCTAACCTAATAAATGCTCTATGTTCCTATTTTATAATCTTTTAAACACGCACTAACCTCACCACTGAGGAGGGGTGCCGTCTTGCTGGAATCTCATTATCTCACAAAGATTCCCGCTGGGGGAGTGAAGTTTACCAGGGTGGGGTATCCCACAGTTTTCAAGGTGTTGTGTAAAAAACAACAACCAGTTGATATTACGCTGTCAAGGTTTTGTGTAAACAAAGATAACCAGTTGATATTGCAGCTTTCAAGGTTTTGTATAAAAACAACAACCAGTTGATGTTGCAGTTTTCAAGGTTTTATGTAAACAACCAGTTGATATTGCAGTTTTTCAAGGTTTTGTATAAACAACAACCAGTTGATATTGCAGTTTTCAAGGTTTTTATGTAAACAACCAGTTGATATTGCTAAAAGTTTTTTCTGAAGTTTGTACTAAAAACGAAATTTCAGAGGTCGCGGTCAGAACAAATTGTTTCCTGACAGAAGCCGACAGTTTTTCGCTGACGTTTGTTACTAGAACCAAATTTCAGACTCAGATAGACGTATCTGTTTAAAGTATCCGTGTACACGAAGAATTGGCTTTTGCACAAGTACGTGGCAAAAGTTGGGTAAAGATGCTTAAAACTCCTCCAGTGGAACCCTGTGCGACAAGAGGTGTTCATTCCTTATTGGTCAAAGAAATGTGGTTTTCCAGCAAACGGCTCTTTCTCGTTAAATCAGATTGACACACCAGACATAAAATTACAAATTGATGAAAGGAGGTGACAAAGTAATGACAAACAAAAAATTTGGACTCAAATACAGACATAAAAACGAATTAAAGAATTGTTTGTTTCTCTCATGGTGAGACTATCTGCAGATAGATTAAACATCGCTGGCGTTACAATTTGTGTTCTTATCATGGTGTTGTTGTCACTGATATAATGCTGTATGCTTTTTATCTTTGGATTATTTTATTTTATTGCTTACTCTGCGGTTTTATTGTGTTTTGTTTCTGTTTCCTATCTAGTCTTTTTTGAAACAAAATTTGCTATAAAGGGCACATGAATATTTTCAGAATTTACACATAGCTAATAATTTAATTTACGGACGGGCGCAAAATAAATTATGACCGAAAATCAAACCAAACAGACGGGCCCATTCCTCTGTGACGTATGTGGAAGAACAGACCCCGGCTGTGAGCAAGGACCCACAGAAACCGAGTTAAAATTAAGAAGAAAAAACGCGCAATTAAAACGAGAGTTATCTGACAGAACCCGCGAGTTCATGGACATCGATGACGAACACTGGGAAGTTTTGGACATGTTGTCACAGGTACTCCTCCGGTTAATGGGAGAACAACAAGCCTACTAAAACAGATATACATCATTGTCAAAGTGACAGACACTACGTTTAAACACTCCGTTTTCAACATCCACATATCAGACAAGGCGCTTGGTATAAAGAACACGTAATTATGTCAGAATTGGCAGTCAAAGCCATCACAGATAGAACAGTAAAACGTGATGAATGGAAATCATTAAGAGATTTTATAAATGCTAACAAAAAACTAGGATACGTACACCACTGTTTTGGGACAAATTCCGGAATTGAAACCATTAGACTCTCATGTGACATGACACTGGTTGCCCTATCAATCCTGAAGAAATAAATTAGAATTAACAGCCGACGGTACATTCAAATCCCTGTACTTTTCTCTCTCTCACTGCCTCTAGCGGAGCCGGGTCTCGGCGCCTTGTCCTCCCTAACTCGACCCTCACAACCTGGCCTGCATTCCGATGACACGGTGCAAGAAACACAGCAGCAAGGAGCTGAGGCCCTCGACCCTCATCACCCCAGCCCCCGACCCCGATAACATGCTGGGCCTGAGGATCGACCACATGTGGCGTGAGAAGGGCAGGGTGACCAGGTGGACGGGCGCGGTCCTGGAACACTACACTATGGACAACGTTTGCCTCTACATTATCAAGTACGACAACCTCGACTGCGTCTGTGGCATCGAACTGTTCAAAGACAAGCGCGTGTCCGACCTGCGGGTGTTGGCAGAGAAAGTCGTGAACAATAAGATCAAGGCACCCCCCGGCGCAGAGGAACTGGTGGGGCAGGCCGTAGAACACTTCTTTGAGGAGGAGGACGGGGAAAAGAACGCGTGGAGGGGTATGGTCCTGTCCCGTGCCCCCGTCATGACGCACTGCTATTACATCACCTACAAGAACGACCCCGTACTCTATATGTTTGAACTCTGGGATGACTACAGGGACGGAGACCTCCACATCCTGCCCGAGTCAGAGATCAAGCACTTGATGCCGGGGAACAGGAAGACGGACGAGGAGACAACGAGTCTGGTGGCGAAACGAGTGCAGTATACCACAGACGAGGGCCAACAGAGAACCGGCCGGGTGATCTGTCAGGTCCCCACCACGCCCGACGTGTATTACATCAAATACGACGACGACTTCCACATTTACGTCTACGAACTAGTACCCAACCCCGCTCCTGGTGACATAACCCCACGGGTGACATTCCTGCCTGATGAGGAAAACACTCTCCCACGCAGTCCAGACGAGAAAAGAAAAGATGAAGATTCTCCACCACAACCGAGAGTACCCACAAGGAAAAGACGGCGAGGCTCCCAGAAAACAAAGATTTGATAACCAAAGACTGTGGCCTGCCAAGGGTGGATTTCGTGGGGACAACAGAACATTTCGCTTGCCATGCCGGAGTGGGGGTCCGAGGGATGGATGGGACAGACGCACCGAGATCCGGCCTCCATCCACACAGGGAAGTAAAGCACACACACACACGTCCGGCTGAAGTAGAGAACAGCTTGTTAAATGGTTATAGCCTCTAAAAACAACAAAAGCGCCTGATGCAGTAGTAAATCGACACCGGCTGACTGACGCTACGCTTACCCATATGACAATGTTTGAAAATACCTTATGAAATAGTTATACAATCACTATATGATTTCATAAAGGTCATAGTATTTCCTTTACAATATCACTATACAATCTATAAATGATTTAGAGTTCTCTTTCCGAAAAAGAGGTATTTTCTGTCTCCTATAAACCAGTTATGCTGTCGCTCTCCCGGGTCGTCTGGCTTGGGGCCCCAGCCAGGGGATCGGGGGGGTGAGAGGCCACATAATGCAGGAAGGCGGGACATAGAACTTAGGAGACCACAAATATTTGTTCTGAAACATATCCTTTGAATTTTATTTATCAACACCCATATATATATATTGTATGTTATTGAAGCTATATACAAACTGACATTTTGACCGTTTATCAGGGGTGGTAGCTTTCCCCACTCCAATCCCACCCGGCCAGAGGTTTTTCCTGGGCCCATGTGGACGAGGGGCCAACGGCAACACAGACAGTGACCACGACCGGAGGCTGCAAACCTTTCTGACCACACCACCAGCCTGTCCGGCGTGAGACGAGAGAAGCAGACTGGCACACATCCCCCTCAACACGCTGAGTGTGGTGTCCTATACACACACGCACACAGAGCCCCGACCCAGGCGGACATCCCCCGCTGATCGTTGTGCCCCCCCACACTCTCTCTCTCTCTCTCTCTCTCTAAACGAACACTGAACAATTTTCTCTGATAACGCGCGTTGAACAATTGGCTCACTCTCTGAACGCTGCTACGGAGCCTGGACACTTCGCCCGTGTTTTTCTCTATAGCTCTTTCTCTCTCTCGCCTACCCATTCAGAGGAAACATGCAAGGATGAAGTGGACGACCGCGGCTCCTGTTACACACAACTGTCATTGCTGATTTACTACTGCTGAGTTTTTTTTACACAATGTATATTCTATTTCAAATTAGTTTGACGGCGCTTTTAATTGTCCGTTTCGCATTGTTATTTTTTTATATACAGAGCATTGCTTGGCTGCTGAGCCACTTATAAAAAGGGTGAAGTAATTGTCATACAATATGCATTCGAACCGTGCCTTAGTTGTCATGTTTTTGATTCCCATTTGAATTTGGTGAAATTTAGCTTTGTTTCAGATAAACATTTGCCTTTTATTTTGATTAAATTTGATTATTATTTTACTCCACTTACCTATCAACTTTGATTATTATTTTACTCCACTTACCTATTAGATTTGATATGAACAACTTTTACGCCACTTACCTATTAAATTTGATATGAATAACTTTTCCTTATTGTTTATCTTTAGATCCTCAGACCTTGCATGCCCCATTTGCCTTTACTTTAATTACCTCTTACAGTTCTGTGTGACTGCTAATTTCTGTTTAGAGGCAATGTTTGGAGTCGATGCGATTTGTAGAGACCTTTTGTTCTACGTACTGTTTTGTATTTCTGTATGCCTATAGTGTTATTTTGTATTTTACTAGCTATTTCCCTGCCACAACATTCTACCTCATACTTACCTCATTTTTTTACGGACCGTGTTTGATACGATTTATCTTTAAATATTAGACTATGTTTGATTGCATTTGTCTTTATATGCTGTAGTTTGAATTTTGATATTTTTTTTCTCCGCTGCTATACTCACTCGGATTCGATGTTGTGTTCTTGGCATATTAATTCATATTGCGATCAAAAGGGTGAAATTGTAGTGGAATAATTGTGATCGCATATCAATTAATATGCTTGCTATATACACCTATAGAATACATTGGCCTTAAGCAAACAATACTGTGTCTGCCTTCGTGACATCTTGACGTCCTGTTTTATCATGTGACCTCGACACGACCACAGGGTCTGACTTCGTTACATCCTTTGACCATGTACCACATCTGGGACCTATATGTTTACAATTCGTATGACACCTCAAATGAGATAAGCCTTTGATATACAACTAAATACTGTGTCCATAATGACCGCATGGCCCATTGTAATATCTGTGACCAAGGTCTGTTTTATATTCACATGTTAAACACATAATCACCTTTTGTTTCCCAAGGCCTGATATATGTCCCAAGAGTTTCAAACTGATGACACATTGCGACACAAAGGAGACAATTGACCCTTCTGTGGACTCACATTACAACACAAGGCAGACTTGACCTTCTTACAATCTCTGCCAGGCAGCATAAGCTTTCACATTTGGGCCACCTTTCACTTCCTGAAAACACACACACATAGACACACACACACATAGACACACACACATAGACACACACACATAGACACGCACACATAGACACACACACACATAGATACGCACACACATGCACACACATGCATGTGCACGACAATTTACCCCTTATGCGATCTCTGGCAAACAGGGACTTCCTCTATGAAACTAACTGACTACAAGTGTTTTACGGCATGTCAACTGTCTCAAGTTCACAGGTCAAGTGATGTTGCAAGACAATGCAACACCTCACTTCCTAAAAACACACACACACACACACGCCCACGCATATGTAAGCACACACACATAGCCGTGCACACACGCACATACATACACAAGCACACACATGCACGTGTAAGCATAACACACACACACACACACTTTCACTTCCTGAAGTCACACTCTCACACACACACACACTGACGGGGAGGGCTATATAATCTCCTGAATTCCATCTATCAGGACACATGTTGGCATCTTGCATTGCTTACTGTCAGTATGTGTCCAGTCATGTGTGACTGCCCAAATAAAACGAACAAACGTATTTGTTTTGCAGTTTTCATCTTTATTTCAACAGCTCTCTTGTTATCATAGATATTTTTCCATTACAAAACTGAAAGATAACCTTGCAAACAATAAAGGATTACTAAGACAATGCTTACGATGGGGCAAATCAAAGTATTACAATAGATAAGAACAGCATGTTGTTCATAATGAGATCTCTCACTAGGGAGCTGCAGGTCCCACTTCCTGTTTATCTGTGCGATACCACTTCCTGTTTGACCATGAGGCCCTACTTCCGTCCTTATATACCACATTCGACCAACAGGTGGTGCCAAAGCAAATCAAAACCATATAAACTGCCTGGGAGGCAGAACACTCCCCGCATTAAACGTCTATGCTATAGTACACATTAACTTAACTTCAGTCCTCTTTAGGCAAAAGAAGAACGATTTCTGAAACAGGTCTCGGGAATGTCTTTGAACTTCCTTGAGCTGTGGTCTTTACTTCGACCTTACGCACCTTTCCGTCCTTGCTTGGGAAGGTGGAAGTGGAAGGTGGAAATTACCAGTGCCACAGGCCACTCGTTCCTTGCAGCTTGGCTGTCTTTCAACGGCACAACGGCGCCTTCCTGTAAGTTGCGGTGATCTTCGACCCACTTGCGACGACTCTGCAGTGTCGGGAGGTACTCATGTCTCCAGCGGGTCCAGAATGTGCTGACAAGGGCTTGCACCTGTCTCCATTAGCTTCGGTGGAGGTCCTTGTCTGAGAAATCTCCAGGTTTCCTGTCGAAGGTTCGACACAGTGAAGTAGGGCGATTGAGTGCCTGCTTGCGGTTGTTTGGGAGTTGTCTTCGTGGCGTCTTGAAGGGTAGTGGGGGAACCCAGCTGTTCCTCTCATCCCTGTACGTCTCTGATAATATAATAATAACCATAATATTTAAATTGACGGTATCTTCTATGGATAAGGCAAGCCTGTTGTCGTTAGCAGTTGTTTGGCACACAATGCGACCCAGGTTGTCCTCTGTAACTCTCTCCGAGTTGGATTTGTCTGCACTGATCAGGCCGTTCTGTTGCTCCCCGCCGTGCCGCGTTCTCTCTTTCAGGTCTGTGAAGTTGGAAGGGCGTCCTGAAGCAGGGGAGGGGGAGTGTCCTGAGACAGCAGGGGCGTGTCCGGAGACGGCAGGGGAGTGTCCGGAGACGACAGGGGCATGTCCGGAGACAGCAGGGGAGTGTCCGGAGACGGCAGGGGCGTGTCCGGAGACAGCAGGGGAGTGTCCGGGGACAGCAGGGGCGTGTCCGGAGACAGCACGGGCGTGTCCGGAGACAGCACGGGCGTGTCCGGAGACAGCAGGGGAGTGTCCGGGGTGGCAGGGGAGTGTCCGGAGACAGCAGGGGCGTGTCCGGAGACAGCAGGGAAGTGTCTGGAGACAGCAGGGGCATGTCCGGAGACAGCAGGGGCGTGTCCGGAGACAGCAGGGGAGTGTCCGGAGACAGCAGGGGCGTGTCAGGAGACAGCAGGGGCGTGTCTGGAGACAGCAGGGGAGTGTCCGGGGACAGCAGGGGCGTGTCCGGAGACGGCAGGGGAGTGTCCGGAGACAGCGGGGGCGTGTCCGGAGACAGCAGGGGCGCGTCCGGAGACAGCAGGGGCGTGTCCGGAGACCACAGGGGCGTGTCCTGAGATAGCGGGGGCGTGTCCTGAGACAGCAGGGGGGTGTCCTGAGACGGCAGGGGCGTGTCCTGAGATGGCAGGGGCGTGTCCTGAGACGGCAGGGGCGTGTCCTGAGGTGGCAGGGGCGTGTCCTGAGACGGCGGGGACGTGTCCTGAGATGGCAGGGGCGTGTCCTGAGACAGCAGGGGTGTGTCCTGAGACAGCAGGGGTGTCCTGAGACAGCAGGGACGTGTCCTGAGACAGCAGGGGTGTGTCCTGAGACGGCAGGGGCGTGTCCTGAGACAGCAGGGGTGTGTCCTGAGACAGCGGGGACGTGTCCTGAGACGGCAGGGGCGTGTCCTGAGATGGCAGGGGCGTGTCCTGAGATGGCAGGGGTGTGTCCTGAGACGGCGGGGACATGTCCTGAGACGGCGGGGACGTGTCCTGAGACGGCAGGGGCGTGTCCGGAGACAGCAGGGAAATGTCCTGAGACAGCAGGGGCGTGTCCGGAGACAGCAGGGTCGTGTCCTGAGACAGCAGGGACGTGTCCTGAGACAGCAGGGGCATGTCCTGAGACGGCGGGGACGTGTCCTGAGACGGCAGGGGCGTGTCCTGAGACGGCAGGGGTGTGTCCTGAGACAGCGGGGAAATGTCCTGAGACAGCAGGGGCGTGTCCTGAGACAGCAGGGGGGTGTCCTGAGATGGTGGGGGCGTGTCTTTGCATTGTCATGGCATTCTGCCATGAAAGGGAGGATATGTAGTGGAAAATATACATTAAATGCTTATATATATATGTAATATATTTGTTGTAGCTGTATTTGGACGGTGTATTGTGTCCTGAGACAGCAGGGGCGTGTCCTGAGACAGCAGGGACGTGTCCTGAGACGGCAGGGGCGTGTCTTGAGACGACGAGGACGTGTCCTGAGATGGCGGGGGCGTGTCCTGAGACAGCAGGGGCGTGTCCTGAGACAGCAGGGACGTCTCCTGAGACGACGGGGGCGTGTCCTGAGATGGCGGGGGCGTGTCCTGAGACAGCAGGGACGTCTCCTGAGATGATGGGGGCGTGTCCTGAGACGGCGGGGGCGTGTCCTGAGACGACAGGGGCGTGTCCTGAGACGGCGGGGACGTGTCCTGAGACAGCAGGGATGTTAGGTTGCAAATCCCCATGTGCAGTTCCCCATTCGATTAGACTGCCATCAGGTCGAATAGGCAAAGGGGCAGGGACATCATGACGCAAGGTTTTATGTGACTCATTCTGTTGTTTTACGTAGGCACTTGTGCGGTCGTCAATGTCTCTCCTTAAGGAGGTCTTCCTGCCTTTGCGTATCGGTGTTCTACCCTGCTGTTCGGCTGCCTCCAATACCTCTGCCTGTGCTATAGCGGCGGCTGCCTCTCTTTGGATGGCCAAAGCTTCAGCGTCCAGTCTCGACTTGGCCAACTCATATTTTAAGTTAGCCTCTTCCACTGCGAATGATGCACGTACACGTCCTGCCTCTGCCCTTGCATGTGCTGCCTCTGCCCTTGCACGGGCCCTTGTGGTGTAGGCTGAATATGTAGGTGTGCCATCGCTGCTTGCGCTGACTTGAGAGGTTCTGCCGTTCTCTTTGGCAGGGTCCGTCATGCTGTTTTACATGCTGAGGTTGATCTGTTGAAGGGTGGCATTGCACCAGCTGGTCGCTTGTCTTTTTACTGTGCTGTCCTCCCAATGATGTTTTTAATCAAAGGTACTGTAGACGGCCAGCCAAACTCTTCAATAAGCAACACAAGAGTCAAACGTAGCTTCCTTGCTTCTCGTTTAATGTAGTTGTTGTTGACATGTTGCTAGGATAGGAGTAAAACTGAAACAAGAATAACATGCATTGTGTTACTGGTGCACGTAGAAATGTATAGACATACAGTATGTTTACTAAATAATTATATGTAAATCCAGAATTACAAAACCTGTGCATACTGTAACAAATGTAAGCTATATACTGCTGATGCATGCTGTGCTAACATATCACATAACTATCAGCCATTGGCATGTATTACCAGTAATTAAATACAAACATAAAAACATCCCATCGACAACAATATGCTTCAAAACTGAAAGATAACCTTGCAAACAATAAAGGATTACTTACAGACAATGCTTACGATGGGGCAAATCAAAGGATTACAATAGATAAGAACAGCATGTTGTTCATTTAAGAGACCTCTCACTAGGGAGCTGCAGGTCCCACTTCCTGTTTATCTGTGCGATACCACTTCCTATTTTACCATGAGGCCCTACTTCCTGTATAAACCACGTTCGACCAACAGGTGGTGCCAAAGCAAATCAAAATCATATAAACTGCCTGGGAGGCAGAACAAGCATTACTATACAAACTCATATCGTGTCAAGGCTTCATTATAATAATCAAACATATTCTGTCTAAAATGTGTGTTTATATATATACAATTTCTTACTGATTGGAGACGACAACTTTAACAAATTTAAGGCAAAAATAAGTATTCATTAATTAATTAATTAATTAATTAATTAAAACATTTCGCCTTGCATTTCTCCCAGACTGCTCTGCCTGTGCCGTGCTGTTTCCAAACCAGGCAGTGATGTTTCCAGTCAGAATGCGCTCTACAGCTCTGGAATAGAAGGAGTGGAGTATCTTCCCCGATACTCTGAACTTCCTTAGCTGTCTCAGGTGATAGAGGCGCTATTTCGCCTTTTTCACCACAGAATCTATGTGTGTAGACCATGTCAGGTCCTCTGGGATGTGGACTCCCAGGTACTTAAAACTGCTCAGCCTGTCCACGATAGCCCCGTTTATCCACAGTGGCATGTGTGTCCCCTGCTGTATTCTCCTAAAATCCACGATCAGCTCTTTGGTTTTACCAATGTTCAGGAGTACACTGTATTATTTTACAGATTACTTTTGTTTTTCTATTTTGAGTGTAAATGCCATAAAAATACAGTAAATTACCTTTGATCAAAATATTAACCATTAAATAAAGGTTGTAATCTGTAAATGTATTTGATTTTACTGTAAGTTGATAGTAAGTATTTGGCAACCATTGATGCCAGACATTTACCGTTTTCTTGCAGGTTTATTTCTTACAGTGTAGGCTGTTATCCCGGCACCAGCGTGCCAGTTCATCAACCTCCTCCCGACAGGCCTTCTTGCCATTGTTAGAGATCAGCCCCACTACCACCGTGTCATCCGTAAACTTCACTATGGAGTTGGAGCTGAACCTGGCCACACAGTCATGTGTGTACAGTGAATACAGCAGGGGGCTCAGAACGCGGCCCTGGGGGGACCCGATACTTAGGGTGATTTTGCTGGAGGTATGACCCCCCACTTAGAAAGTCCAGGATCCAGGCGCTCATGGCGGAGCTCAGACCCAGATCGATCAGCTTGTCAACCAGTCTGGTGGGGACTATGGTGTTGAAAGCTGAACTATAGTTGTTGTGAAGGGCCAGATTAAACCGAATATATATATTTATTATATATATATATTTAATTGTATTTGTATATTCTCTAATATTCCTTGATATCCCTTGTATATTCCTTGTACAATATGCATTGAATATCCATTCTAGCCTACTGAACATCCCATAATAGTCTCCATTCTACTATTGGTCGAGACCTTGGTGCCAGGTTGCCATACCCCCCAGACCCAGTTCAAACGTACCGCTCAACATGTACGAACAAGTCCTAGTTCCGCGTAGGAATCTGGCTACCGCACCACTAACGGTACTATTTGTTCATAGTGCGTATATATACTGCGCTACTAAAGTAGGACTTCCTTTTCAGTCCAGTTTCTTACCCTCCAATAGAGTCACAGACGTAAAGCCTCCCCGCGACGCCACGTGTGGGAGTAAGGCCAAGTTCGGCCTACCATCGGTATTGAGACATCGTGTATATTAATATTTGAATAGTCATATTTGGCACTATATCGTCGAGTTGGACGTAGTCTATTAAGCTAATAATAGTCTGTTAATATATAGTGCTTCGTGCGGTGAGAATACTATCGTAGTCAGTACCCCATCGTTTCGGGCAGAGAACTGGCTGCTTATCCAGGATGGTCGACCCCATGTGAGACTGCATCCGAGGAGCCCCAGAGCCGACGAGCGAGTGGACCTGCATACCGGATTATTCTACCGACGACAGCCCGCCTTCCCAGGCACGGATTATGCTTTGTATACAGTGATTATTCCATGGATAAAGACCCCCGACACTGCCGTGTGTTGGAACCCCCCCCCCTGGAGAGGACGCAAGGTGAGGAGACGCTCTGCAAGACGAGGTCGCTTCACGTCTCTCCCCCGTGGACCGGAGAGAGCCGGCTCACAGAGAGTCCAACTGCTTTCATCTGTGGTCCAAGGATCGCTGGCGCACCGAGCTGCACAACTGTGGGTTCACCCAGGATACCCTTGGCCGGACGAGGCAGCCAGACTCTACCCCCCCCCCCCCCCCTCCTACTCCTGTTGTCTTACAAGCGACCGGATTACCCCCCTTAGTGTATCCAGTCTTATAATCATTAAAGTATCATTGCTGTTATTCCTTAACTATTCCAGGTCGTATATTTACCACCTGCGCCATCAGAGATTGGACATTCTCTATTGGTATACCGACGAATACTCTTTGCCATAAAAGTGCATACTATTTCAATTCATAAATGTAATTAAGTGATTAAGTGCTTGCTCTACACACCATTGCTGTGTAGGAATAAATACATACTTCAACTTCGTACATTTGTGTTGGATCCGTTTCATCTATGTGAGAGTGTTTATCATAATATATTTATGCCGAGTACTGGGTGGCCGAATATTAAGTACAAAGGTAGTGGTAGTAAGTATCATATCTAGTAATACAGTCAGGGAATTGTACCCCTCAGTTACAATTGGTCCTTCGAGCCGGAGGGTAATTAGTGTAATATTAATATAGTGTTATTAATATTGAAATGGCCTATGATGAACACTCCACGAAACGATCCTCCTAACCAACGCCCGCAGCGCGAACGACGGCTCCCTCAGTACTTAGAGGCTTACGCTGTCAGTCAACAACCTAGTCTTCTACTAACAGTAAACGCGGTAAAACTAGAAAGTAAAAGTATGTCTAACCCCAACGCCCAGACTACCCCGACCATAGAGGCCCCTACGGGTTCTAATGTAACTGACCAAGTTCACGGTGGGGACCAGTGGGAACCAGACATGACTTCACACCCCGCCAGTACTGAAGAAGTAGTCCCCGATGAGTCCCGGGAGGAATACAACGCTACCGAGAGAGCACTCGGCACGGAAGAAGACGGGGAGAGCACCGTGGAGATAGAGCTCCAAGGCTCCGCAAGGAGTACCCCGAGGGAAGGCTCCCCTATACAACCGCCTTCTCCCAGCGAGGCAGAGAGGACCCTACAGCAGGCCTTCCTCATCAGCCTGAACGCCGCTGCTGAACGCGACCGACTGCAGATCCAGCAGCGGAGCGAAAAAAGAGCATATACGTCTAGAAATAAGACGCATTCAGAGGGAAGAGAATGTGGCCCGAGACCGAGCAGACAGCCAGCGAGCAGCTGCTGGTGCTCTACGGGACGCAGAGCGCGACAGACAGCAAGCGCAACTAATAGAACAGCTGATCAGACGGACAACACCCTCTCCCTCCGCCAGAGGCTCCAGGAACTCGTCTAGACACACCTCCAGGGCGGCATCCCCTAGCCGAGTAAACAACCCTGAACTTGACCAACAGACGAGGTCTATACCCCCCACAGACCACCTCCCCCCACCGGTCCAAGCGAGACCTAGCAACCGGGAAGGAGCAGCATATCCTGTGGAGAGGCTAAACCAGAGACTACAAGCACTGGATGACCTAACTGAAGACGAAGAGGAAGAGGAGGAGAACCACGCCCGACGACAGCACAGTACTCTACCGGACCAGGAGGTCCGGTACAGCCCAGGCTATACTCCCGCGGAGCTGCGCTACAGACCCCCGACTCTATACACGGGTGAGCATGACGCACGACCCGCACCGAGGAACAGCACCTGGACAAGCGGGCCATGGTACACTGCCGGTACCAGCCCATACCAAGGAGCGGGAGGAGACTCGCCTAGGAGGCCTCTCCCCCAACGCTCGCCGATGTATCCACAGTCAGCGTCATACATTGGCACGCCTATGGTACCCGACTTCACCCAAGAGAACCGGGCCCAGTATACAGAACTCCGCATGTGTCTGGAGACCATGTTGGTGGATGTATTGGATGAACGCCATAAATACGCCATCCTACTGAAGCACTTAAAGGTACCCCGCGCACATAATATAGCGCTCGCCTACGCGACTTCCACCACCCCATACACAGCAGCGCTGGTAGCATTGGACCAGAGGTATGGGCGCATATGGGATTACGTGATCCAGGAGATCCGACACATCGACCGCTTACCCCCAGCAATAGACAATCGAGCACTGGACGACCTGTCCATCAGAGTGCAGTCCCTGGTAGGGATGTTGGGAGCGCAGAGAGAGAAGGGGAGGCATGAACTTTACGCCAACTCAAATGTGGAAAGGATCTTGGAGAAGCTGCCGCCCGCTCGACAGGAGCGTTTTAGGCGGCAGAGAGACCACCGAGACCCGAATGGCCCCGAACCGAACCTCCTCGATCTAGCAGACTTCCTGGCGAGAGAAGTCAGCAGCCTACGGCTAGATACATTCGGACGGAGCACCCCTGGCTCCAGAGAAGGAACCAGACGACTAAATGATGGAAGAAGATCGGTGACTGTGATGCACCAATCGGAGTCAGTACCGAGCAGCAGGAGCCACAGTACCCCCTCCAGAACGGAGAAGTGGAAGATAGTGTGCCCCTACTGTGAGAAAGAACACTGGCTAGCGCAATGTGACTCCTTCCCCAAGCTGAACGCGGAGGAAGCAAGTCAATGGATAAAGTCCAACAAGCGCTGTTTTCGCTGTGCGCGCTCACACATGGCAGCCGAATGCCGCTTAAAGAAAGGGTGCACCAAGTGCGATGGAGCCCATCTGGACATACTTCACGACAGTAACAGACGGCGCCCTTCACCCGCACCATCCAGCAGCAAAGCGAGCGTCATGTACATCGATCCCGCCAGCAGCAGTGGAGCCCGAGTACTCCTAAAAGTAGTGCGTGTGACACTAAGCTACCAGAATAAAGTCCTGGACACTTACGCCGTCCTCGATGACGGGTCAGAGAAGACCCTTCTGCTCGCCTCCGCTGCGGCCCAGCTAGGGCTGCGGGGAAGCGAAACCCAAATGACAATTCAGACAATAAGACGAGATTTGAAGACGATAAAGGGCGAGAATGTCTCATTCTCTATCGCAGCAAGCGGCCAGCCTGAGCGACGGTACCAGATTACAGACGCTTTCACCAGCCAATAAATAGGACTGTCGCGGTACACATACCCCGTCGCCAAGCTGATGGAGAAATATGCACATCTGCGCAAGTTACCGATCCCGCTCATAGACAATGCTATGCCGACCCTGTTGATAGGCTCCGACCATGCAGACCTCATTGTCCCGATAGACCAGGTTCATACCGGACCCCGAGGCTGTCCTGCAGCAGTCGAGACCCGTTTGGGATGGACTCTCCAAGGCCCGCTCGCGTGTCTTGAGACGACGAGGACGTGTCCTGAGATGGCGGGGGCGTGTCCTGAGACAGCAGGGGCGTGTCCTGAGACGACGGGGGCGTGTCCTTAGATGGCGGGGGCGTGTCCTGAGACAGCAGGGACGTCTCCTGAGATGATGGGGGCGTGTCCTGAGACGGCGGGGGCGTGTCCTGAGACGACAGGGGCGTGTCCTGAGACGGCGGGGACGTGTCCTGAGACAGCAGGGATGTTAGGTTGCAAATCCCCATGTGCAGTTCCCCATTCGATTAGACTGCCATCAGGTCGAATAGGCAAAGGGGCAGGGACATCATGACGCAAGGTTTTATGTGACTCATTCTGTTGTTTTACGTAGGCACTTGTGCGGTCGTCAATGTCTCTCCTTAAGGAGGTCTTCCTGCCTTTGCGTATCGGTGTTCTACCCTGCTGTTCGGCTGCCTCCAATACCTCTGCCTGTGCTATAGCGGCGGCTGCCTCTCTTTGGATGGCCAAAGCTTCAGCGTCCAGTCTCGACTTGGCCAACTCATATTTTAAGTTAGCCTCTTCCACTGCGAATGATGCACGTACACGTCCTGCCTCTGCCCTTGCATGTGCTGCCTCTGCCCTTGCACGGGCCCTTGTGGTGTAGGCTGAATATGTAGGTGTGCCATCGCTGCTTGCGCTGACTTGAGAGGTTCTGCCGTTCTCTTTGGCAGGGTCCGTCATGCTGTTTTACATGCTGAGGTTGATCTGTTGAAGGGTGGCATTGCACCAGCTGGTCGCTTGTCTTTTTACTGTGCTGTCCTCCCAATGATGTTTTTAATCAAAGGTACTGTAGACGGCCAGCCAAACTCTTCAATAAGCAACACAAGAGTCAAACGTAGCTTCCTTGCTTCTCGTTTAATGTAGTTGTTGTTGACATGTTGCTAGGATAGGAGTAAAACTGAAACAAGAATAACATGCATTGTGTTACTGGTGCACGTAGAAATGTATAGACATACAGTATGTTTACTAAATAATTATATGTAAATCCAGAATTACAAAACCTGTGCATACTGTAACAAATGTAAGCTATATACTGCTGATGCATGCTGTGCTAACATATCACATAACTATCAGCCATTGGCATGTATTACCAGTAATTAAATACAAACATAAAAACATCCCATCGACAACAATATGCTTCAAAACTGAAAGATAACCTTGCAAACAATAAAGGATTACTTACAGACAATGCTTACGATGGGGCAAATCAAAGGATTACAATAGATAAGAACAGCATGTTGTTCATTTAAGAGACCTCTCACTAGGGAGCTGCAGGTCCCACTTCCTGTTTATCTGTGCGATACCACTTCCTATTTTACCATGAGGCCCTACTTCCTGTATAAACCACGTTCGACCAACAGGTGGTGCCAAAGCAAATCAAAATCATATAAACTGCCTGGGAGGCAGAACAAGCATTACTATACAAACTCATATCGTGTCAAGGCTTCATTATAATAATCAAACATATTCTGTCTAAAATGTGTGTTTATATATATACAATTTCTTACTGATTGGAGACGACAACTTTAACAAATTTAAGGCAAAAATAAGTATTCATTAATTAATTAATTAATTAATTAATTAAAACATTTCGCCTTGCATTTCTCCCAGACTGCTCTGCCTGTGCCGTGCTGTTTCCAAACCAGGCAGTGATGTTTCCAGTCAGAATGCGCTCTACAGCTCTGGAATAGAAGGAGTGGAGTATCTTCCCCGATACTCTGAACTTCCTTAGCTGTCTCAGGTGATAGAGGCGCTATTTCGCCTTTTTCACCACAGAATCTATGTGTGTAGACCATGTCAGGTCCTCTGGGATGTGGACTCCCAGGTACTTAAAACTGCTCAGCCTGTCCACGATAGCCCCGTTTATCCACAGTGGCATGTGTGTCCCCTGCTGTATTCTCCTAAAATCCACGATCAGCTCTTTGGTTTTACCAATGTTCAGGAGTACACTGTATTATTTTACAGATTACTTTTGTTTTTCTATTTTGAGTGTAAATGCCATAAAAATACAGTAAATTACCTTTGATCAAAATATTAACCATTAAATAAAGGTTGTAATCTGTAAATGTATTTGATTTTACTGTAAGTTGATAGTAAGTATTTGGCAACCATTGATGCCAGACATTTACCGTTTTCTTGCAGGTTTATTTCTTACAGTGTAGGCTGTTATCCCGGCACCAGCGTGCCAGTTCATCAACCTCCTCCCGACAGGCCTTCTTGCCATTGTTAGAGATCAGCCCCACTACCACCGTGTCATCCGTAAACTTCACTATGGAGTTGGAGCTGAACCTGGCCACACAGTCATGTGTGTACAGTGAATACAGCAGGGGGCTCAGAACGCGGCCCTGGGGGGACCCGATACTTAGGGTGATTTTGCTGGAGGTATGACCCCCCACTTAGAAAGTCCAGGATCCAGGCGCTCATGGCGGAGCTCAGACCCAGATCGATCAGCTTGTCAACCAGTCTGGTGGGGACTATGGTGTTGAAAGCTGAACTATAGTTGTTGTGAAGGGCCAGATTAAACCGAATATATATATTTATTATATATATATATTTAATTGTATTTGTATATTCTCTAATATTCCTTGATATCCCTTGTATATTCCTTGTACAATATGCATTGAATATCCATTCTAGCCTACTGAACATCCCATAATAGTCTCCATTCTACTATTGGTCGAGACCTTGGTGCCAGGTTGCCATACCCCCCAGACCCAGTTCAAACGTACCGCTCAACATGTACGAACAAGTCCTAGTTCCGCGTAGGAATCTGGCTACCGCACCACTAACGGTACTATTTGTTCATAGTGCGTATATATACTGCGCTACTAAAGTAGGACTTCCTTTTCAGTCCAGTTTCTTACCCTCCAATAGAGTCACAGACGTAAAGCCTCCCCGCGACGCCACGTGTGGGAGTAAGGCCAAGTTCGGCCTACCATCGGTATTGAGACATCGTGTATATTAATATTTGAATAGTCATATTTGGCACTATATCGTCGAGTTGGACGTAGTCTATTAAGCTAATAATAGTCTGTTAATATATAGTGCTTCGTGCGGTGAGAATACTATCGTAGTCAGTACCCCATCGTTTCGGGCAGAGAACTGGCTGCTTATCCAGGATGGTCGACCCCATGTGAGACTGCATCCGAGGAGCCCCAGAGCCGACGAGCGAGTGGACCTGCATACCGGATTATTCTACCGACGACAGCCCGCCTTCCCAGGCACGGATTATGCTTTGTATACAGTGATTATTCCATGGATAAAGACCCCCGACACTGCCGTGTGTTGGAACCCCCCCCCCTGGAGAGGACGCAAGGTGAGGAGACGCTCTGCAAGACGAGGTCGCTTCACGTCTCTCCCCCGTGGACCGGAGAGAGCCGGCTCACAGAGAGTCCAACTGCTTTCATCTGTGGTCCAAGGATCGCTGGCGCACCGAGCTGCACAACTGTGGGTTCACCCAGGATACCCTTGGCCGGACGAGGCAGCCAGACTCTACCCCCCCCCCCCCCCCTCCTACTCCTGTTGTCTTACAAGCGACCGGATTACCCCCCTTAGT
The DNA here is from genome assembly GCF_963971535.1 of Notolepis coatsorum. Classification (NCBI taxonomy): domain Eukaryota; kingdom Metazoa; phylum Chordata; class Actinopteri; order Aulopiformes; family Paralepididae; genus Notolepis; species Notolepis coatsorum. The sequence goes on from NC_140171.1 coordinate 138,313,312, forward strand.
GTATCCAGTCTTATAATCATTAAAGTATCATTGCTGTTATTCCTTAACTATTCCAGGTCGTATATTTACCACCTGCGCCATCAGAGATTGGACATTCTCTATTGGTATACCGACGAATACTCTTTGCCATAAAAGTGCATACTATTTCAATTCATAAATGTAATTAAGTGATTAAGTGCTTGCTCTACACACCATTGCTGTGTAGGAATAAATACATACTTCAACTTCGTACATTTGTGTTGGATCCGTTTCATCTATGTGAGAGTGTTTATCATAATATATTTATGCCGAGTACTGGGTGGCCGAATATTAAGTACAAAGGTAGTGGTAGTAAGTATCATATCTAGTAATACAGTCAGGGAATTGTACCCCTCAGTTACAATTGGTCCTTCGAGCCGGAGGGTAATTAGTGTAATATTAATATAGTGTTATTAATATTGAAATGGCCTATGATGAACACTCCACGAAACGATCCTCCTAACCAACGCCCGCAGCGCGAACGACGGCTCCCTCAGTACTTAGAGGCTTACGCTGTCAGTCAACAACCTAGTCTTCTACTAACAGTAAACGCGGTAAAACTAGAAAGTAAAAGTATGTCTAACCCCAACGCCCAGACTACCCCGACCATAGAGGCCCCTACGGGTTCTAATGTAACTGACCAAGTTCACGGTGGGGACCAGTGGGAACCAGACATGACTTCACACCCCGCCAGTACTGAAGAAGTAGTCCCCGATGAGTCCCGGGAGGAATACAACGCTACCGAGAGAGCACTCGGCACGGAAGAAGACGGGGAGAGCACCGTGGAGATAGAGCTCCAAGGCTCCGCAAGGAGTACCCCGAGGGAAGGCTCCCCTATACAACCGCCTTCTCCCAGCGAGGCAGAGAGGACCCTACAGCAGGCCTTCCTCATCAGCCTGAACGCCGCTGCTGAACGCGACCGACTGCAGATCCAGCAGCGGAGCGAAGAAGAGCATATACGTCTAGAAATAAGACGCATTCAGAGGGAAGAGAATGTGGCCCGAGACCGAGCAGACAGCCAGCGAGCAGCTGCTGGTGCTCTACGGGACGCAGAGCGCGACAGACAGCAAGCGCAACTAATAGAACAGCTGATCAGACGGACAACACCCTCTCCCTCCGCCAGAGGCTCCAGGAACTCGTCTAGACACACCTCCAGGGCGGCATCCCCTAGCCGAGTAAACAACCCTGAACTTGACCAACAGACGAGGTCTATACCCCCCACAGACCACCTCCCCCCACCGGTCCAAGCGAGACCTAGCAACCGGGAAGGAGCAGCATATCCTGTGGAGAGGCTAAACCAGAGACTACAAGCACTGGATGACCTAACTGAAGACGAAGAGGAAGAGGAGGAGAACCACGCCCGACGACAGCACAGTACTCTACCGGACCAGGAGGTCCGGTACAGCCCAGGCTATACTCCCGCGGAGCTGCGCTACAGACCCCCGACTCTATACACGGGTGAGCATGACGCACGACCCGCACCGAGGAACAGCACCTGGACAAGCGGGCCATGGTACACTGCCGGTACCAGCCCATACCAAGGAGCGGGAGGAGACTCGCCTAGGAGGCCTCTCCCCCAACGCTCGCCGATGTATCCACAGTCAGCGTCATACATTGGCACGCCTATGGTACCCGACTTCACCCAAGAGAACCGGGCCCAGTATACAGAACTCCGCATGTGTCTGGAGACCATGTTGGTGGATGTATTGGATGAACGCCATAAATACGCCATCCTACTGAAGCACTTAAAGGTACCCCGCGCACATAATATAGCGCTCGCCTACGCGACTTCCACCACCCCATACACAGCAGCGCTGGTAGCATTGGACCAGAGGTATGGGCGCATATGGGATTACGTGATCCAGGAGATCCGACACATCGACCGCTTACCCCCAGCAATAGACAATCGAGCACTGGACGACCTGTCCATCAGAGTGCAGTCCCTGGTAGGGATGTTGGGAGCGCAGAGAGAGAAGGGGAGGCATGAACTTTACGCCAACTCAAATGTGGAAAGGATCTTGGAGAAGCTGCCGCCCGCTCGACAGGAGCGTTTTAGGCGGCAGAGAGACCACCGAGACCCGAATGGCCCCGAACCGAACCTCCTCGATCTAGCAGACTTCCTGGCGAGAGAAGTCAGCAGCCTACGGCTAGATACATTCGGACGGAGCACCCCTGGCTCCAGAGAAGGAACCAGACGACTAAATGATGGAAGAAGATCGGTGACTGTGATGCACCAATCGGAGTCAGTACCGAGCAGCAGGAGCCACAGTACCCCCTCCAGAACGGAGAAGTGGAAGATAGTGTGCCCCTACTGTGAGAAAGAACACTGGCTAGCGCAATGTGACTCCTTCCCCAAGCTGAACGCGGAGGAAGCAAGTCAATGGATAAAGTCCAACAAGCGCTGTTTTCGCTGTGCGCGCTCACACATGGCAGCCGAATGCCGCTTAAAGAAAGGGTGCACCAAGTGCGATGGAGCCCATCTGGACATACTTCACGACAGTAACAGACGGCGCCCTTCACCCGCACCATCCAGCAGCAAAGCGAGCGTCATGTACATCGATCCCGCCAGCAGCAGTGGAGCCCGAGTACTCCTAAAAGTAGTGCGTGTGACACTAAGCTACCAGAATAAAGTCCTGGACACTTACGCCGTCCTCGATGACGGGTCAGAGAAGACCCTTCTGCTCGCCTCCGCTGCGGCCCAGCTAGGGCTGCGGGGAAGCGAAACCCAAATGACAATTCAGACAATAAGACGAGATTTGAAGACGATAAAGGGCGAGAATGTCTCATTCTCTATCGCAGCAAGCGGCCAGCCTGAGCGACGGTACCAGATTACAGACGCTTTCACCAGCCAATAAATAGGACTGTCGCGGTACACATACCCCGTCGCCAAGCTGATGGAGAAATATGCACATCTGCGCAAGTTACCGATCCCGCTCATAGACAATGCTATGCCGACCCTGTTGATAGGCTCCGACCATGCAGACCTCATTGTCCCGATAGACCAGGTTCATACCGGACCCCGAGGCTGTCCTGCAGCAGTCGAGACCCGTTTGGGATGGACTCTCCAAGGCCCGCTCGCCAAATCTCTCAACCGAAGTACAGCCACTAGATGTCTCCACTCCCGAGTCACAGAGGGAGAAACCGCACTCCTGCAACACGTAGAGCGGCTATGGACCTTGGAACAAATGCCCTTTAAGAACGGAAAGAAAGACATTCGCTCTAAAGATGACATTTACGCCATTCACCTCCTCGAGACAGGGACCAAGAGAGTCCCGGTCAACGGCGTGTTGAGATACGCCACGCCACTCCTGCGGCGAGAAGGAATGCCTACTTTCCACGCCAAGACAGACGCCACAGAACGGTACCTGCTGAACACGGAGCGGCGCTTAGCCAAGAACCCCGCCCAAGAGAGTGTATACCGCGCTGAGATTGAGAAGCTCATCACAGCGGGACACGTCACAAAGATGGACATTAAAGAGGCTGACCAGACCACTGAATCGTGGTACGTGCCTCACCACAAGGTCCATCACAACGGTAAAGACCGCATAGTATTTAACTGCAGCTACCAGATCGGATCCCAAAATCTGAATAAAGAGTTACTGCCCGGTCCCACACTCGGCCCCTCCCTACTCGGCGTTCTACTCCGCTTCCGCCAGGAAAAGGTGGCCATCAGCGGGGACATTAAAGGAATGTTCCTGCAGGTGAGATTAGTAGAGGAGGACAAGCCCCTGTTACGGTTCCTATGGAGAGAGAAGCCAGGAGATGAGCACCCAGCCATCTACCAATGGGAAGTCCTCCCCTTCGGAACGACGTGCATCCCCTGCTGTGCTACATTTGCACTACAGAAACATGTAGCAGAGGACCCAGCAGCGGACGAAGAGGTCCGACACAGCGTAAAGAACAGCTTCTACGTAGACAACTGTCTACAAAGCCTTTCAACCCAGGAAGAAGCCGAGGCTCTCCTGATTAAACTCCGCGCCTCATTGATCAAAGGCGGCTTTGATCTCAGGCAGTGGGCCAGCAGCGATCCGCAAGTACTGCGCAGCCTCTCCTCCGAGGACAAGGCAGCCAGCAGCGAGACCTGGATGGCTACAATCCCGGGAGAAGCCCAGGAGATGACCCTGGGATTGGTGTGGCGATTCAAAACAGATTCGCTTCACTACAGACACAAGCCCCTGACTACGGAGCAGGGAAGGCCGGCGGCGGCGCCGACCACCAGACGGAGTGTGTACACAACACTCGCCCGACAATATGACCCGCTAGGATGTATTCTACCGTACACCACCAGGGCAAAAATGATTGTACGAGCATTGTGGGACAAGGACCAGGGCTGGGACGACCCCATTCCCGCACACCTTGCATCCACCTGGAGAGAGTGGGAGATGGAGCTCCACTCACTCCCAGGCGTTAATATGCGCCGAAGCTACTTCCCACCCACGGTGAGGCCAGAGACATGTAAAATGGACTTACACGTCTTCAGTGACGCCTCAGAGGTCGCATACGGATCAGTAGCCTACTTGCGGGCCCAAGAAGAGGGGGGAGAGATCTACACAGCATTTGTCCTCGCCCGCTCGAGAATAGCCCCATGCAAGCAACAATCTATCCCACGTCTAGAGCTCTGCACAGCCCTAGCCGGAGCGCACCTAGCCACGCTCATCCAACGTGAGCTCACCATACCGGTGTCTAGAACAATCCTGTGGTCAGATTCCACGACAGTACTCGCCTGGATCAAATCGGACTCATGCAAGTACAAAGTCTTCGTGGGAGTCAGAGTCACCGAGATTCAAGACTTAACCGAAGAGTTAACCGGAGAAACAGAGTGGCGCTACGTTGATACAAAACAGAACCCAGCTGACGTCATCACCCGGGGAATGCCCCTAGATGACCTCACCCGTCACAATGCTTACAGTGACGGCCCCGCATTCCTAAGACTCCCGGAAGGACAGTGGCCCATGCCTATCCCGAGGGAAGCAAGTCCAGAGGAGGTGGAAAATAAGAAGTCTGTGTTCTGTGGATTGAGCACCGTAGCCTCCACCGACCCTAACATAGATGATTGCACTACCATAGAGAGTGCACAACATGGGACAAACTTCAAAGGCGGCGAAAGAGAGCTGAGAGAGAGCTTCCAAGCTATGGGCCCAGAACTTAAGACCCACCTCGCTCCAGCACAGATTGACTTCCAATTCAACCCCCCAAACGCACCCCACTTCGGTGGTACTTGGGAACGGGAAGTGCGTTCCATAAAGACAGCCCTGTACGCAGTACTTGGGGCCCAGACTGTGGCGGAAGAAGTCCTAATGACAGTCCTCACGGAGATTGAGGGAGTATTGAACTCTAAGCCCCTCGGCTACGTCTCCAGCGATGTGGCGGATATCGACCCAGTTACCCCCAACACACCTGATGGGGCGGCTAGATCCCGCGTTACCCCAGACAATGTACCGGCCTGAAGAAGCGAACGGCCGACGAATGTGGAGGTACAGCCAAGTATTAGCCGACAAGTTTTGGAGCAGTTTCCTACTGCACTACCTACCGTCTCTACAGACCCGCCAGAAGTGGGTAAAGGAGAGAGACAATTTGACAGAAGGAACAGTCGTCATGATTATTGATCAATCACTGCCCAGAGCTATGTGGCCGGCCGGCCGCGTAAGCAAAGTGATCACCGGTGCCGACGGCAAGGTCCGAGCAGCTGAAGTGCTTGTCCAGGGTCGCACTTACACCCGTCCCGTGGCGAGGCTCATAGAACTGCCCCGACTCCCAGACACAATCGATGATGACCATGACCCTATAACCCTATGACTTTGTGAAGTTGACTGACCCCTACAGCAAACCCTTATGTGTAAATAGACAACGCGATTAATCTGTCTCTGCTTAACTGATTAGGTCTGGGACCAATCAGGGGGTGGCTGTTGTGAAGGGCCAGATTAAACCGAATATATATATTTATTATATATATATATTTAATTGTATTTGTATATTCTCTAATATTCCTTGATATCCCTTGTATATTCCTTGTACAATATGCATTGAATATCCATTCTAGCCTACTGAACATCCCATAATAGTCTCCATTCTACTATTGGTCGAGACCTTGGTGCCAGGTTGCCATACCCCCCAGACCCAGTTCAAACGTACCGCTCAACATGTACGAACAAGTCCTAGTTCCGCGTAGGAATCTGGCTACCGCACCACTAACGGTACTATTTGTTCATAGTGCGTTTATATACTGCGCTACTAAAGTAGGACTTCCTTTTCAGTCCAGTTTCTTACCCTCCAATAGAGTCACAGACGTAAAGCCTCCCCGCGACGCCACGTGTGGGAGTAAGGCCAAGTTCGGCCTACCATCGGTATTGAGACATTGTGTATATTAATATTTGAATAGTCATATTTGGCACTATATCGTCGAGTTGGACGTAGTCTATTAAGCTAATAATAGTCTGTTAATATATAGTGCTTCGTGCGGTGAGAATACTATCGTAGTCAGTACCCCATCGTTTCGGGCAGAGAACTGGCTGCTTATCCAGGATGGTCGACCCCATGTGAGACTGCATCCGAGGAGCCCCAGAGCCGACGAGCGAGTGGACCTGCATACCGGATTATTCTACCGACGACAGCCCGCCTTCCCAGGCACGGATTATGCTTTGTATACAGTGATTATTCCATGGATAAAGACCCCCGACACTGCCGTGTGTTGGAACCCCCCCCCCTGGAGAGGACGCAAGGTGAGGAGACGCTCTGCAAGACGAGGTCGCTTCACGTCTCTCCCCCGTGGACCGGAGAGAGCCGGCTCACAGAGAGTCCAACTGCTTTCATCTGTGGTCCAAGGATCGCTGGCGCACCGAGCTGCACAACTGTGGGTTCACCCAGGATACCCTTGGCCGGACGAGGCAGCCAGACTCTACCCCCCCCCCCCCTCCTACTCCTGTTGTCTTACAAGCGACCGGATTACCCCCCTTAGTGTATCCAGTCTTATAATCATTAAAGTATCATTGCTGTTATTCCTTAACTATTCCAGGTTGTATATTTACCACCTGCGCCATCAGAGATTGGACATTCTCTATTGGTATACCGACGAATACTCTTTGCCATAAAAGTGCATACTATTTCAATTCATAAATGTAATTAAGTGATTAAGTGCTTGCTCTACACACCATTGCTGTGTAGGAATAAATACATACTTCGACTTCGTACATTTGTGTTGGATCCGTTTCATCTACGTGAGAGTGTTTATCATAATATATTTATGCCGAGTACTGGGTGGCCGAATATTAAGTACAAAGGTAGTGGTAGTAAGTATCATATCTAGTAATACAGTCAGGGAATTGTACCCCTCAGTTACAATAGTCAATGAACAGCAATCTCACATAGCCCCCCTTCTGACTGTCAAGGTGAGATAGTGTGTTGTGCAGTACTTGGGAGACCGCATCGTCAGTGGACCTGTTTGTCCTGTATGCAAACTGCAATGGGTCCATGTTACTGGGGAGGGAGGCACAGATGTAATAGTTTGAACAGCCTCTCAAAGCATTTCATGACCACAGAGGTGAGTGCCACCGGTCTGTAGTCATTAAGGCCTGTTGGAGAGGAGTTTTTTGGCACAGGGATTACAGTAGACATTTTGAAGCAGGCAGGGACCACGGACTCAGCCAGGGATAGATTGAATATGGATATAAATACTGGGGCCAGCTGATTTGCACATGACTTAAGTATTTGTCCTGTTATCCCATCTGGGCCAGCTGCTTTTCGAGTATTCACACCCATGAACATTAATCTCACGCTGTGTTCCGTCAATGAGAGAGTGTGCCTCCCCCCGCGGATGACCCCCCCCCCCCCCCCTCCCCACTGCAGCCGGTGTGTCAGTGACGCCCTTAGCCGGTGAGCTAACGCCGCCACTGCTTACTCCAAACCATGCATAAAAGGAGTTGTGTTCATCCGTGAAAGAGGCATCGGCACTCACTATTGAGGGGGGGCTGACTTTATAATCAGTTATCGTTTGTACTCCCCGCCATAAGCCTCTCGTGTCGTTCTGTGCCATCTGTGTCTCCATCTTGTTCGCATATCGCCGTTTAGCAGCCCGCACCTCCTTGCGTAGCATATAGGCTGCTACCTTATACTATTCCATACTTCCTGATGCTCGGCCCGAGTTTGGGAAAACCTGCACCTTTTTCGTGGGGACAATATCGTCAGCTAACGTTGCTATGAAGCTAACAACAACATCAGCATATTCACTGACGTCACTGGAGCTTGACTGAAGCATCCCCCAGTTGATGTCCTCCAGTGCATCTTGTAGAGTGGCCTCTGAGCTCTCGGACCACTGCTTAACCTCTCGCAACACAACCTCTCAGGCTCGTTGTTTGTAGCCTGGCAGCAGCAAGATGGCGTTGTGGTCAGATTTACCTAGCGGAGGAGCCGGCACTGCCTTATAGCCATGTTTGAAAGCCCTGGTGTAGCAGTGATCCAACGTATTTCCCCCCATAGTGGTGCATGTAATGTGCTGGTAGAAGTTTGGCATCTGGGTGCTTGTTTTGGTGCTTGTTCAAATAGTCCTGTAGGTCTGCCAGAGCTCTGGCGGTATCTGCTTGCGGTGGGATGTAAACTGCTGTTGTTATGATGGCTGTGAATTCCCGGGTGGAGATAAAACGGGCGGCAAAGGATGGACAAATGCTCAAGGTCCGGCGAGCAGGAGCAGGACATTATCTTCACCTCCCTGGGACTGTACCAGCCGCTTTTGGTCAGGAAGCAGACCCCTCCGCCTATGGACTTTCCCGACTCTTCTGTTCGGTCAGCGCGGAAGGCAGAGAAGGAATCCGATGGGATGATATTGTGATCCGGTGTTGCTGGCTTCAACCTTGTCTCCGTAAAGCATAGGATGTTGCAGTCTCTCACGTCCCGTTGGAATCGAATCCTTGCACGGAGATCATCCATCTTAATCTCCAGCGAACGTACATTCGCCAACAGAATCGATGGGATTGCGGGCCGGTAAGCAGAACTTTTTTGCCTTATTCTCGCCGCCTTTTCCATTGTCCTCTTTGTCTTTGTCCTTGTCCCGTCTTATCTCCGATGGCCAATCTTGGCAAAACGTGTCATTAAACTCTTCTTTCAGTCCGGAGTTTAAGTCCATAAGTGACTGTCGGTCGTACGACGTCTATACCAGCGTGGTTTTTATAAGAAAAGTATTAAAAATAAACATAATAACTAAAAGTGCCCGCAATCTCTGCGGAGCAAAACCGAAGGCGACTGACCTCGGTCGCGCCATCATCAACGTCTTTGAACGTGGATTGCATTTTTATTTTTTCTTGCTGTACCATTACCAAAATATCTTAAAGGAAAACTCCAACATTTTGGGAAATTAGCTTATTTAACATCTTCCCTGGAGTTAGACAAGAAGATACATACCTTTTTTGTCTCTGTGCGTGCATTTAGCTTTGGGAACAGTCGCTCCGTTAGCATAGCTTAGCTTCATCACTGGAAGTGGGGGAGGACAATAGCCTGACGTTCCCTTACAGTGTATACAGTCACCAAATACACTCCAAATACAACTCCAAAACGTTCATGTAAACATGTTGTGACCTGTGTATTTACCACGTGGAGAAATAAAAAATAATTGAATTAGACAATTACGTTTTCTAAGCAAATATACTCGGAATTTTTTTTTGCCTTAGCACTCGTCTCTGCGCGCAGTCTGTGATTTCTACGTGAAGCCGTGTTTGTGGACATTCTCATTAATTCAAAGGATCCGAACCGATTGAAGTTTATGGATACCATGACTTAAAATCCTCTTACCTTGATGATTAAAAGCCTCCCCAATTTAGAAAACAGTAATCCAATGGCTGGTATTGATAATATAATACTAACTACTGCACGTAGCTAACCGGAGCTAACACAGAACCGGACGGTCAACAAAGCAAATATAATGACTTCCTTTCTGGGGGGTTTCCAAATAAAAGAGCGACGTTTCTATAGCAGCGGAAAACGTTTATTTTGTACATTATTTAACGTTAACACGAACCTAAACTAACTTTAGGTTAGTTGTAACGTTAGTTTAGGTTCGTGTTAACGTTAGATAATGTACAAAATAAACGTTTTCCGCTGCTATAAACGTTGCACTTTTATTTTGAAAACCCCAGAAAGGAAGTCATTATATTTGCTTTAGTGACCATCCGGTTCTGTGTTAGCTCCGGTTAGCTACGTGCAGTAGTTAGTATTATATTATCAATACCAGCCATTGGATTACTGTTTTCTAAATTGGGGAGGCTTTTAATCGTCAAGGTAAGAGGATTTTAAGTCATGGTATCCATAAACTTCAATCGGTTCGGATCCTTTGAATTAATGAGAATGTCCACAAACGCGGCTTCACGTAGAAATCACAGACTGTGCGCAGAGACGAGTGCTTAGGCAAAAAATAGTTCAGAGTATATTTGCTTAGAAAACGTAATTGTCTAATTCAATTATTTTTTATTTCTCCACGTGGTAAATACACAGGTCACAACATGTTTACATGAACGTTTTGGAGTTGTATTTGGAGTGTATTTGGTGACTGTATACACTGTAAGGGAACGTCAGGCTATTGTCCTCCCCCACTTCCAGTGATGAAGCTAAGCTACGCTAACGGAGCGACTGTTCTCAATGCTAAATGCACGCACAGAGACAAAAAAGGTATGTATCTTCTTGTCTAACTCCAGGGAAGATGTTAAATAAGCTAATTTCCCAAAATTTTGGAGTTTTCCTTTAAGAATAATTTGTAGAAGAGACTAAATTAGTCCATAATGTATAATATTGTTCAAGTAGTAATGCTGTTACATATAAACAAACCATAATTTACTGTGCTTTTCTAGTTGGAATGACTCTCAATAAATGCAAAATAGAAGAAGAAAAAAGCAGAGCTCGAGTTGCATATGGTCTTGATTAAATACATTTCACATGTCAATATCCAACCAGTGAATGCTTTACCTTGGCACAGTCTTTGCCGACTAAAGACTCTTACCAGGCTTCAGACATGGGGCCAGGTGTTGGCAGGGATAGCACTCATCCCAAAGAATGAATTTAATTTTAGATTATCCTATGTGTGGTGCATAGCATAGGCTATTAGGATATCACACGTGAGAAGAAATTAAGTTTAGACCAGTGTTTATAGTATAAAAAATGTCAAACTAGGCTATATGTAAATAATTAAATTAACGATGGACTAGTGAATGAGTCATGGACCAGGCATGTCAAGTAAATCCCTTCACTGAGAACAGAACCTTGACATACTGGTGTGTGTGTGTGTGTGTGTGTGTGTGTGTGTGTGTGTGTGTGTGTGTGTGTGTGTGTGTGTGTGTGTGTGTGTGTGTGTGTGTGTGTGTGTGTGTGTGTGTGTGTGTGTGTGTGTGTGTGTGTGTGTGTGTGTGTGTGTGTGTGTATTATAGGCCTATGTGCGTGTGTACTGCATGTGCATGCATGCAAGAGAGAGATAGAGAGCAAGCATGTGCAAGGTTGTTGTCTGGGCGGGGTTGGCATTGAGAGTTGAGCTGGTGTGTAACCGTTGCTCTTTTAAGCTGATGAACCAGCAGACAAGTTCAAAAGACCCTCTACAATAGCGTAAGCTACGTTAGTGTGGCTAACCATTAATGTCACGCGCCAGCAAAATTATATAAGAAAATTATTTAATTAAAGGTGCTATAGATAACATTCAGCCACTACATGTCGCACTAGAGCACCAGCATGTCATTTATCCAATCAGATGCATTCCACATGGGGAAATGTGAAGGAGGGGATAGATGTCTGCAACATGAAAACAACATACATTTTGGACCCGCAAACATTTTCTAAATAATAAATTAATTAATCAATAATTGTTTTGAGGGTAAAGCAATCGTTTTATTCCACACTTTCTAAAACCTCTGTGGATGTATTATTTTTTTCTAATGATTACTCTATATAGAAATGTTATATATAGCACATTTTAATCTCTTCTATAATTCTAAATGTTAGGATCAGTTTAATTTACAATAGGCCCTTTCCATAACAGCCATTTTAACATGCCAATGTGGGATAAACATAGGTGTAGTTAATCACATTAATTAGGGTTCCATTCCATTCAGGTGTGTTGGAAGCGAGGGCCTTTTTTTATTTGCTTTATTGTGCATGCTGTCTCACTGGAATGGCTGTGACACGTCTAAATGTAATGGAACCCTAATTAATGTGATTAACTACAGCTATGTTTAGGGCCTATTGGAGAGTGTAGACGTGCTTTGAAGTCCAACGTCATACTGTATATCAAAACATGCAAATAATGAAAAATAAATAATGTGAGGTGGAGATGGGCTGCAGGGACCTTGCAGACCAGTCACTGTGAGGAAGCCTGAATGTACTCGGCATGGAGTGAAATGAATGGGTCTGGTCGCGATAACAATTATTTAAGCCAACGATTCAATGTAACTTTGAACAATTGATTAGCGCTGATGGCTAGCATTATGATTTGATATTGGTCTTTATTTGCTAAAAAAAATAAAAAGGTTTAAAAAAAGCTGTTTTAATATGTACTGTATGTTTGCGATGGCGTAAAATCCTCTCTTGACTTCGGCCTACTGTTATTATTGATATGGGTATTGTATGTAGTTGGGGGTTGGGGAAATTATGACATCCAACACTGCGGGCATAATCCTGCTCATGGAGGGTTGGGAAATGCCAGAGCGATCTCCAAAAATCCCAGGGTGGAGAGGACTTGAATGTGCACAGTGATTCATGCGTTTTGTTCCACGCTAAAATTTTAGTCCCACATTGCAGTACAAATCAAGGAGAATGTGTCTCAGGTAGCGGACTCTACTGATGAGCCACTCCGTGGTCTCTGCAAATAGATCTGCCATATCTCTGAAAACAGCTCCCCCTGGGCGCACCTTGTGACACGTCTTCCAATAACGCAAGATAAGCCATGCTGCATTAATTCTGAAATACCTATTACAAAGGCTATTTATAGGGTTTGACAACAATTACACTCATGTCGCTATTTTACAATTAACTAATTAATTATGAGTCATACAGAACATGTGGGTGTTGAAACTCTAATGCATGAAAGTTAATTCCGTCTGTGCAGTTTTCCTATTCTACCGCTTGGTCAAATGTATGCACGGTCGGAGCTATGTGTAGATGTACCCACAATCTCAAGCACACGTTCATATTAATAAATCCCAGACGGTTTACGCACATTTATGTGCGTACGCAGCATTGATAAATGAGGGCCCTGTTGCTTTGTTGTTTTTCAGCTTTTGAATAGCCTTTTATTTCTTGTTTATTCTGCTTGTTGGTAGTGACCTGTATGGGGTTTTCGGATGGACGGATGTTGGCTGGTATGTGTCTATTCAATAGGTCCCTTAAGTGTTTGACCTATCTCTTCAACTGGTCTTCTTGCTTTGTAAACGTTTTTCCATCTTTGTCTGATATTGGTCTATCTGAGATTTTGCATTTGCCTGTTTGAACCTATTGTCCCAAATCTGAACCTTCCTGAACTTGACCTTCATGGGTTTGTGATGGATTATTTGTTAGTGGGTATTTCAAAGTACCTCATATTTTGTACCATTTTGAAGCTAACAACTAGGGCTTTCCAATGATATAAAATGTGTGTGATTATCATCATTATTATTAGTGTGGGTGACCTGGCTTTAGCCAGGTTGCAACCACACTATAGTAATCTATAATTAGTGTGGGTGACCTGGCGAAGCCAGGTTGCAACCGCACTATGTAAGGGATAATGTATAGCTACAAGGTCATTGTCGCAAAATAATTGACCGACACGGAGTTTAGAATACCGAGGCGCCTCGCTGAGGTGTTCTAAACGTAGTGAAGGTCAATTATTTTGCAACAATGACCGAGTATAGCTACACATTATCCCGCTTATTACATGGCTAACTTACTAACAATATACCTAATTCATTTTACACCATCGACAAGACGAGATCAAATGCAGACGCAGGTCTGTTCTGTCGCTCCATGCTGTCATCGCCGGCAGCCAGCAGGTCTGTCTGATTGCACTGATGCAGTGTGTGTCAGTGGGCTTGATTGCTCCAGCTGCGAACAGCGTCATTATTGCTCGGCAGAGGTCCGTTATCTAGTAATAACGGACCTCTGCAGAGCGCTATTGACCAATCACAATCAAGCATTTTGGCAAATGTTAAAACGCCATGTAATAAAGTAATCTATATCCTTTATTATTCTTTATTTATTCCGCCGATTTTTAACAACTAACTCCTCCCAGAGCGTTCGCGCCACATACACGTTCAAGGTATCAAGACGACCGGCTTGCTCCAACTCGAGTTGCTATTACTTTTCGGAAGGTTTCACTGCACCGTTAGGCTACGAATCGACTTTAAACAGGACATTTTCGGTCACGATTTAGAGTGGAGGAGCTGAATTTTTTTTTACCATCACCTCGGGTAAATTGCGACAGTGATCTCAATTTTGGATGTAGATATAAAAACAACACATCAAAACGATGACACGGCTGTCCCCTCGCTCACAAAAGAAAAATAAATGGAATTGGACATTTCTATCTCAACTGATGACCATTTGTTTGAAAGTTATCCTCCACATAGACACCAATGCATTCTTCACTCTAGCAAAAAACTGATTTTATCGCTTTTCCCCCCTTGTGTCCCGATCGCCACCGAGGCCACAATTGTCAACAGAATGACACAATATCGCACAAAACCCTTCACATAACCCTTCAAGTGCTCATATGAAAGTGACAAAGCTTCATCTCTTATCGTTTTCTTTTAATCATCGTGAGACTGCAGGCATGCGTCTGCCCTCATTGAAATATATTGGGTCGCAAAGTGCAGAGTCATTGTGTCAGCCTAATTAGTGGTAACAGGTGTGCGTGGCTCAAAGGGAGCTGTCAATCAACTCAGTACAGCTGACCTTGCAATGACCTCTCATGGAGTTAACCCTTCATCGCCCCTCTGTGTAGCAGTACTGAGTTGAGCTACTGGCTGCGAACACCATGTTCCAGAAAAAAAGGGGCAAGAGATGGACCTTCCAGGATCGGGCTACCGGTATGCAACGTCAACTGGACTACATACTAGTAAGACGAAGGTGGAGGAACTCCATCCTGAATGCTGAACCTTACAGCACGTTCAACTCTGTGGGCTCTGATCACCGAGTGGTCTCCATGAGGGTGCGACTGAGCCTCAGGGTCCCCAAACCAAGCCTGAAGACGCGGTATGACTGGAAGGCGTTCTCAGTCAACCCTGGCCTTCAAACTAGGTACACAGTGGAAGTGAGGAATCGCTTTCAGCTGCTAGGTGAGGGGGAGGAGCCTAATACCAAATACAGGCGGTTCGTTGCTGCGAATGAATGGGGTCTCCCGGAAGTCCAAACACCCAGAAGTCATGGTGGCACGTGAGGGCGTGGAGGAGGCACGACGAGGCTACGGGCATGAGCAGACTGCAGAGAATCGCAAGGTACTGAAAAAGGCCAAACAGCTTTTGTTCAATACCTACGACAAGATAAGGGGGGAGGAGTTGATGGAGAAGGTGCAGAGAGTGGAGGCAGCGCAAGGTGAACAGCAGTATGGGGAGGCATCGAGGGTCATCAATGAGATGAGCGGGAGGAAAAGGTCGAAGCAGGGACAGGTAGAAGGCAACAGCCCAGAGGAGAGGGTGACCTCCTGGTTCACCCACTTCCGAAATCTACTGGGAACACACTCGACAGTGGATGAAGATGAGGAGACGATACCTGCCGTCCTCACAAATCTCACTATTGACGATGGTCCCTTCACAGCCAGGGAGTTTACCAAAGTGAAATCCACACTGAAGCAGGGGAAAAGTTCTGGGCCAGATGGCATTCCCCCAGAGGTCTATAAGAACTGTGACCTTGACAACATCATCCTGGAGTTCTGCAACCATGCCCTGATGAAAAACAACCAGCCTGATATGTGGTCTCTCTCTAACATCATCCCAGTGCCTAAGTCCGGAGATCTCTCGAAGCCAGACAACTACCGTGGCATAAGTCATGTGTCATTGCAAAGATGTACAATCGCATGATACTAAACCGGATAAGGAATGCCATCGACCCCCACCTCAGGGAGAACCAAAATGGTTTCCGAGAGAAGAGGACCACTGTGGCCCAGATCTTGGCCTTGAGAAGAATCATCGAGGAGGTGAAGAAGAACAACCTGACAGCGGTACTGTGCTTTATCGACTTCAAAAAGGCTTTTGACTCGATACACAGAGCCGTGATGATGAGGATACTCAAGGCCTACGGAGTCCCTCCCAATCTACTCCGGGCCATAGGGACCATGCACACGGGTACAAGGGCCAAGGTGGTAACCCCAGACGGCAACAGTGAAGAATTTGACATCCTGGCTGGAGTGATGCAAGGGGACACCCTTGCCCCCTTCCTTTTCGTCATAGTCCTCGACTATGCGCTCAGGAAGGCCATCAATGGACGGGAGCAGGAACTTGGTCTCACAATAACCCCAAGGAGATCGAGACGACACCCCGCCATAGTCCTAACAGACCTTGACTACGCGGACGACATCAGCCTGCTCTCTGACCAGGTGGAGCAGGCACAGGAACTCCTGTGCAGAGTGGAGACGGAGTGCGCTAAGGTTGGCCTTAGGCTAAATGCCAAGAAAACTGAGGTCATAATGTATAACATCCTCCCGGATCATCCACCTCTAAGGACAACAGGAGGCTCTGCTCTAAAGGAGGTCAGTGGTTTCCAGTACCTGGGCTCGTGGGTCAACTCGTCTGAGCAAGACCTTAAAGTGAGGAAGGCACTTGCGTGGAGGGCTCTGAACGGCATGACCAGTGTGTGGAAATCCAACCTCCCCCGTCAAATCAAGCTCAACTTCTTTCATGCAACAGTTGAGTCTGTCCTTTTGTATGGCAGTGAATGCTGGACCTTGAAGCCCACCCTGCAGAAGTCCTTGGATGGGTGCTACACCAGAATGATGCGTGTGGTGCTCAACATCAACAGGGATGAGCATGTCACTAATGCAAACTTGTATGGGGGGGGTGCTAAAGGTGAGCGATAAAGTGGCAGTCAGGAGAATGAGGCTGGCAGGTCACTGCCAGAGACACCATGAGATGCCAACCAGCAAACTTGTGCTGTGGGAACCAACACACGGGCATCGATCATGAGGACGTCCCAGGTTAACCTACGTGGACGTACTAAGGAGAGATGCGGGAACAGAAAGCACCAACGAGCTAGCCAGATGCATGGAGGATCGGGATGACTGGAAGCACCGATGGAGGGCCCGTCCGAGGACGACCTAGATAGATAGATAGATCCCTCTGACTTGCGGGTTGTGTCATTGTACTCAGTAGGGATGTCCTCTTTCATTGGTCTATGTTGACCCATTGTACTCAGTAGGGATATCCTCTTTCATTGGTCGATGTTGACCACTCCCCCGATCCTTAGACCACACCCCCTTAGGCCACCCCCCGTTGTGTATCTCTTGAACCGTTTGTCGTAGAGACTTGCGGGTTGTGCCATTGTACTCAGTAGAGATATCCCCTTTCATTGGTCGATGTTGACCACTCCCCCGATCCTTAGACCACGCCCACTTAGGCCACACCCCCTTAGTGTATCTATTGAACCGTTTGTCGGGTTGTGCCATTATACTCAGTACAATAGTGTGTGTAAAAGTGTGCTAGTGTAATAGTGTAATAGTGTAATAGTGTGTAATAGTGTGTAATAGTGTGCTAGTGTAATAGTGTAATAGTGTAATTGTTGTGAAGGGCCAGATTAAACCGAATATATATATTTATTTATATATATTTAATTGTATTTGTATATTCTCTAATATTCCCTGATATCCCTTGTATATTCCTTGTACAATATGCATTGAATATCCATTCTAGCCTACTGAACATCCCATAATAGTCTCCATTCTACTATTGGTCGAGACCTTGGTGCCAGGCTGCCATACCCCTCAGACCCAGTTCAAACGTACCGCTCGACATGTACGAACAAGTCCTAGTTCCGCGTAGGAATTTGGCTACCGCACCACTAATGGGACTATTTGTTCATAGTGCGTATATATACTGCGCTACTAAAGTAGGACTTTCTTTTCAGTCCAGTTTCTTACCCTCCAATAGAGTCACAGACGTAAAGCCTCCCCGCGATGCCACGTGTGGGAGTAAGGCCAAGTTCGGCCTACCATCGGTATTGAGACATCGTGTATATTAATATTTGAATAGTCATATTTGGCACTATATCGTCGAGTTGGACGTAGTCTATTAAGCTAATAATAGTCTGTTAATATATAGTGCTTCGTGCGGTGAGAATACTACCGTAGTCAGTACTCCATCGTTTCGGGCAGAGAACTGGCTGCTTACCCAGGGTGGTTGACCCTATGTGAAGCTGCACCCGAGGAGCCCCAGAGCCGACGAGCGAGTGGACCTGTATACCGGATTATTCTACCGACGACAGCCCGCCTTCCCAGGCACGGATTATGCTTTGGATACTTTGATTATTCTATGGATAAAGACCCCCGACACTACCGTGTGTTGGAACCCCCCCCCCTGGAGAGGACGCAAGGTGAGGAGACGCTCTGCAAGACGAGGTCTCTCCACACCTCTCCCCCGTGGACCGGAGAGAGCCGGCCCACAAAGAGTCCACCTGCTTTCATCTGTGGTCCAAGGATCGCCGGCGCATTGAACGGCACTACAGTGGGTTCACCTGGGATACCCTTGGCCGGACGAGGCAGCTGGATTCTACCCCCCCCCCCCTCCTACTCCTGTCGGCTTACAAGCGACCGGATTAACCCCCTCTAGTGTATCCAGCCTATAATCATTAAAGTATCATTGCTGTTATTCCTTAACTATTCCAGGTCGTATATTTACCACCTGCGCCTTCAGAGATTGGACATTATCTATTGATATACCGACGAATACTCCTTGCCATAAAAGTGCATACTATTTCAATTCATAAATGTAATTAAGTGATTAAGTGCTTATTCTACACACCATCGCTGTGTAGGAAATAAAGACCTGTTTCTAATTCGTACATTTGTGTTGGATCCGTTTCATCTACGTGAGAGTGTTCATGATAATATATTTATGCCGTGTACTGGGTGGCCGAATATTAAGTACAAAGGTAGTGGTAGTAAGTATCATATCTAGTAATACAGTCAGGGAATTGTACCCCTCAGTTACAATTGGTCCTTCGAGCCGGATGGTAATTAGCGTAATATTAATATAGTGTTATTAATATTGAAATGGCCTATGATGAACACTCCACGAAACGATCCTCCTAACCAACGCCCGCAGCGCGAACGACGGCTCCCTCAGTACTTAGAGGCTTACGCTGTCAGTCAACAACCTAGTCTTCTACTAACAGTAAACGCGGTAAAACTAGAAAGTAAAAGTATGTCTAACCCCAACGCCCAGACTACCCCGACCATAGAGGCCCCTACGGGCTCTAATGTAACTGACCAAGTTCACGGTGGGGACCAGTGGGAACCAGACATGACTTCACACCCCGCCAGTACTGAAGAAGTAGTCCCCGATGAGTCCCGGGAGGAATACAACGCTACCGAGAGAGAACTCGGCACGGAAGAAGACGGGGAGAGCACCGTGGAGATAGAGCTCCAAGGCTCCGCAAGGAGTACCCCGAGGGAAGGCTCCCCTATACAACCGCCTTCTCCCAGCGAGGCAGAGAGGACCCTACAGCAGGCATTCCTCGTCAGCCTGAAAGCCTCTACTGAACGCGATAGACTCCAGGGTGAACGCGATCGATTGCAGCTACAGCAACGGAGCGAAGAAGAGCACATACGCCTGGAAATAAGACGCATTCAGATGGAAGAGAATGTGGCCCGAGACCGAGCAGACAGCCAGCGAGCAGCTGCTGGTGCTCTACGGGACGCAGAGCGCGACAGACAGCAAGCGCAACTAATAGAACAGCTGATCAGACGGACAACACCCTCTCCCTCCGCCAGAGGCTCCAGGAACTCGTCTAGACACACCTCCAGGGCGGCATCCCCTAGCCGAGTAAACAACCCTGAACTTGACCAACAGACGAGGTCTATACCCCCCACAGACCACCTCCCCCCACCGGTCCAAGCGAGACCTAGCAACCGGGAAGGAGCAGCATATCCTGTGGAGAGGCTAAACCAGAGACTACAAGCACTGGATGACCTAACTGAAGACGAAGAGGAAGAGGAGGAGAACCGCGCCCGAAGACAGCACAGTACTCTACCGGACCAGGAGGTCCGGTACAGCCCAGGCTATACTCCCGCGGAGCTGCGCTACAGACCCCCGACTCTATACACGGGTGAGCACGACGCACGACCCGCACCGAGGAACAGCACCTGGACAAGCGGGCCATGGTACACTGCCGGTACCAGCCCATACCAAGGAGCGGGAGGAGACTCGCCTAGGAGGCCTCTCCCCCAACGCTCGCCGATGTATCCACAGTCAGCGTCATACATTGGCACGCCTATGGTACCCGACTTCACCCAAGAGAACCGGGCCCAGTATACAGAACTCCGCATGTGTCTGGAGACCATGTTGGTGGATGTATTGGATGAACGCCACAAATACGCCATCCTACTGCAGCACTTAAAGGTGCCCCGCACACATAATATAGCGCTCGCCTACGCGACTTCCACCACCCCATACACAGCAGCGCTGGTAGCATTGGACCAGAGGTATGGGCGCATATGGGATTACGTGATCCAGGAGATCCGACACATCGACCGCTTACCCCCAGCAATAGACAATCGAGCACTGGACGACCTGTCCATCAGAGTGCAGTCCCTGGTAGGGATGTTGGGAGCGCAAAGAGAGAAGGGGAAGTATGAACTTTACGCCAACTCAAATGTGGAAAGGATCCTGGAGAAGCTGCCGCCCGCTCGTCAGGAGCGCTTTAGGCGGCAGAGGGACCACAGAGACCCGAATGGCCCCGAACCGAACCTCCTCGATCTAGCAGACTTCCTGGCGAGAGAAGTCAGCAGCCTACGGCTAGATACATTCGGACGGAGCACCCCTGGCTCCAGAGAAGGAACCAGACGACTAAATGATGGAAGAAGATCGGTGACTGTGATGCACCAATCGGAGTCAGTACCGAGCAGCAGGAGCCACAGTACCCCCTCCAGAACGGAGAAGTGGAAGATAGTGTGCCCCTACTGTGAGAAAGAACACTGGCTAGCGCAATGTGACTCCTTCCCCAAGCTGAACGCGGAGGAAGCAGGTCAATGGATAAAGTCCAACAAGCGCTGTTTTCGCTGTGCGCGCTCACACATGGCAGCCGAATGCCGCTTAAAGAAAAGGTGCACCAAGTGCGATGGAGCCCATCTGGACATACTTCACGACAGTAACAGACGGCGCCCTTCACCTGCACCATCCAGCCGCAAAGCGAGCGTCATGTACATCGATCCCGCCAGCAGCAGTGGAGCCCGAGTACTCCTAAAAGTAGTGCGTGTGACACTAAGCTACCAGAATAAAGTCCTGGACACTTACGCCGTCCTCGATGACGGGTCAGAGAAGACCCTGCTGCTCGCCTCCGCTGCGGCCCAGCTAGGGCTGCGGGGAAGCGAAACCCAAATGACAATTCGGACAATAAGACGAGATTTGAAGACGATAAAGGGCGAGAATGTCTCATTCTCTATCGCAGCAAGCGGCCAGCCTGAGCGACGGTACCAGATTGCAGACGCTTTCACCAGCCAAGAAATAGGACTGTCGCGGTACACATACCCCGTCGCCAAGCTGATGGAGAAATATGCACATCTGCGCAAGTTACCGATCCCGCTCATAGACAATGCTATGCCGACCCTGTTGATAGGCTCCGACCATGCAGACCTCATTGTCCCGATAGACCGGGTTCATACCGGACCCCGAGGCTGTCCTGCAGCGGTCGAGACCCGTTTGGGATGGACTCTCCAAGGCCCGCTCGCCAAATCTCTCAACCGAAGTACAGCCACTAGATGTCTCCACTCCCGAGTCACAGAGGGAGAAACCGCACTCCTGCAACACGTAGAGCGGCTATGGAGCTTGGAACAAATGCCCTTTAAGAATGGAAAGAAAGACATTCGCTCTAAAGATGACATTTACGCCATTCACCTCCTCGAGACAGGGACCAAGAGAGTCCCGGTCAACGGCGTGTTGAGATACGCCACGCCACTCCTGCGGCGAGAAGGAATGCCTACTTTCCACGCCAAGACAGACGCCACAGAACGGTACCTGCTGAACACGGAGCGGCGCTTAGCCAAGAACCCCGCCCAAGAGAGTGTATACCGCGCTGAGATTGAGAAGCTCATCACAGCGGGACACGTCACAAAGATGGACATTAAAGAGGCTAACCAGACCACTGAATCGTGGTACGTGCCCCACCACAAGGTCCATCACAACGTTAAAGACCGCATAGTATTTAACTGCAGCTACCAGATCGGATCCCAAAATCTGAATAAAGAGTTACTGCCCGGTCCCACACTCGGCCCCTCCCTACTCGGCGTTCTACTCCGCTTCCGCCAGGAAAAGGTGGCCATCAGCGGGGACATTAAAGGAATGTTCCTGCAGGTGAGATTAGTAGAGGCGGACAAGCCCCTGTTACGGTTCCTATGGAGAGAGAAGCCAGGAGATGAGCACCCAGCCATCTACCAATGGGAAGTCCTCCCCTTCGGAACGACGTGCAGCCCCTGCTGTGCGACATTTGCACTACAGAAATATGTAGCAGAGGACCCAGCAGCGGACGAAGAGGTCCGACACAGCGTAAAGAACAGCTTCTACGTAGACAACTGTCTACAAAGCCTTTCAACCCAGGAAGAAGCCGAGGCTCTCCTGATTAAACTCTGCGCCTCATTGATCAAAGGCGGCTTTGATCTCAGGCAGTGGGCCAGCAGCGATCCGCAAGTACTGCGCAGCCTCTCCTCCGAGGACAAGGCAGCCAGCAGCGAGACCTGGATGGCTACAATCCCGGGAGAAGCCCAGGAGATGACCCTGGGATTGGTGTGGCGATTCAAAACAGATTCGCTTCACTACAGACACAAGCCCCTGACTACGGAGCAGGGAAGGCCGGCGGCGGCGCCGACCACCAGACGGAGTGTGTACACAACACTCGCCCGACAATATGACCCGCTAGGATGTATTCTACCGTACACCACCAGGGCAAAAATGATTGTACGAGCATTGTGGGACAAGGACCAGGGCTGGGACGACCCCATTCCCGCACACCTTGCATCCACCTGGAGAGAGTGGGAGATGGAGCTCCACTCACTCCCAGGCGTTAATATGCGCCGAAGCTACTTCCCACCCACGGTGAGGCCAGAGACATGTAAAATGGACTTACACGTCTTCAGTGACGCCTCAGAGGTCGCATACGGATCAGTAGCCTACTTGCGGGCCCAAGACCAGGGGGGAGAGATCTACACAGCATTTGTCCTCGCCCGCTCGAGAATAGCCCCACGCAAGCAACAATCTATCCCACGTCTAGAGCTCTGCGCAGCCCTAGCCGGAGCGCACCTAGCCACGCTCATCCAACGTGAGCTCACCATACCGGTGTCTAGAACAATCCTGTGGTCAGATTCCACGACGGTACTCGCCTGGATCAAATCGGACTCATGCAAGTACAAAGTCTTCGTGGGAGTCAGAGTCACCGAGATTCAAGACTTAACCGAAGAGTTAACCGGAGAAACAGAGTGGCGCTACGTTGATACAAAACAGAACCCAGCTGACGTCATCACCCGGGGGATGCCCCTGGATGACCTCACCCGTCGCAATGTCTACAGTGACGGCCCCGCATT
Source organism: Notolepis coatsorum (assembly GCF_963971535.1). Classification (NCBI taxonomy): domain Eukaryota; kingdom Metazoa; phylum Chordata; class Actinopteri; order Aulopiformes; family Paralepididae; genus Notolepis; species Notolepis coatsorum. The sequence continues at coordinate 138,337,046 of NC_140171.1, forward strand.
CCTAAGACTCCCGGAAGGACAGTGGCCCATGCCTATCCCGAGGGAAGCAAGTCCAGAGGAGGTGGAAATTAAGAAGTCTGTGTTCTGTGGATTGAGCACCGTAGCCTCCACTGACCCTAACATAAACGATTGCACGTCCATAGAGAGTGCACAACAAAGAACATTCCTGCGGTACCACCCGGAGTGCAAGTCCCCCGCTGATATGTCAGCAGCTAACTACGAGGAAGCAGAATTGCTTCTACTGCAGCGAGCCCAGAGAGACTCGTTCCCCGATGAATTGGCCTGTCTACAGGGAGGAAAGCCCGTCCCATCCGACAGCAGATTAATTCACCTGGCCCCCGAGAGCGACGCTCACACCCTCATCAGAGTGGGTGGTCGCCTACGCAGAGCCCCCAATCTACCGGATGACATTAAATACCCGATCGTATTGAACAGCCGACACAAGGTCACAGAGCTGATTATAAAGAAATACGATGAGGATGTACATCACGCAGGAGCAGAAAGAGTCTTCGCGGAAATCAGACGTCGTTACTGGATCCTACAAGGAAGAGAGGCGGTACGACGCTTCCAACGAACATGTCTAGACTGCCGCAAGTGGCGCGCGCAGCCCAGCATACCAAGGATGGCTGACCTTCCTCCATGTCGCCTCCGAATCGGTGACAAGCCATTCCACTCAACGGGTATGGACTGCTTTGGCCCGCTGCACATAAAGAAAGGAAGAGGAACCGAGAAGCGGTAGGGTATTGTATTCAAATGCATGACCACCAGAGCGATACACATCGAGCTTCTCCCGACCATGAGCACAGACTCATTCCTTATGGCCTTCCGTAGATTCATATCACGGAAAGGAAGACCGTCTACCCTATTGTCCGATCATGGGACAAACTTTAAAGGCGGCGAAAGAGAGCTGAGAGAGAGCTTCCAAGCTATGGGCCCAGAACTTAAGACCCACCTCGCTCCAGCACAGGTTGATTTCCAATTCAACCCCCCAAACGCACCCCACTTCGGTGGCACTTGGGAACGAGAAGTGCGCTCCATAAAGACAGCCCTGTACGCAGTACTTGGGGCCCAGACTGTGGCGGAAGAAGTCCTAATGACAGTCCTCACGGAGATTGAGGGAGTACTTAACTCGAAGCCCCTCGGATATGTCTCCAGTGATGTGGCGGATATCGACCTAGTTACCCCCAACACACTCCTGATGGGGCGGCTAGATCCCACATTACCCCAGACAATGTACCGGCCTGAAGAAGCGAACGGCCGACGAATGTGGAGGTACAGCCAAGTATTAGCCGACAGGTTTTGGAACAGTTTCCTACTGCACTACCTACCGTCTCTACAGACCCGCCAGAAGTGGGTAAAGGAGAGAGACAATTTGACAGAAGGAACAGTCGTCATGATTATTGATCAATCACTGCCCAGAGCTATGTGGCCGGCCGGCCGCGTAAGCAAAGTGATCACCGGTGCCGACGGCAAGGTCCGAGCAGCTGAAGTGCTCGTCCAGGGTCGCACTTACACCCATCCCGTGGCAAGGCTCATAGAACTGCCTCGACTCCCAGACACAATCGATGATGACCATGACCCTACAACCCTATGACTTTGTGAAGTTGACTGACCCCTACAGCAAACCCTTATGTGTAAATAGACAACGCGATTAATCTGTCTCCGTTTAACTGATTAGGTCTGGGACCTATTCAGGGGGTGGCTGTTGTGAAGGGCCAGATTAAACCGAATATATATATTTATTTATATATATATATTTAATTGTATTTGTATATTCTCTAATATTCCCTGATATCCCTTGTATATTCCTTGTACAATATGCATTGAATATCCATTCTAGCCTACTGAACATCCCATAATAGTCTCCATTCTACTATTGGTCGAGACCTTGGTGCCAGGCTGCCATACCCCTCAGACCCAGTTCAAACGTACCGCTCGACATGTACGAACAAGTCCTAGTTCCGCGTAGGAATTTGGCTACCGCACCACTAATGGGACTATTTGTTCATAGTGCGTATATATACTGCGCTACTAAAGTAGGACTTTCTTTTCAGTCCAGTTTCTTACCCTCCAATAGAGTCACAGACGTAAAGCCTCCCCGCGATGCCACGTGTGGGAGTAAGGCCAAGTTCGGCCTACCATCGGTATTGAGACATCGTGTATATTAATATTTGAATAGTCATATTTGGCACTATATCGTCGAGTTGGACGTAGTCTATTAAGCTAATAATAGTCTGTTAATATATAGTGCTTCGTGCGGTGAGAATACTACCGTAGTCAGTACTCCATCGTTTCGGGCAGAGAACTGGCTGCTTACCCAGGGTGGTTGACCCTATGTGAAGCTGCACCCGAGGAGCCCCAGAGCCGACGAGCGAGTGGACCTGTATACCGGATTATTCTACCGACGACAGCCCGCCTTCCCAGGCACGGATTATGCTTTGGATACTTTGATTATTCTATGGATAAAGACCCCCGACACTACCGTGTGTTGGAACCCCCCCCCCTGGAGAGGACGCAAGGTGAGGAGACGCTCTGCAAGACGAGGTCTCTCCACACCTCTCCCCCGTGGACCGGAGAGAGCCGGCCCACAAAGAGTCCACCTGCTTTCATCTGTGGTCCAAGGATCGCCGGCGCATTGAACGGCACTACAGTGGGTTCACCTGGGATACCCTTGGCCGGACGAGGCAGCTGGATTCTACCCCCCCCCCCTCCTACTCCTGTCGGCTTACAAGCGACCGGATTAACCCCCTCTAGTGTATCCAGCCTATAATCATTAAAGTATCATTGCTGTTATTCCTTAACTATTCCAGGTCGTATATTTACCACCTGCGCCTTCAGAGATTGGACATTATCTATTGATATACCGACGAATACTCCTTGCCATAAAAGTGCATACTATTTCAATTCATAAATGTAATTAAGTGATTAAGTGCTTATTCTACACACCATCGCTGTGTAGGAAATAAAGACCTGTTTCTAATTCGTGCATTTGTGTTGGATCCGTTTCATCTACGTGAGAGTGTTCATGATAATATATTTATGCCGTGTACTGGGTGGCCGAATATTAAGTACAAAGGTAGTGGTAGTAAGTATCATATCTAGTAATACAGTCAGGGAATTGTACCCCTCAGTTACAGTAATAGTGTGCTAGTGTAATAGTGTAATAGTGTAATCGTGTAATAGTGTGCTAGTGTAATAGTGTGCTAGTGTAATAGTGTAATAGTGTGCTAGTGTAATAGTGTGCTAGTGTGCTAGTGTAATAGTGTAATAGTGTGTAATAGTGTAATAGTGTGCTAGTGTAATAGTGTAATAGTGTAATACTGTGTAATAGTGTGCTAGTGTAATAGTGTAATAGTGTGCTAGTGTAATAGTGTAATAGTGTAATACTGTAATAGTGTAATAGTGTAATAGTGTGCTAGTGTAATAGTGTAATAGTGTAATAGTGTGTAATAGTGTGTAATAGTGTAATATTGTGCTAGTGTAATAGTGTGTAATAGTGTAATAGTGTGCTAGTGTAATAGTGTAATAGTGTAATAGTATGCTAGTGTAATAGTGTAATAGTGTGCTAGTGTAATAGTGTAATAGTGTGCTAGTGTAATAGTGTGCTAGTGTAATAGTGTGTAATAGTGTAATAGTGTAATAGTGTGCTAGTGTAATAGTGTAATAGTGTGTAATAGTGTGCTAGTGTAATAGTGTGCTAGTGTAATAGTGTGTAATAGTGTAATAGTGTAATAGTGTGCTAGTGTAATAGTGTGCTAGTGTAATATTGTAATATTGTAATAGTGTAATAGTGTGTAATAGTGTGCTAGTGTAATAGTGTAATAGTGTAATAGTGTGTAATATTGTGTAATAGTGTGTAATAGTGTAATAGTGTGCTAGTGTAATAGTGTAATAGTGTGCTAGTGTAATAGTGTAATAGTGTGCTAGTGTAATAGTGTGCTAGTGTAATAGTGTGCTAATGTAATAGTGTGTAATAGTGTACTAGTGTAATAGTGTGTAATAGTGTGTAATAGTGTGCTACTGTAATAGTGTAATAATGTGTAATAGTGTGTAATATTGTAATAGTGTAATAGTGTAATAGTGTAATAGTGTGCTAGTGTAATAGTGTGTAATAGTGTGTAATAGTGTGCTAGTATAATAGTGTAATAGTGTAATAGTGTGTAATAGTGTGTAATAGCGTAATAGTGTGTAATAGTGTGTAATAGTGTGCTAGTATAATAGTGTAATAGTGTGCTAGTGTAATAGTGTGTAATAGTGTAATAGTGTGCAATAGTGTGTAATAGTGTGTAATAGTGTGCTAGGGTAATAGTGTAATAGTGTAATAGTGTGTCATAGTGTGTAATAGTGTTATAGTGTGCTAGTGTAATCATGTAATAGTGTAATAGTGTGCTAGTGTAATAGTGTAATAGTGTGCTAGTGTAATAGTGTAACAGTGTGCTATTGTAATAGTGTGCTAGTGTAATAGTGTAATAGTGTGTAATAGTGTAATAGTGTGTAATAGTGTTTGATGATTGATTGATTGAAAACTTTATTAACAGATTGCAGAATGGGTACAATACAGTACAGCTCAATACACACAATTGTTAAGGGGATGCAGACCAGAGAAAGACTTTCATCTTGTTTACATCAGGGTCCCACATTTTCAATTCATCAGGACATATATGACATACATGACATACAGATAGACAGTACTGCTACATCTATACATTTATGACATACCAGATTTGCAAATACAGTACTGTTTGTGATACAAAAAGAGTCAAGAAAAGGGAGTATATACATTTGACATAGAAACTGTACATTGGAGGAGGTTGGGTGGGGGGGGGTTGGGTACATTGGGATATTGACAACCATACTGGGTAATTTACATTAGAGGTGGTTGGGGGGGGGGGGGAGAAACACTGTATAAACAAGCAAAACTGTACATTGGGGGGGGGACACACACACTGTACAAACAAGCACAATTGTACATTGGAATATTGACAAAACCATACTAGGTAAATTACTGTACATTGGAGGGGGTTGGGTTAGGACATTTACAGGGGCCAGTTTCGAATTGCAGTCTCCCGTAGGTGTCCCTTGAGAGTGGTTTTGAAAGTGGGTAGTGATTTGCACATTCCTTTACAGTTTTGGGTAGGGCGTTCCACATTGATGTGGCATAATTGCGAATTGTAATAGTGTAATAGTGTAACAGCTAACCTAGACTCTCTTAAAAACTGTCTTAGGGACATAAAAAGCTGGATGGCCCTCAACTTCTTACAGCTAAATGAAAATAAAAACAGAGATCATTTTGTTTGGCCCCCCTCTTCCACCAAAACACTCTCCAACCGCCTAGGACAACTCTCCACCCACCTCAAACCCCACGTCAAGAGCCTGGGTGTAATATTTGACCCAGAGCTCAAATTCGACCGGCAGGTGAATGCCGTTTGCCGTAGTCAAGTCATGCTTCTTCCAACTCCGCAACATCAGTAAAATAAAACCAATCCTTTCACCCGTCGACCTGGAAACAGTAGTCAATGCATTCATCACATCACGCCTTGCCTACTGCAATGCCCTCTACACCGGCATCAGTCAGGCAGCCATGTCCCGCCTCAAAATGGTCCAGCACTCTGGAGCTAGGTTCCTTACCGGCACCAGAAAGAGAGAGCACATCACACCAGTCCTAGCCTCCCTACACTGGCTCCCAGTCCCACTTAGAATAGATTTCAAGATCCTCCTCCTCACCTTCAAGGCACTATCGGGTGCAACACCCCTATACATCACCGAGCTCATCACCCCCTACGCAGCACCCAGGTCACTAAGATCCTCCAACCAGGCTCGGCTGGTCCCCCCCCCCCCGACTAAAAAAGAGAGGCGATCGCTCCTTCAAGGCCGTAGCCCCCAAACTATGGAACCAGCTTCCCCTGGAGATTCGATCTGCCCCTACGCTGGAGACATTTAAGGCCCGTTTAAAAACCCACTTTTATTCCCTAGCCTTCGATTAATCCTGATTCTCCCACTCCCTAACCCACACTCTCCCATGCAATTTTATCCTGCCCCCTCCCTCTTGTATCTCTTCTTGTGCTCCTCTGTCCCTGGTGTGCTATACTGTACTTTGTGCTCCCCTTTCCGCTTGTCCTATTTTTTGAATGTACTGTCCTGTCCTGTTGTGCCTTTTTGTATTTGTGTATTTGATAGGACATTGATTTTATGCTTTGACTGTACTGTACAGCACTTTGGTTGGCTCTCGAGCTTTTAAATGTGCTCTATAAATAAATTACTTGACTTGACTTGACTAGTGTGTAATAGTGTGTAATAGTGTAATAGTGTAATAGTGTGTAATAGTGTAATAGTGTAATAGTGTGTAATAGTGTAATAGTGTAATAGTGTGTAATAGTGTAAGAGTGTAATAGTGTGTAATAGTGTGTAATAGTGTAATAGTGTGCTAGTGTAATAGTGTAATAGTGTGTAATAGTGTAATAGTGTGTAGTAGTGTAATAGTGTAATAGTGTAATAGTGTGTACTAGTGTAATAGTGTGTAATAGTGTAATAGTGTGTAATAGTGTAATAGTGTAATAGTGTGTAATAGTGTAATAGTGTATTAGTGTGTAATAGTGTAATAGTGTGTAATAGTGTAATAGTGTAATAGTGTAATAGTGTGCTAGTGTAATAGTGTAATAGTGTGTAATAGTGTAATAGTGTGCTAGTGTAATAGTGTATTAGTGTAATAGTGTGCTAGTGTAATAGTGTAATAGTGTGCTAGTGTAATAGTGTGCTAGTGTAATAGTGTAATAGTTTAATAGTGTAATAGTGTAATGGTGTAATAGTTTGTCGTAGAGACTTGCGGGTTGTGCCATTGTACTCAGTAGGGATATCCTTTTTCATCTGTCTATGTTGACCACACCCATAGTTTGGCCCCTCCCCCTTTGTGTATCTTTTGAACTGTTTGTCATAGAGACTTGCGGGTTGTGCCATTGTACTCAGTAGGGATATCCTCTTTCATTGGTCTATGTTGACCACTCCCCCGATCCTTAGGCTGCGCCGCCTTTTGTATCTTTTGAACCGTTTGTCATAGAGACTCACGAGAGATCCTCTCCCGTTGGCCGGCGGTGCACAGGCGTCACCCACACTTTCACAATTTCCCCCGCGCGGAATTGTCTAGTTGTTATTATTCTTTAGTTGAACTTGTTGAAATTTAACTTAAAGATAAAAATGATTTTTTTGGGCGGCTAAGTGGCGCAGTGGGCAAGGCGCTCGCCACTAATGCAGGAGACGCTGGGTTCGAGCCCAGCTCTCGGCATTGCTACCAGCTTGGCTGGTTGTTCATACTAATACAATTGGCAGTATTAGGGGGTGGGAAGCTGGTGGGTGGGGATCGGACGTTGTGGACAGCGACTCCTACAGGTCGGTTGGTGCGCCTGCGCAGCAGAATCAGGAAGTATCGGGGGCAGCGTGAGCCTCACACGTGCTACTCCTCGCCACTGATAGATCACTTTGTGCAGGTGAAAAGATGCGACGGCTGCTTCCTCGAGTACCGGAGGGGACACGTGATGCAAGGCTTCGTCCACATTGCAGCCGGCTTGTGGGAGGCATGGCCTAACAGCGTTCGAGACAGGGGAGGGTAGAATTGGACAATACGAAATTGGGATGGGAGAATTTTTTTTGCATTTTAATCGCATATCAATATTTGATGCGAAAAGCAAAACATTTCAATTCAAATGAATTTTGATATACGAGTGAATCAATGGATATATACATTATACATACGTTTAAGCAGCAAAATCCTGTATTAGCTACTACACAGACCAACAGATCAATGCAATTTTTAAATTGTAAAAAGTGGAGCAATTTTAGGAATAATATATATAGCGGAAAGGACATTTTGTAAACTCAAGCACTTTCGAGGTAAAAGTAAAACACAATACTTTCAAGTACATTCCAGAACAGTTTACCATTGGAAAGAAAAAACTCTTGATCGATCTCAATTTCTCTTATTTTTTTTTTTTTATGAACAAACCAGACTAAGAAAAATAGTTATTTACGATTTATTATACTTTATACTTATAGCACATGCATGAGTCTGGTCTCCTTTGAAAGGTAACATTCTTACACAATAAAGAAAAATCATCATGCGATTAAATGCATACATTCGTTCTGTAGTTAATTAAATTAATGCGATAAAGTCCCAGCCCTAGTATGCAGATGAGAATTCTTACACGTCAGAGGTACGCGTAAATTCAGAATGCTTAGTTCAGTGGGGGAGGATCTCGTGACATCTGAACTGGAGGAATGCGCCAAAATGAGAATTAGAGACATAGACATTGCTAGAAAACAATGCAAACCCCTGGAAAAGGCCATTTATAAGATAGTTCCCTTAAGTCTTCTTTTGGTGTCATAGTATACAGTTCCTTAAGGTTGTGTTGAGCTGCTGCTTCTTCTGCTTGGATTGCTAGGTTTTTGATGAATTGCTCTTTGTCTTTCTTGATGCTCTTTTTTTTTGCCAGTTTGTCTGCCACGGTGTAATCTTGTGCTTTTGCTTTTAGGGCTTTTAGCTGTTGTTAAAGCTGTCCTCTGTCCATGCCCTCTTAATTTTCTGCCATCTCTGGCCCAGGGTTTGTTCTTGTTCTTACAGGTTGTCGAGTGGGTGCAACTGGTTTGAAAGGATTTGGAATTACTCTCTGATCTTCTGATCTTGGACAAGGCTGATTTGTTTAGCTGTGTCAGTGGATTTCTTGGGTTTTAAGCACAGTGTTCCTATTATTAGGTGGTGGTGGTGGTGTAGCTGCATCAGATTCTTGAAGGAATCCACTCAATGTCTTTCTGATGCACACATGGTCCATCTGAGCATGTGGCTTTGTGCACTCTTTTAACTGTTTGGGCACCAAAAACGAGTATACTCATGTTTTTCCGCCAAAGCTTGAGGTTTTTGGATCCTTTGATATTTTTCATTTGATCCCCATTCTAAACACTCGCTTGGAGCTGCCTGGGTCTCCCTGGCACAGCTGCCTATGTTAGAATTGCAATGACGATCGAATCCCGCCAGGTGGCAGTATTGCCTATCTTTTGAACTGTGGATATCAGTTGTCTTCCAGTACTGAGTTACCTCGGGCTGCTTCCACCTCGGAGTGGATCAGGACATAGCAATCGGTGGAATATTTGGTGCCTCAGACCTATTCTTTCCCGTATGGTAGCCAAGCCCAATATACTCAAGTAATTGCGATCGCCATGGGATTGACTGGGATTTATAGAGTACCTTCTGACTGAGGTAAGGTCTATCTTAGGTAACCTGCTGGTATTTTATTTACCTAAAACATGCTTCTGTACTGATCACAGTGTCGTATTTTACCGGACCTAAAACATGCTTTTGGTAACGATTGCATTTTCGAGTTAAAACGACCCCCCCCCCAGATAGCAAAATATGTTAATTCAATGTTGAGTTATGGTCAAAATGCTTGATTTTTGGTTAAGGTCGACGATTGATGGTGGATCAACCATTAACCGATGAACCACTTGACCAATGTTGAAAACATGTCATTGAATCAATATTGTTTTGTGGTTGAATTTTAATGATTGAAATGCCAAGATCTAATAAATGTTGAATCAACGTATGCTGCTCAACGTATGCTGTCGTCATTGTCTCATCACCCAGACTGCACTGCACTTGTGCTGCCCCGCCTCCCAGAATGCACCTGTGCGGCAGCTTCCTGGCTGCTACCTCATGTCTCTCTGCATCGTTAAGACTGGTGAGTACTGCATGGCAATAATGTCGATTATGTTGTATGTTGTATGTTGTATGTATGCTTTCGATTGCAAACGCCAGCGGAGTAGTGCCGTGTTCGTTTTTACATGGTAGAGAATATTATATTAACCGTTATTCATGCCTGCTAGCTGAAGCTAATTTAGCTAGTAGCGTTAGCAGTTAGCTATGATGAATGTTTCTTGATTTTGGTGTTTAGTGATATCCACCTGTTACATATACTGTTATACATTTTATGTAGGCTAACGTCAGTAACGTTTCAAAATGTGGCTTATGATGTATTCTTTAACAGGATACACTGGCACAATCAGTTAGCTTAGCATTGCTGCTACCTTGCTTGCTAAAAAGTCATGGTAAACCAACAACATGGCAGGGTGCAGGCATACAGGCCGGGCCTGTCTCTCTCCCTCCCTCCCTAATGTGTTTGTGCTTAAAACAGTGAATGATGACCGCATGTTCTCAGAGCATTTTCAGAGCACTGTTAAACTGTTAAATGGTCATTTTAAAACTAATATAAGAAATTAATGTATATAGTGGTATATTTATGAGGGAAAAAAATATTTGCAACAACTTTTAACATTTATACAGGTAGGTTATTGATAACTAATTCTGCTATGAGTGTCATATTACAGTGACATTCATACAGTATCCTTTGATTTCACATAATTTAATTATTATTTCACAATAAAATACTGTAATCAAAATCCTCTGTAATATCACATCAGATTTTGTAATCTCACAATAATATAGCAATATTTCACATTTAATTATTATTTCACAATAATAGTAATCAAAATCGAAAGGCCCATTTGCATATTATTGGTATCTAGGGACATCTATGGACCTCAGGGAATGTATTCACATTGTCAGAAATATTGTGTCTATTACTAGGCTTGCTTAAATTGTGATGAAACAAATGAGAATATGAATTATGATGTTTCTTTGCATCTTTGACAGTGAATAACACCATGCTAATAATGACCAAACATTAAAAACTGCCACTGATCTCATTCAGTCCCCTCTTGAGGTCATGTGTAAAAAAAATCGAAGGAAATTAATAAAGGGAAGATGATTAAACCGAAGGTTCTGTAGATGCAGTACTGAATTCTCCCATCCGGACCAATGCAATTTGAAATATTATTATAGAATATGATGCTTATAAATGACCTTATTATAGCCAATTCGCACATTTATATATATATTATCTTTCAAATGCCTGAGTTCAATTTGGATTTAGTATCACCAGGCATGCATAAGAACAGATAATAATCTACTGTAATCTACTGTATTTTTAAATTTTCCCCACAGTGCAACCATTTTGAAACTAATTTCAGATCTAATTGTTTCTCCCACTTTGGCCTCCTGACAGACACAGATGCCCTTCAAAAGATCCAAGATGCCCTGGGTCAGAGAGGACGGACCATCCTGCAGTTCTGCCAGAAACTGGACAACCCGGAGATCAGGGAAGTTCTGGCCAGATATGATCCAGAGGCTTCAAAGAACACTCCTTATGGTGTACTTCAAGGAGCCTACGGAGAAACTGCTGCTCAGAGTTGATGTAAGTTTTATTTATTTAAATATTAAAATATTTGAAATGCTAAACGAGTGATTACAAACCCTACAAACACTGTGATAGACCCTCTAAACACTGTGATAGACCCGACAAACACTGTAAACACTGTGATAGATCTATCACAGTGTTTAGAGGGTCTATCACAGTGTTTAGAGGGTCTATCAGTGTTTAGAGGGTCTATCACAGTGTTTATAGGGTCTATCACAGTGTTTCTAGGGTCTATTACAGTGTTTAGAGGGTCTATCACACCCTCTAAACACTGATAGACCCTCTAAACACTGTGACAGACCCTCTAAACACTGTATCAGACCCTCTAAACACTGTGACAGACCCTCTAAACACTGTGATAGACCCTCTAAACACTGATAGACCCTCTAAAGACTGTGATAGACCCTCTAAACACTGATAGACCCTCTAAACACTGTGACAGACCCTCTAAACACTGATAGACCCTATAAACACTGTGACAGACCCTCTAAACACTGTATCAGACCGTCTAAACACTGTGACAGACCCTCTAAACACTGTGATAGACCCTCTAAACACTGATAGACCCTCTAAAGACTGTGATAGACCCTCTAAACACTGATAGACCCTCTAAACACTGTGACAGACCCTCTAAACACTGTGATAGACCCGACAAACACTGTAAACACTGTGATAGATCTATCACAGTGTTTAGAGGGTCTATCACAGTGTTTAGAGGGGCTATCAGTGTTTAGAGGGTCTATCACAGTGTTTGTAGGGTCTATCACAGTGTTTGTAGGGTCTATTACAGTGTTTAGAGAGTCTATCACACCCTCTAAACACTGATAGACCCTCTAAACACTGGGACAGACCCTCTAAACACTGGGACAGACCCTCTAAACACTGTGACAGACCCTCTAAACACTGATAGACCCTCTAAACACTATGATAGACCCTCTAAACACTGTGACAGACCCTCTAAACACTGATAGACCCTCTAAACACTATGATAGACCCTCTAAACACTGTGATAGACCCTCTAAACACTGTGATAGACCCTCTAAACACTGATAGACCCTCTAAACACTGTGACAGACCCTCTAAACACTGTAACAGACCCTCTAAACACTGTGACAGACCCTCTAAACACTGTGACAGACCCTCTAAACACTGTGATAGACCCGACAAACACTGTGATAGACCCGACAAACACTGTGATAGACCCTCTAAACACTGTGATAGATCTATCACAGTGTTTGTCGGGTCTATCACAGTGTTTTGAGGGTCTATCAGTGTTTAGAGGGTCTATCACAGTGTTTAGAGGGTCTATCACAGTGTTTGTCGGGTCTATCACAGTCTTTAGAGGGTCTATCAGTGTTTAGAGGGTCTGTCACAGTGTTTAGAGGGTCTATCACAGTGTTTAGAGGGTCTATCAGTGTTTAGAGGGTCTATCACAGTGTTTAGAGGGTCTATCACACCCTCTAAACACTGATAGACCCTCTAAACACTGTGACAGACCCTCTAAACACTGATAGACCCTATGAACACTGTGACAGACCCTCTAAACACTGTGACAGACCCTCTAAACACTGTGATAGACCCTACAAACACTGTGATAGACCCAACAAACACTGTGATAGACCCTCTAAACACTGTGATAGATCTATCACAGTGTTTGTCGGGTCTATCACAGTGTTTAGAGGGTCTATCAGTGTTTATAGGGTCTATCACAGTGTTTAGAGGGTCTATCACAGTGTTTGTCGGGTCTATCACAGTCTTTAGAGGGTCTATCAGTGTTTAGAGGGTCTGTCACAGTGTTTAGAGGGTCTATCACAGTGTTTAGAGGGTCTATCAGTGTTTAGAGGGTCTATCACAGTGTTTAGAGGGTCTATCACACCCTCTAAACACTGATAGACCCTCTAAACACTGTGACAGACCCTCTAAACACTGTATCAGACCGTCTAAACACTGTGACAGACCCTCTAAACACTGTGATAGACCCTCTAAACACTGATAGACCCTCTAAAGACTGTGATAGACCCTCTAAACACTGATAGACCCTCTAAACACTGTGACAGACCCTCTAAACACTGATAGACCCTCTAAACACTGTGATAGATCCTCTAAACACTGATAGACCCTATAAACACTGTGACAGACCCTCTAAACACTGTGACAGACCCTCTAAACACTGTGACAGACCCGACAAACACTGTGATAGACCCGACAAAAACTGTGATAGACCCTCTAAACACTGATAGATCTATCACAGTGTTTAGAGAGTCTATCACAGTGTTTAGAGGGTCTATCAGTGTTTAGAGGGTCTATCACAGTGTTTAGAGGGTCTATCACAGTGTTTGTAGGGTCTATCACAGTGTTTGTAGGGTCTATCACAGTGTTTAGAGGGTCTATTACAGTGTTTAGAGGGTCTATCACACCCTCTAAACACTGATAGATCTATCAGTGTTTAGAGGTGTCACAGTGTTTGTCGGGTCTGTCACAGTGTTTAGAGGGTCTGTCACAGTGTTTAGAGGGTCTGTCACAGTGTTTAGAGGGTCTAGCAGTGTTTAGAGGGTGTGATAGACCCTCTAAACACTGTGATAGATCTAGAAGTGCATGGATACACATTGTATTGCCTAGATGGTGTCAGGCTAGGCGATTGCTTCTCTTTCCTGTCCAGTCTAACTGGATGCTGACTGTAGCTTGTTACTGTAGACCTACAGAGTGAGTAATTGAGTGATAAAAAAAAATCGCACTCGTGTGAAGTGAGGGGTGCTCTTATCATCGTACATCATCTCACCTCTCTTCCTCACTTTTTTATTTTTGTGTCTATCAGCTGCTGCTCGACAGTTTGACCCCAAGCTGACCGACCAGGACTACAGCGAAACTGTCAAGAAGTGGCTTCGTTATGCGCCAGACCGGGAGGGAGGCATCTCAAGGAACCGAAGTGACCCAAACTTAAGTCAAGCGAACCAGAGTCAAACTTAGGGTACCCCAGCACACACTGTTTCCCTGGTTCATACAGTACAAGGAATTACCCTCATGGACACTGTTCTTCCATGGACGGCATCTACTTGAATGACTTGCTGCTTCAGCCTGTTCTTGCAGTGTTTATTTTTTTTATTTTTTATTTTAACCTTTATTTACCCAGGGTAGGTTCGCTGAGCACGGATGCTCTTTTTCAGCTACGCCCTGCTTCACATTCACAGAGTTCCATTCACACCTGGGAGCTGCCCTACAACCACAGTCTGACACTGTTGGCCACTGAGCAACTCCACTGGAGCAGTTGGGGGTTTAGTGCCTTGCTCAAGGGCACTTCAGCGGTTGGTGTTAAGGGTATGGGAGAGAGTTATATGGGAGAGAGTTATAGAAACATTAGGGGTGTAACGGTACACAAAATCCACGGTTCGGTACGTACCTCGGTTTTGAAGACACGGTTCGGTATTATTTTCGGTACAGTGGGGGGGGGGGGGGGGGGGGGATCCAAAAAAAATTGCTTTTCATTTATCTATTTATTTAACTGTATTAAACAATATAAAACGAATTGGCCATAATTGACTGAGCAAACTAATGCTTACTGCTGTAACCTACTAATAACACTTAAGTAAATCTGAAGATTATTATATAGCAGATGCCTTGGAGGATAAGTCGTGGACAACTGTAGATCATCTAAGCTCCACTGTGTTTAAATTCAAATCCTCTGCCATTGTTATTTAACCCTTGTGGCTGAAAACTAAAGTATTATACTCTTATTAGGGGACTAAATTGAAAAACTCCATAAAAAGATTATGTTGAAATAATTTCCCACTTTCTTTTCCATAAATATTTTATTCAACTTCAGCCCTGATCATAACCATTTTTTATATTATTTTTGTAATGAAATACTCCCACTTTTCTGAAAAGAGTTGTTAAATATGACAAAAAAAACAATATGTGGTGGTTATGATCGGGCTGAAGTTGAATAAACAATTTATGAAGAGTAAAAAAAAAATACAAGATAATTAAAAGATTATGCCACATATTATGTTGGCTACAAACATAATCACTGCAAAGTTATCAAACAAATACGAATCTGATCAGACACAAGGGTTAAGTTGTTGTTCCCTTTCTAATTTCCTCAAAAACATCTAGTCTAGTTAATGTGATCAATATTATTTGACAATTGATGCTTTTTGTTGGACATTTCAGTCAGTGAGCTCATACTTTGAGCTCATAAATTTATAGTTAAAATGATTGAGACAACGCAATCTTGTCTTCGTTGTGCATGAATGCGTGTGCTCACCACACACACAATACGTGTGTCACTATTCTGGCAGTGGCTATATAGTATTGTTAATGAAAGCCTGTTATAAGGTCTGTTATTTTTTTTGTGTGTAAAAGGTATGGTCACTGGAAGTATGATGAGACCCTAGAAAAAAATAAATTTTCATATTAAAGCCATGTTGTCATTTTTGTTCACACATTTTTGGAAATATGGTCATATAAGAATTGTATTATTATTTATTTAACAATAGTGTGTTTAACAGCAGGAAAAAAACATGTAATGTTATGATGTATACATATCAGCAGCAATATTTTAATGTAAAATGTACATTAATCAGTATTGATTCCTTAACTTTACAAGTTACAAGTAGATGTACAAGTTACAAATGTACAAGTAGAGTACCATTTAGATTATGGTTGAATAAACATTGATGTCTAACATTGATTCAATATAAAATCAACTAAAATGTGCATGTAGATTACCATTTAGATGATGGTTGAATCAACATTGATATAGTATCAGTTATGGTTGACACCTAACGTTGATTCAACATGTAAGTCATAGACAACGATTTGTATAATTTCGATGTCAGGCTTCAACATAGATTCAATATTTCTGCCTAACCCTATTTCAACGTTGATTCACTAATTTTTTGCTATCTGGGCCCCCCCCCACACATATGTATATGGTATATACCTTTGATTTGTAAGTATTTGGAGTTTCAGGCGATCAACCCGAACGATTTGGGCATAATGCATATAACGTGATCTAGGAAAAAACACTGGATTATTTTGGAAAGGGGCGATGTTTATGCCTGTCAAATGAGCCATACTATTGTCTCCATAGCTATAATACAGAACACACAATGGGTCCGCAAACATTGCTAAAATGGTCAATAACGCTAGTGCCAATGAGTAGAGATGGGAAAACAGCGTGGCTGTCAATGAGTTAAGCAGGAAGACACTACCTTTACTGTAACGCTCTGGGTTCTCTGGCGGCTGCCTGAGAACCGCTCACCATTCTGACACCTGTCACTTGTCTTCCCTGTCACTAATTGTATGGGTTCCCTGATTCGTTGTCACTGTGGTGCATGTGGTATGCTTGGAATTTGACCCCTGTCTTCCTGTGTTCTAGTCGTCGGTTCTTCACATTACCTGCAGCGCGGTACACGGCGGTACCTCTGGACTTGGACGTTCCTGTTGCTGATCGTCTCTATTATATTTATCTCTGTATGCTATCTACTAGACGCTCAGCGTCAGTGTATATTCGCTATTGCTCAAAGTGTACTGTTCCTATATTAAAAGGGACCACTGTTTGACGAGCAATCACTCTCTGCCTCTGTTATTCCTCCACAACTGGGACCTTACCTGCATACGTAACACTCTACTACACCTACTACAGAAAAATGCTAGTAACACGTTTTTCTACACGTCAAGTTCAGACCTATGTTACTCTATTTCATTAGCACTAAATTGTATCAGAAACTTCAAAATGTTATCTTTCAAAAGAGACCAGGCTCATGCATGTGCTATAAGTATAAAGTATAGTATTTTTGATATATAGTCTGTTGATGTGTTATTTTCCCTGTGTTGTCTTGGCCTATCTTAACATTCAAATCTCTATAGTGTTTTGGATCAAATGCAGCTATATAAAATGCAATTAATTAATTAATAACCATGCAGGCAATATAATATTGTGCTTATTAATATTTTCACAATTTAGCATCTGGTTGTATTAACCTAGTATTCGTCAACAATAAAAAATGATAGATTGCCATAAACCAGTAGCTGATGCTGTCTCTTTACCCTTTACATATAAACATTAGTTTATAATGTACGCAGTTCTATAATTTTGTTGTATTATGGCACAAGGCAACATTTATCTTCTGACTGAGGTGAAATAGAGGTAAAATCTGAGCCAAAAATTACATGCCTGGGGATAAACTCAAATAGAAGAAAAGGATTCATGGTATCTTAGTTATGATAAAGATCTGTTTGTCCCATCTCTATGCTGTACTGTGCTTTAGAGCCCCTCTCAAATGTTGTGTGTATAAATAAGTTGTTGTATACCAACTCCTGATGTTATCAAGAAGCCATGAGAGGAAAGGTAGTATGAACCTCCAGGCAATTGGTACAGCTGAACCAATTCCGAAACCAACGGAGTTGTGATAAAAACTGTGTTCTATGACTTCTATCCATAGGTCATCCCTTCTCAGTTTGACAGAGCGTTTAACCACCACAGGCGTGTGAGCCTAATGACATGAATCAAAATAAAGATTTAAATAAATGACATTTCAATTTGTTCCGGCTCTTGAGGCCACATCCTCTGTAGGTGTCATGATATTTGGCTGAAATATCATTAAATGTCAGACAACAGCAAAAACAGTGAGTATGCATACCGCACCTTATGTGAATACTGTATACTTCATCAGAGCATATATATCGCATTTAGCATTTTTAGATTATATATTAGATTAGATTTAGACTATTGGATTATTAGATTATATATTGCATATATTTAGCTTTTACCATTTAGTATTTTTAGATTATATATTAGATTATATTTTGACTATTAGATTATATATTGTAAGTAACTATATTTTTTGTAGGGCAAAATAACTGAGAGGGAATACATACCCTCATATCGCACCTTTTTGCCCATATGTGCATGTCCAGAGTTAATTATATTGTATATTGTTTACACTGCATTTGTATTCTATTTAAATGTTTACTTCTCCACTGTACTATAATCCTGTGACCTGTACCTGTATGTCTTCTACTACCTGTACATCCCCTCCCCCTCCCCCATGCTGCTATGATACCGAATTTCCCCAAGGGGATCAATAAAGGAATATCTTATCTTATCATATCTTATCTTATCGTATATGCATTTAAAACCGATTATCTCACATCCCAACTAAAAGTTTAGGCCTATGATTTGAATGTGCCTGTGACCATCTATCTGTCCCCAGGATATTCAGAACACGGTTTTAGTTCAGTTATTCAGTCTCCTGTGTAGAATGTCAGGGCATTTCCTCCTCCTTGTAAATTAGTCTGAATTGAATTGTCTCCATGGTTCATGTGTCACACACTAAACCTTTGAAGACTTCTTCCAATTAAGATTTCTCAGGATCCACTGGAACCCTAGTGGGTCCCTGTCTGGGACATATCAGTAGAATTCACTTAGAGAATAGACAGTTATTTCTATGCAATAATGCATTCTGTTTGCATATAATATGAGCAAAAGATACTCATGCTTAACACTATGTTACACTGTATGTGGTGTTATACACTGCTGAAAATTAAGGTGGAATATAGCCTACTCCATGCAGTTCCCAATCTCAGTTTACTATACTCTACCGAGGGTCAAAGTTGTGGAACTCTTTGTTTCCACATATTTTGGATTGTTAAAAGAGTACTGAAATATCATCTCCTAGCTCACCAACGTTTTCCATATGGACTCCCTTTACAAACTGTGGTCTGATGGATTGTTGTATTTTGTTAATGTCTTCCTGTCATTATTTGTAGTTTCTTTACTTTATTTTCTCTAAACTTGAAGCCGTATGGCATAAGTGCCAGTGGAGGTTCGTCATTAGTGGGCGCTAGAGCGCCGCCCCCCCCCCCCCCCCCCCCCCCCCCCTGGTTAAAAGAAGAAGAAGAAAGAATTATTTGCGTGAGGAGGAAGCAGCCTATTCATCCCCCAGCGCCTAGCCCCCTCCACTCCGTTTTCATGGGCGCTCATCTCAGCTCCGCCGTAAGTGCGCAACTCACAGGGCAAAATGCAAATACTACGTATGTAAATTAATACGTACGTACAACATAGCGCTGTCAAATACGATACCAGAGGGCGCTTGCTCGAGTGCCCGATGTAGTCACTATTGGCTGAGAGTGGCACGTGACATCGAGGGGCTACTAGGAACATACGCTCTGCCTCTGCTAGTAGTTGTCGGAAATTGATAATAATCACAAGATACTGTACATTCAGAGAGTGTTGGATCTAACTAAATAGATTTATATGGACACTTTTATGGAAAGTTCAAGCCTGGACCCCAAAGCTTCTCAAAGGGTTAAGGCTATACTGTCTTAGCTGGTTCGACAACAACAACAACAACAACAACAACAACAACAACAACAACAACAACAACAACAACAACAACAACAACAACAACAACAACAACAACAACAACAACAACAACAACAACAACAACAAGCTATATGGCTAGCTGGATGCAGTCTGGACAGTGGACATATACATCAACAGTCTGGACAAGACAGTGGACATATACATCAACAGTCTGGACAAGACAGTGGACATATACAATTTATCAAGCCCTGCTGGACCGCGTTTCAACTAAACAAGTGAGTCGCGCTCTCTCTCTCTCTCTCTCTCTCTCTCTCTCTCTCTCTCTCTCTCTCTCTCTGTTAGAGAATGAATGAATGAATGAAAACTTTATTTAACAGATTGCAGAATGGGTACAATACAGTACGGCTCAATACACACAATTGTTAAGGGGATGCAGACCTGAGAAAGACGTTTGTCTTGTTTACATCAGGGTCCCCATCAGGGTCTGTTGTGAGGTGGAGCTAACTAACTAACTAATTAATTTAGCAGCGGGGGGGCATAATCACCCGGACAATGAATTGTTTAAAATGACAAGATATACATATGTGATTATTATTGCTGCGTTTGAATCCTAGTAATATTCACTTTCCTCATTGGATAATGCCCTTGACGTTCTCGGCGCCAGGCAACGCGCCCCTGAAGTCAGGTTCAAAGGCGAGTCTGGGCATGTTGGAACATGCCTGGTGCCGGCGCATTGATTCGAGACGAGAGCTGAGGCTTGGCACTATAAAGCCACTTAAGTATATATATCATGGAAGGCGCAGCAGCAGTAGTGTGATTCTAATGTAGTGTGAAGCAGTTTGTCTAAACAGAGTGTTTTGTGAACCTAACGTGCGAAGTGAATAGTAAACGTGTCAGAGTTAATGCAGTAACGTCAAGTTCGACTTAGCTTAATGTGAAGTAAAGAGTCGTCATTTAGTGTGAATCGTGTTATAGCAGTTCGTTCGGTATGTAGCATTACCCAGCAGTTCGTTCGTTTAGTAACTAGGTAAAACCTTAGCAAGTGTGCGTGGACTTAGTAATTAGTGCCAGTACACGAGGAGGGCCTAGTCGTGGAACTACTGGACATGTGCATATTGGAACCTACGGCGGCGATTGCAGAACCAGTATTGGTTGGATTATAGTGATTGTGGAACGTACTACCGTGGAGAAGAGCCTCGTTAATACCCACTGTCGTTTGGATTTAACCACCTTGAAGATCTTACCTCAGGCTAGCTTCGAGGACCGAAGCTAGCTGGCTATCATCATTGCTATCGAGCAATTGGATTACAGCTATTGCTTTGCTGCTGAGCATTTGGATTACAAGGACTGGATTCCGTACGAGAACCCCCTTTCTTCAAGTGAACAGACTGAGTATCCGAACATTCTTCTTTCCTCCAGAGCTTACATCTCTGGGAGGATACCCCCTGTCTCCAGCGGTACCATCGTTTTCCCCCCTATAGTGCCATCCCACGCCAGGCGGCGTTTAGTCTAGTATCCCAGCTTAGGAATTATTCATTCCAACTGACTTTGCTACTCACTGACTTTATTCATATTCTTCGCCATACAAGCGCGACCATTAATTCCCATTCTGTACAATTACTGCATAATAATAAATACTATAAATGATATTTCTTTGTCACCGTGCCGTCTTATTCTGAGTGTCTGCCATATTATAACTGTACTTTCTGGCAAGTAATAATAATAATAATTAGCAGTGGTTTAATCTATCACAATCTTTAATACAGTCAGGGTTTTGTAACTCCTCAGTTACAATTGGTCCTTCGATCCGGAGGGTATCAGTAATCTTAATCATATTAATAGTGATATGGCCAGCGGCGGACACTCTCCAAACGGCTCTCCCAAACTAGAGCGCCCTAGGCGCCAACGTCAGCCCCCTCCACACTTGGGGGACTACGCTGTCGTTCTACCTCCTAGCTTATCTAAAAAGACGTTAAGCACGGATAAAACTAATAGCTTAAGCATGCCCAACCTGATCGACTTGTCAGCCCCACAAGTAGAGACCCAAGCGGGTCTAAGCAAAACCGACTTAGCTCACGGGGGGGGACAAGCGGGACATGACTTGACTATGCCCAACGACCACAGCGCCACCGAGATGGACTTCGGAGCGCCGGGGGATAAAGACAGCGCCACCGGGATAGACCCCGGAGCGCCCAAGGATAAAGACAGCGCCACCGGGATAGACCCCAGAGCGCCAAAGGATAAAGAGTACCGCGTCTGAGAGATGGACCTCGGGGCGCGGGAGAAAATAAGAAGCAGCGCTCCAGAGATGGACCTCGGAGCGCGTAAAGAGAACAGGTCACCACCAAGTCCTGTCAACGCCAGATCACCCTCATCAGCGTCATCCCCCAGCGAGGCTGACCAGAGACTAGCGCAAGCCCTGATCGCCACGCTGACAGCTTCAACCGAAAGAGACCGCCTCCAGGGTGAGCGTGAACGTCTCCAGGCGCAACAAGAGAGTGAGCGTAACCGCCTACAGAGTGAGCGCGAACATTCGGCAGTGGAAAGAGAACGTCTCCAAGCGCAACAACAGAACGAGCGCGAACACATCCGACTGGAAGAGAGGCGCCTCCAGGTTGAAGAAAACATTCAGCGAGACCGCACCAACGCGCAACGCGATGCACAGCGCGACGCCGCCAATGCACAGCGCGAAGCGGAGCGAGACCGTCTGCAGGCGCAGATGATGGAGCAACTGCTCCAGAGGGTGACCCCCCACTCCTCCACCCGGAGCTCCCGGAGATCATCACGGCACGGGTCGAGGGCACCTTCCCCTCCCCGACAAATCTACACGGGACCCAGCCAACAGGAAGAACCTGCTTACGTCGCTGAGCCCCCTCCTCGCCCAGTCTATACAGGACCCAGCCAACAGGAAGAACCTGCTTACGTCGCCGAGCCCCCTCCCCGACCAGTCTATACGGGACCCAGCCAACGGGAAGATCCCGCCTACGTCGCCGAGAAACTAACTAAGAGACTTCAAGACCTAGCGGAGGACGAGGGAGGACATCAAGCCCACACGCACGAACCCATCTCAGACCAGGAGGAACAGTACAGCCCCGACCTCAGCCCCGAGACGCTGCGTTACGAACCCCCGACCCAACCCAGGGGTGAGTTTAACCAACAGTCAGCACCGAGGAGCAGTACCTGGGGGCCCGGCCTCTGGTTCCCACCCAGCACTAACCCACGACCCCACGTACGGGGAGACTCGCCAAGGAGGCCTCTCCCCCTATGCGCATCGGTGTCCCAGCCATCCATGGCCTCTTACATTGGGACACCCACATTCCCAGACTTTACGCGTGAGGACAGAGCACAGTATACTGAACTACGCATGTGTTTAGAGACTATTATGTCCGAGGTACATGACGAGTCCTATAAATATGCCATCCTCCTCAAGCACCTTAAAGTACCCAGAGCGCATAACATAGCGCTGGCATATTCAAACTCAAGAACCCCCTATTCTGATGCTCTGGTGGCCCTCGACGCGCGCTATGGGACTACGTATGGGACTACGTAATTCAAGAAATACGGGAGATCGACCGCCTCCCCCCAGCTAAAGACAATAGAGCCCTAGATGACCTATCTATACAAGTACAATCCCTGGTAGGGATGCTCGGGTCACAAGGAGAGAAGGGGATACATGAACTATATGCCAATTCCAACGTGGAGCGGATACTGGAGAAGCTCCCCCCAGCCCGTCAAGAGCGTTTTCGGCGGCAGAGAGACCACCGTGACCCCCACGGCCCAGAACTATCCCTCCTAGACCTTGCTGACTTCCTAGCCAGGGAGGTCAGCAGTCTACGAATAGACACATTCGCGTGGGGTGGCTCAAACCCTAAAGATGGACCGAGAAGGTTCAACGACAACCGCCGGCCCGTCACGTTATGCACCAGGCCGAGGCTGTGTCACGGCAGACGAGCCACAACCCCCACGCCAAGGAGAAGTGGAAGGCTGGCTGTCAGTACTGTGACAGTGAACACCAGCTGTCACAGTGCGACGCCTTCAAAGACCTAACTACAGCCGAAATAGGTCAGTGGCTTAAAGATAAACGCCGCTGCGCGCGCGGCCACATGGCAGCCGAGTGCCGCCTCAAGAAAAGGTGCCGCAAGTGTGACGGCGCCCACCTAGAAGTCCTGCATGAGAGCAACAAACGCCCACCAGGAAACCAAAGTAGGCCCATCACGGTGATGTACCAGGCCGAGTCGGTGTCACCACAGGCCAGCCTCAACCCCCCCGCCAAAGAGGAATGGGAGATCACCTGTTTTTACTGCCACGGCGGACACTGGCTGTCACAGTGCGACGACCACAAGACACTGACCCCCGCTGAAATGGATCAGCGGCTTAAGGCTAACGCGCATGACTCCGCTTACTGCGATACACTGCGCAAGGCCCACAAGAGAAGACTAGCCCTACAAGGCAACTCACCAACAGGAGTGCTCCATATCGACCCCACGTATAATGGGAGCCCCCGAGTACTCATCAAGGTGGTCAGAGTGCTCCTGAGCTACGAGGACAAGGTCCTGGACACTTACGCCGTCCTCGACGACGGGTCAGAAAAGACTCTCCTCCTCGCTTCCGCCGCAGCCCAGTTGGGCCTGCGGGGTACCGAGGAAACAATGACAATCCGTACTATTCAGCGAGACCTAAAGACCATAAAGGGCGAAAACGTCTCATTCACAATAGGGCATGGAAAAAAGGCTATTTGACGAGAATTGTGACAAAGGTGCTCGGAGGGTTAAATAAATATGACAATATTTGTACGTTAAAAAATTACGCATTTGATGTCGAAAAAATTTATAATATGGATTCATCTGATCAGAGGGCAGCTGGATTAACCATATCTGCACCAGCTATTTTGGACAAATGTATAGTTACTTAATTACCCAGATATTCAAACACAATTATGCAATTATTGTGAAATGATTGAAAATAATTATTTAATGCCTTCTGTGGCATTTGTATTTCTTATTTGTTAAATATCTGTTTTATTGATTAATTATACATTTGAAAGAATTCAGGTTATAGCCAAACTGCAATATATCCCATTGATTGGTACAATCGGACAGACATTTGTCGTTTTATATAGCTATAACCTGCATTCTTTCAAATATATCATTAATCAATAAAACAGATATTGAAATACACTATGTAGCCTACTACACCAACACTGCAAATGACAGTGGATAAATAAATAAGAACCAAAGCTAATCGCGTGGATATATCTATAGTGAGACTGCATTAATATTCCATAAATCTTGTTCTATATATCCAATCTGGCGTTGATCTGATATTTCTTTCCCCCGTGATTGAAGCTGTCTGTGTGTGCTGTGTGTGGCTGTTTACCTTTGGGTGCAGGAGTGGGGGGGGAGTGCCGCGCTCCAGGGCCCATTTCATGTATGCACGAGGAGACATAATAATGATAATCTAGCGTTGATTTCAGGAAGATTCGATAATCAGGCGAAAAATGAGAACGTGTTTAGTGGATTCCACTAAAACGCAATTTCCACGTCTTTTTCCTGGAATTACTCAGACGCACCCAAACTATATTCATATTCAAATCGGTATATAACGGAAATAGTTTGTTTCACGTTGACCAGAAGCAACTCACTGACAATCGACGGCAGAACCCTTAGCTATAATATAAAATATAGGTTTAGCTCTACAAACAAGGTGAGCGTTTACATGGGGTTAATGGGCGGCAAGGCCTACGCACTTCCCGGAAGGGGCGTGGCACTCAGTGTGTTAAGGCCGCCAGAGTCGGGCATACCATGAGCGGACTGCATGGTGGACTGTACTACTATGGCAGCGCAGTATCTGTGATCTCCTAATAAAACAAGTCATTCGAATAATATAAGCCTATACTGCGTTCATTCATTACGCACGTAGACTATACAGTACTGCGCGCGTGCGTGTGCGCGCGTGTTGCCGCAGGCGGCCACGAGCTGTATGTATATATGATGACAATACATTAATCTAATCTCATTTTGATCAGTCGCAAAGCGCTTCCGCTACCTATATTGGCCACCATTTCCACCATTGTGTGCACGGCTGCATCATCAGTTGCATTATAATTAGCTGGAGCAGGTGCGCCTCCACTTCCTCTATCTCAAACTCGTTTTGATGACTTATTTTTTGCGATGCCATTTGCACACGGCTCTATTGGCTGGCTTATAAGGAGCTGTCGGAGGCGGGTCTGTATGCAAATGATCTAGACGGGAACGCCGGCATCCCAGCTGGGATTGTTTGGGCCACTTAAGACAGCTTCCCCACGCGTTGGTGAATCAGGGTGTAGGGGAGAGTGGGGTGAGTAGTGCCAAGGGGCATGTAGTTCCACCCTTGTTATCTAGAAAACCATAGAAGAAGTTGGTCATGTGACAACATATTTTTGAAGAGGCATCCATTTCACTCAACCTGCAGAGAAGGGAGACACCTGGCTTGAGAGGTAAGCACATTTAAGTTCAAAAAACTGTTTTTTGCCTTCCAAAGTAAAATTTGTATGATCAAGGTTTTTTAATTGCTGTGTTTGAACAATTATAGACAACTTTGAAAACAGTTCACACATGTTTTAGTGCTTTAGTAAGCTACACCATGAGTCTATACAGTTAGCATGATGCTAGCTCAAAACAGCTGGGGGATGCATTTTTTTCAAAATGGTAGGCTTCGGGTGATTTGTGCCAAAGGGCCTGGGTTAAGTTGTGCCAGATATTCTCTTTGTTAAGTTGCCCCATCTCATTTTATTAACTATATATATTACTTTATTGTATTTTATTGTTATTGTACATTACATTCTTGCATTTGATCACTAAAACTATGTGAAATTCTTAATTTTAGACCAAAATCCATCATGCCACGCAGATATACAAACGGAAGACAGACAGGGTTTCAACTCCTCTTGAGAAGGTGTAAAGAGCAGTGAAAGAGGTGCAACAGGGGAAGACTATACGTCAGGTTGGAAAGGAGATGAAGATCTGCAGGATGCTTTTACCGCTTTTGAGATTAAAATGATCTGTTTTACGTAAAATTATCAATGGCACAATTTACCCCAGTGTATTCTCTCTAATGTCACAACTTACCCCGCACCGGGGGCAAGTTGTGCCACAAAACCACTTTTTTTTCTAAAGCTATATTTCTGAAACAGTTTATTTAAGATCCAAAGTGATTGTCCCCAGGGATGCACAACATCCTAAACTATATGTACATATTTTAGTTGGGGGCATTACTGTAATCCCCTTGCTTTAAAGGCACTTTAAGTAAAAAGTGGCACAACTCACCCCACTCTCCCCTACTTGTCGGCGATTCTGTCTCAGTCGGTTCCAAGATGGTTGCCCTAAGAGAAGTCTTTGGGAAATGTTGGTGAATGAGACGCATTGTCTCTGAAATTGCAGTGTAGTTGCCATAAAATGTGTTTTGATTGTGTGAATAAAGCAGACTAAGCGGATATGCAATACTAATATATTCAATATTCACCAATTGCCTAGTGCCTGTCATTGTGCCAGAGGGGTAATAGCGTGGGTCATGGATAACTGCTGTATGCTGACTTCTGACAGCAATCATTAGCAGATTGCAAGTATTTAATGAGACGGAACATGAAACGTTTATTATCGACAAGAGCATACATGTGTTTAAGGTGATGTGCTGAGTATTTTGGTGGTGTGCGTGGTGTTTATTGACCATGTGAGGTCGGAACCCTTTCCACACACTCACCTGCTGATGTAGAGTGGGGGAGGGTCTGCACTGTGCTTTCTGAAGTTGATGATGTTGTGGAATATTTAAATGAGCCATGACAGTAAGCTGTAGGAATTTCAGATTGAGTCATTTGTATATAAAAATATAGAACATAGTTTATTTCTGCTTCCACAGAGATCAGTTTATCATCAGAGACACACAAGCGTCTGACCAGGAAGTGACCGTGATCAGTTTATCATCAGAGACAACATGTGTACACACAATGTGTCTGACCAGAAAGTGACAAAGAACTCTGGTCAGAACTTAGATTAAATACATACCTGAAATGACGTACATGATACCAGATATGACAGAAAAGGTAAACAAGAATTATGCCCCAGTTAGAGAATGAATAACAAAAGACGGGTCTATGGCTTAATTATGTTATGTCTTCACAACTAGAACAAGACTAAAGGCCAAATGCCATATCTCCTAACCTTGGTCGTTGTTAAAGAGACACTGTCAGACTGTAGCCTAGTGTCTGGGCTGTAGCTAGTAGTTGATCACATCAACTTGTCAAGCTGTACAGAGATTTAACACAGATGGACATGGAAAACATTTCCCTCACAATGATGATTTCCTTGGTTGTTGTGTTCAGCGCCATGTTGTTAGCTGAGCAGCACACTGAGCGACTGGATCTCATCTCTGTAGGCAAACTCGTCTCCTCCAGATATGAGTCAGGTCAATCTGCAAATTTGATGACAGTGTTGGTGGGGTGGGTTGGAGTGCACTTTTCATATGTGTAAAGTGCATAGAGTAGCATACTCTGCACACGTCCTTGTGGAAAGCCGGTTGCTGAGTGCGAGGGTGGAGGAGAGGTGGGGGTGAAGTTAGACAGTCTGTGGGTGGTTGGTGTGGCAGAATAGTACCCTCCCCCCCTCAAACAATCCCACTCCCACAGATATGGTTCAACCCCCATCCAATTTACCATTCACCTTTTGTCTCCCACCTTCAACCCCCCTCCAGCCCCCAAACCATGTCCCCCCCCCATGTCTCTACCTCCTCTACCTCCTCCCCCCTCCTCCTCCTCCCCCAACCCACCTTCAAAACCGCTCTAAAAAAGCACCTATGGGAGGCCGCAATTCAAAACTGGACCCGGTAAATGTACAATTTCCTCCCCCTCAAATGTATATATTGTCTTTTAGAAACTCTGTCTGTAAATAAACAGTACTGTATATTTGTATATCTTGTATGTCATAAATGTCTGGATGTAACAGTACTGTATATTTGTATGTCGTGTATGTAATAAATGTTATGAATTGAAAATGGGGGACCCTGATGTAAACAAGACGAAAGTCTTTCTCTGGTCTGCATCCCCTTAAGAATTGTGTGTATTGAGCCGTACTGTATTGTACCCATTCTGCAATCTGTTAATAACATTTTCAATCAATCAATCAAATCACCCCCCTCTGGGCCATTCTACCCATTCTGCCATTCTGCAACTTGTTCCTGTTCGCGGATGACTCAGCCCTGCTGGTCTCTGACAAGAACAAGTTACAGGTTGAAAAAACCCTCAGCTCGGAACTCGGCAGAATCTGCACCTGGCTTGCTGATAATAAACTATCATTACACCTGGGTAAAACAGAGTCCCTTCTCTTCGGTTCAAATAGCAAACTCAGCAAGACCGACGGCTTCTCAGTTACAGTGGATGACAATATTGTCACAAGGAAAGATGAAATTACATACCTGGGCAAATCTTTCCTGTGACAAAATGGCATCAAATGTAATAAAAAAAGTCAACCAAAGAACTAGATTCTTGTACCGGATCTCCTCTCTGGTAAACAAGAATACCCTGAAGACTCTGGCAGGAGCACTCATTCAAGGGTACTACGACTATGCTTGCACATCATGGTACCAAAGCACCTCAAAGGTGCTAAAAACAAAATTACAAACATCTCAAAACAAACTGGTCAGAGTACTGCTTGACCTAACTCCAAGAACCCACCTCACCCCTGCCCACTTTGACAACGTAGGATAGCTTAGAGTAGACGACAGAGTACAGCAACTTGCAATGGGCCTGGTCTACAAGATACACTACACCACTAAGGTACCCATGTACATGTCAAAATACTTCCCAAAGGTCAGTGAATACCACAACCACAACACCAGGTCCACAAATCATGTTAAACCCAGATTCGGCTCAAACAAGGGACTAAACACATTTCGCAATTATGCCACATCAATGTGGAACGCCCTACCCACAGCTGTAAAGGAATGTGAATCACTACCCACCTTCAAAACCACTCTCAAAGAGCACCTATGGGAGACTGCAATTCGAAACTGGCCCCTGTAAATGTCTAAACCCAACCCCCTCCAATGTACAGTGTGTGAAACTCTAATGGAACACTGGGTACCTTTGAAATTTATATCTGATATATTTTGGACCCACTTCTAGCTTTTAAGCAGTACTTGGTGGTGCAAATTAACCTGGCTACTACGGAGGAATAAGTGACTCCGTATTCGAGCACTTGGCTTGCATCGCAGTCACGAAAGGGGCTACAACCAAGCTAGCTTGGTTACGTTAGTTAGCAAAACCAAGCTAGCCTGATAACCTTAGTTAGAAACCAAGCTAGCCTACTGTATGTAGGCTGCTTACCTGGCCAATAACGTGGTCCTCCTCCTGGACAGATAGATTTGTTAAATCATAATATCCACAGTGGTGTGCTGTGCTGGTCCTCAGTAAAGGTCCCACCGGTGAAAAATAAGTTGCTAATAAAGTGCTATATGCTTCATTGCATATTCCAAAGTGCCCGCGAGGCGAAGACTTTTGGTCACGTTTGCTTTTAATGTGATTTGATTGGCCAGACGCAAAATTAGCATATATTCCCCTACCTAGAGAACCAAGCTGGGCCGTGTTAAGGCTTAGGAGCTAAGCCCAACCCAGCTCGAATCTTATTGGCTAATAATGAGGTAATAGGATGAATAAACAAAAAAATAAACGGCCTAGCGTCCTAACCTCGTTCCCAGCTTTATCTCGTGAGCCTCCAGGCTGGCAGACTGTGAGCCAGTGAGTATGGGCCACAGTGACAGTGTTAGAGAGAGTGGGCGCAGTTTCGCTCGTTCGGTTAATTTCTCCAGGAGGGAGAAAATTATTATAACACAGAGATGAAAAATAATGATTTTTTTTTATTATTGTAAACTATAAAAAAATTAAAATACTTTTTTTTTATTTTAATTTATTTATTTATTTTTTACATTTTTTTTACTGTTTATATTTTTGGGGAAGCTTGGCTTCCATGAATATTCGCCACTGCTGTCTACCTGTATGTCATGTATGTCATATATTTTATGATGAATTGAAAATGGGGGACCCTGATCTGATGTAAACAAGACGAAAGTCTTTCTCTGGTCTGCATCCCCGTAACAATTGTGTGTATTGAGCTGTACTGTATTGTACCCATTCTGCAATCTGTTAATAAAATGTTCAATCAATCAATCAATCAAATCCAGAATTCCCCTCTCTCTCCCCTATAAAGAGCCACGTCTGTGTGGACTCTCAAGCTCACTTGGGGACACACCAGCTGGTGCCCCAGTCAGTGATGCCACAGATTACTTGTAAAAATTATCTGATTACTGATTACTCCTTTAAAAAGTAATCTAGTTACTTTACTGATTACTTGATTAAGTAACTAGATTACGAAGTCGTCGTCGTCCCCCCTGCTGCTGCCACAACATAAGAATAACAACAGTTTTTTTTCTCTCTCTCTCTACCAAATCCATTCTGAGACAACGGACTCAGTGCGTACTCCACAAGTTGTGCGTAACATGAATCTGTCTCTCTCACTCTCTCTCAAGTAGCCAAATTACACTATAAAACAAACTGGATAGTTGATTTAACTTCATGCTGAAGCCATTCAAAAATCAGCTATAAACGTAAACATGTGTGTGTCGCTGTGTGCGTGCGTGCGCGCTGTCTGTACCGCTGGCTCTCTTATCATCAGCATTATGAGATAGTAACTAAATAGGAAAAGTAACTGTAATCAGATTACTGGCTTGTAAAAAGTAAGTAAATTAGATTACTATTTAATGAAAAAGTAATCAGATTAGAGTAACTAGTTACTTAGTAACTAGTTACTGGCATCACTGGTCCCAGTTGGGTCATCCAGACAATAATGTGATGCCCACTAAAGTGTTATCACATTAGTGTGATTGTTTTATGTGTCACAGTGTTTTGAGAGTGCTTGTATTGTATTGTATTCTCCCTGTTAATTCATTTAAAGCCTGCGACAGCCCGCCGGCGGGAAGTTTTTTGGACTTTTTGCAACCGGCACTTTGGCGACCCCTAGTGGCTTGGGTGTGCATATTTTGTAATACAATATATATATCGAATTGAAGGCTTATTTGTTTGAGAAAAAGTGATTAAAATGTATTTGTTTCAATCAGACTATCCTGACCTGCCACGAGCAACAGCGAACTGAGCAGCGATGTCGTTCACCCCTCAAATATTTGCTCGCTGTGTCTCTAGTTGAGCGAATCATGCGGCCGAGTCCCGCCCCTAAACACTTTTTATTGGTCGAGAATTGCAGGCTGCTTTGCCCCCTGTTCCAGGTAAAACAGCGATTATTATGATTAAGCAGCATGGACGTGGAGAAGATGATCTTTGAAGTAGAGAAGCATCGGCTTCTCTATGACCCTAGACACCCGTTCCACAAGGACCTAAATAGAAAAGAGGCTACATGGGGGACAGTAGCTCAAGTGTCGGGTGTTTCAAGTAAGTACGTTATTGTCTAACTTTTGTAAGAGATCTGATTGCTAGGTAGTAGCTAGCTGCTAGCTAGTTATACTTGCTAGCAAGCTATCACTTCGCACGAGGTTCCCTCTCCCGTATTTGTTCACATGTGGATTTACTACGTTTGGATATAGCTAATGTTACACAACGCTTAAATGTGTGATCACCTGCTGTGTTAAACTGTAGTGATTCTGACCACCAGCCATATTAGTCTAGGCATTGGTCTATTTCAACATCAGTTTCACCCCATTCACGCCAACATGTTCAAACATTTTTTTTCACTTTGTCATATTGTGTGTAGATTGATGGCAAATTCTTTATTTAATCCATTTAGTTAGTTTTCGATGAATGATAAACATAAACATTTGTTCATCATTCATGCTACTATGCACAATATTAACAAAAATAAGTTCCACATTATTTGAGAATTTACTTGAATAAATCATAACACAGAACAACATTGTAATATGAAAATAAATGTTTTAGGGCGGCTAGGTGGTGCAGTGGGCAAGGCGCTCACCACCAATGCAGGAGACGCTGGGTTCGAGCCCAGCTCTCCGCATTGCTATCAGCTTGGCTGGTCGTTCATACTAATACAATTGGCAGTATTAGGGGGTGGGAAGCTGATGGGTGGGGATCGGACGTTGTGGACAGCGACTCCTACAGGTCGGTTGGTGCGCCTGCGCAGCAGAATCAGGAAGCGACGGGGGCGGCGTGCCTCCAAACGCAGACCCCAGACGCTGAGAGATCGCGCTGTGCAGGTGA
Organism: Notolepis coatsorum; assembly: GCF_963971535.1. Taxonomy (NCBI): domain Eukaryota; kingdom Metazoa; phylum Chordata; class Actinopteri; order Aulopiformes; family Paralepididae; genus Notolepis; species Notolepis coatsorum. Next base: position 138,369,921 of record NC_140171.1, read on the forward strand.
AAAGATGCGACTGCTGCTTCCTCGAGTACCGGAGGGGACACGTGATGCAAGGCTTAGTCCACATTGCAGCCGGCTTGTGGGAGGCATGACTTAACAGCGTTCGAGACAGAGGAGGGTAGAATTGGACCATACGAAATTGGGATGGGATATATATATATATTATGATGTAATTCTTGTAGGATTTCAGAGACATAGTGAGAGAGAGAGGGGGGGGAGAGGAGAGATAGAAGAGGAGAGGAGAGAGAGAGAAAGAGAGGAAAGAGAGCAGTAACATGTAATAGAGTATGGGGCTGTGTGTATGTGTTTTGTGTGTGTGTAATTAGTGAAATCAGCTAGTATATGGCATTGGTTGAAACAAAAACCTGCATACACTCGGCCTTCGATTGAATGAGCTTGACACCCCCTGATCTAAGATTTTTATGCCACCATCCTGTCCTGGAAGTCTAGCTGACCTGCTTTAGAGACAAAGTCAGCAAATCTCTCACGCACTGACATGGCCCCCACACCAGCTCTGTTGGGGCAATCTTCAACCCGCCTCATGCCACCCTTGGGCTCTGCAGCTTCCCTCAACCAGTGCTCATTATCCATGGGCCTGGTGAGCATGTTCTGCAGTATGTATGCTGCCATCACCAGGCTGTCGACCTTCGCTCGTTTCATTTGAATGGAACGGTAGAAGATCCTCCATCTGGAGGCAAGAATGCCAAAAGCCTTCTCTACCGACATCCTGGAAAGCCTATAGTTGAAGATGGCATTCCGCCTTGGGAGCCGTCTTCCAGCATAGGGTCGCATTAGGTATGGCTTGAGGGGAAATGCGGCATCTCCGATCATGGTGTATGGCATTCTCTCCAAATCCTCTGCACCAAGTAGGAAGGCATCTTCTGGGACATGCAGGGTTTTTGCAGCCATCCCTTTTCCCAGTGCAGAGCTGGCGTAAACCCCACCATCACTAGCTCTTCCAAATTCCCCCACCTGTACAGCAGTAAAGCGGTACTCTGCATCGACAAGGGCAAGAAGCACAATTGAGAATGTCCCTTTATAATTGAAAAAGAGACTCCCTGATTTTGCTGGTGCAGTGATATTGATGTGTTTCCCATCAATTGCTCCTAAGCAGTTTGGGAAATCCCATTTCTCCTCAAACTGCCTACTGATCCTCTTCCAGGTTTCTGCTGTGGGTTTCGGCAGGTAGACAGACACCATTATTTTCTCAATTGCCCTACAGGTTTCTTCAATACAGGTAGAGACGTCTCTACTCCAAAGTGATAGCTGTATGCCAAGCTGCGCATTGAGGCCCCTGATGCCATGTATCTGTAAATAAAGAAAAACATTGTTAATTGTCAGTCAAAAGTAAAAATGTTTTTTTCTGTTTTTCAGATGTGGAAGCGGTAAAGGCGAAATGGAAGAACATCAGGGACACGTATGTCCGGAACGTCCGCATCAAAGCAACTGTTCCAAGTGGATCAGAAGGAGGAGCCACACCCAAGGAGCACAAATACCACCAAATACTGAGCTTCCTGCTGCCTTCAGTGCAGCCAAGAAGGTAAAAAATGTTCCACAAATAACAGGGTAGTGTGTAGAATTGTGTTTTTTTTCTTTCCCATGTTTGCTTTACTTTTTTCATTTCCTGTAAGCTGCAGATTTAAAATAATTTAATAGAAAGTGTTCTATCTGCAACTTTATCAATAACTCAAAATACAAGGCTCAGGATCAGGGCAACAATGTCTATGTTCATATGAAGCAGTTGCGTTTAACACCAATGCAATTTATTCAGTTCCAGGGGAAACTTGGATGAGCCAGACGAGTCAGCCACCATACAGAATCAGCCTCTGTCACCTGGCCCAGAGGAGCCTGACGAAGCTGAGTATGATCTGCCACTTGCTCGCTCCCAGGCATCTACAGGCCCCAAAGCTTCTACAAGCAACTACCAGCCCACCAGAAACAGGAAGAGGGCCACCCCCACCCTAGATAATGATGAGCTGTATGCAGTGTTGAGGAGCCCAATGCCCAAAGAAGACGAAGACGAGAGCTTTGCGTCCAGTCTTGTTCCTGAGCTGAGGAAAATTGTCACTAATAAAGGGACACCTTAAAATCCAGTTGCTCTCTACCATCGTCAACTGGGAGGGGCAACAGGAATTGGCTCCATCGACACCACAGCCGCACTGGCCGATGTACCTGCCTTCTCCACGACCACAGCTGATGGATCTCCACCCTCCACATAATTCCTTCCACCCTACCCCACCCTCTCTCTATGCCGCATGACCGCTCTCACAGCACTTCTGCCAACCCAGCTACTTCAGCACAGAGCTTCCGTGACGAGGGCACTTGGCTTAATTCTTGGCCACGTTCCCCACCCAGATCCCCTGAGTAGATTGAGATAACTGTTTAACTGTTCCTAATCATTGTGTTACACTGATCACTCTGTGCATTACTGTTCACTGTTCCTAAGCAGTGCATTCCAGTTTTAGTTGAACAAACTACAGTACTAGTCAAAACTTTGAGTACACCTGCTTGAAAATAGGTTTTCATGACTAGGCTTTAAACTGTATAAACTTGTCTATAAACACTTAATATTTCATTATATGATGTGTAGTTATATAAGCAGATAATCATAAGTGAATTGCATTGAAATGTTATTCTTTAAAGGAACTGGTCATTTAAAAGTAAATTTTAATCTTTATAATAACGCCCCAATAACGCCCAATGTCTTGGTACGTAAAGGTGTTCATTATGACGTCTGCATGGAATGGACCCCATGCATTGAAATATGGCGAATGAAAATGTATTGAATTTAAAATATGAAAAAATTCTACAGCTCCTGGAGCACCTGTTAAGATCATAAACATCAGCACATACCAAAATATTTAAATAATAATGCCCCCCTACCCCTCCCAATGAGCTTACAAGATTTCCATTAAAAAAGTTAACTTTCATGCAAGTAACTTTATTATTATTATCTGCATATAAGTACTCTAGATCCACAAAGAATTGGATTGCACGGTGCTACTTGCACCCTTACTTACAATTCATTATGAATTGAAAATGGGGGACCCCATGATGTAAACAAGACGAACGTTTCTCTGGTATGCATCCCCTTAACAATTGTGTGTATTGAGCTGTACTGTATTGTACCCATTGTACACCCACATTTTCAATCAATCAATCACCTGTCATTGATTGAATGAAAATGTTACTAACAGATTGCAGAATGGGTACAGTACAATACGGCTCAATACACACAATTGTTAAGGGGATGCAGACCAGAGACCAGAGAAAGACTTTTGTCTTGGTTACATCAGGGTCCCCCATTTTCAATTCATAATGAATTGTAAGTAAGGGTGCAAGTAGCAATCCATTCTTTGTGGATCTAGCCGTAAGTGTTTATAGACAAGTATATATACAGTTTAAAGCAGTCATGAAAAACAGTTTCAAGCAGGTGTAATCAAACTTTTGAGTCTTCCTGTATGTGCAGTGGCACCAGCCAGTCAGTGTACCTGCCCCGACACTGTTTATAGTGTGTATATGTATTATTTATAAATAATTTTCTTTAGTTTTTTAGCTGCAACTGAAGCTGCAACTGAAGTATTTGACAGCTTGTTTACATTTTTGCAAGTTAGATTTGCACTTTATTAAATACAGTCTTGTTTGGTGAAAAAGCAAGTTGCACTAATAATCCCAATAGGGACATTCACTGTTTAAATGTTGTTTTCTACTTGAATTAAAGAAACAGCATTTCACATATGAGTACTTGTGTTTATTACCGAAGTGTTACAGCAAGGCGCTGTTTGGGCTCTACACTGGCTCCCTCCAGTTTGTCGTCTGCTTCCTCAGGTCCTCACCAACGAATGACAGGATGCTGTCCATCTGGGTGGCACTCATTCTGAAGTAGTTGTGGAATCGACCTCCATCAAGATGCAGTTCTTGGATCAGGTGGTGATACTCTCCTTGCTGTCTCCTCCTCAGAATTGTTGGGTGCACCCACATCTTTTTCCTACGTTGCAGGAGCAGCAATGCAGCCACTTTCCTCCTGAGTGCGTGAATGTACTTGGGTCCTGTTCATGTTCAAAAGTTATGTACAAATTATGAATATAATGAGCTCTGTTGTAATATAGTTTAATAATAATCTTATAGCAAAATATGACATTGATGTCTAGATACATATTGGTGTTCAACATGTGATGTGTCTGCCTATCTGCCTATTGAGGGCTTGAGTGTTCACCTGTCACAAGAAAGTTAAATCAATGTCCACAAACCAACTGAGACTATTATAGCATGAGTATTTGGTCTGCTCCCTAAACAAACTTACTAGTTAGCAATCATGCTATGAATGGGCTTGATCACTGATTGATAGGCATTGTGCATAACATTGCTATATGTAGTCTTGCATAGTGGTTTTGAGACATAGCTAACCACTCAACTCCTCAACCTGATTGATGAAAGAGTAAATGCTGTAGACATAGGATGTAATTTGTTACATATGTAGTTGCTAGCTAGCATTTTATTGAAAATTACAGGTCCAAAAATAGCCTTGTTTACCGCCCAAGGAGTTGTTTACGCCCCTAGTTAATTTGATTGGTTCGGGCTAGTCTCGCCGCGACACGAGCCGCGTCATATCAGGACAGTGTCGCTCGCTCGCTGGCTGTCAGGAAGCGGAGTCAGGCTGCAGTAGTTCCGTCAATCTTGATCCGATCTCGAAAATGATTGTGGATCGTTGCAGCCAATGAGTGTGGCTTCCAATGATACCCCATGTGGTGAATCAGGGATCTACTGTAGAGAACAACTAAATTATTTAACAGGAAGCCAAATGAATTGAAGTCTATGAGAAAACTGCATGAGTTTTTCTTTGTACACAGTTTACAAAAATCACTCCTAATCACTCATTTCTGAATGGATCTTTATGAAATTTGGATATGTACTACATAGGGCTTCAGGCTATGGCTCCGTCTGGATTTGTCACAAAAAATTGCCACTTTTCTGCCCGCTTGATAAGCGGTACACAGGTTGGGTCATTATATTGGTTTTCACCTAAAAACAACAATATAACTTTGGTCAATAGGTGGCAGTGTATGGCTGGTGTTAACCTGTTTTGCCTTTTGAGATTGGAGTCCAGGCAGTTGTGTGTGTCATAATTGAGAGATGACTTGTTGAAACCACACTACGTTTGCTGTCTCCATTTCTTCTAAACCACTTTAACCTTTAACTAACTTTAATCTATTCTATTCACATATATGCTTACCACATGTATCTATTGCTACTGTATGTCCGCCCATCACAATCACGCAAACTGTCTAACGCCTGTCCCGTCTCCCTGTCTCCCTGTGAGTGGCTGTCTCGTGGTGATGACCAGAGTGGTGGACGTCCCGTGATGATGACCGGGAGGATGCCACCCTCTCTACGCCGCCCACATACCTCAAATGGATCCGCCATCAGCTCTATTTTCAATCTTTCAAAATGTTCAGTTGCTATTGCATGCACTTATCTGGGTTTCATTACACGTATATGTGCAATCTTACCAACTGTTTCGCCTGTTTTATTGCAACACTACTATCACCAACATCTAAGAATGGAGATCCCCCCCTGAACAGCCCTTCTAAGGTTTCTCTCCTCCACATTGCCTGTGGTGAATTTGTTCCTATTGCTAGGTTTTAGTGAGTTTTTCCTTACCTTTGTGTGGGGTATGTCTGGGAGTGTTGCATTAATTTATTAACTCATTCAGCACCAATCACGAATAAAGTCGGGTTATCTCGCCAGCGGTTGAGCGTCAAACTCAAGAAAAGTCGGGTTTTGGTCGATCTTTTTCCTTTGATCGCCGCTCTACACAGTCGATTCGATTCCCCGACCCGGTGGCCATATACCGCATGTCTTCCCCTCCTCTCCTCCCGTTTCACCCTCTCTCCTCTATCGGTCCTGCGTGGCCGCTGTCGGTCCTGCATGGCTAAAAGGTCCTGCGTTGACCAAAAAAGCTGAAAATGCTATAAATAAAATCTAAAAAATAAAAAGGAATTGCAATGGCGATCGAAATCTGTCAGATGGCAGTATCGCCTACCTTATGAACATCATGGGCCAGCTATTACTGTGTTAGTACCGGCCCCACCACAGCCCCAAAACAACTAGATAGTCGTTGTGAGCAGCAGTGAGCAGAACACGTTCGAAAATCGCGATCGCCTAGAGCGAACTATTGGATATTATGAAAAAGACTAAATGGATTATATGGATGATGATTATGGACGATAAGGTGCATTTGTTGGACTAAGCACTACTGGTAAAATGTAAAACAACTATAACCAAATCGACCGATGAGGAAACCTATTCGGCTCCATGGTATAGTCTGACCCGAGCACACAATAGTAACCTGGCTGCAATGCAATGGCAAGCAAACTATTGGACATATGATGAAGAAGACAAAACGGATTATGGATGATGATTATGGATGATAAGGTGCGTTTCCACCAGACTATGATGTTGGACTATGTTGGACCAAGCACTACTGGTAAAATGTAAAACAACTATAACCAAATCGACCGATGAAGAAACCTATTCGGCTCTGTGATATAGTCTGGCCCGAGCAGATGAAGTAGATGGAGGAAGGCTATATGTATTGATCCCGTTCTGATTCAAGAGACGTTTGGACTCGACGTGAGAAATGGAGTACATCTAAAACAAAGGTAACGTCTTTTTTTACGTGTACTTTACAGAAACTCAATCATAAAACATGCGTTTATATGATCGCTGCTTTGGATAAACTACCCCTCCCCCCCCTCCCCCCGGCTTTGTGAAGAAACAAGGCCATGTGTTTACCTTTGACATGGAAATAATGTGTCTCAGGCGAGCAAAAAACATGATTTACGCATACCCGCAGAAAACGTTCTGTAACTCGTGTTCCAGGAAATCAACTTAGATTTTAGTGAAACGAGGCAATGTTTATATTGGAATTGTGAATGAACGAAGGTATGTAGAAACAAACCCTTTTTTTACATGTTGTACTACAAATAGTGTCTGTCAAATGAGCTATACTATTGTCTCCATAGCATAATATAGAATATACAATAGCTCCGCAAAGATCGTGAAATATTGCGAAAACGGTCACGAAAAGCTGGCCCAGAGATAGCAGAGATGGGGGTACACGCTGGCGCTGAATGAGTTAAATTAACTTAAAATAGTTTGGACTTCATGGTGTTTTTGTTTTGTTCTTGATTTATTGTGATGTTTCTCCTTGACTTGTCTTATAAATGGCCTTTTCCAGTGTTTAGCATTGTTTCCTAGCAATGGGGGTTTGTATCATTTTGGCGGATTGCTCCAATTCAGTTGAGACAATCTCCTCCCCCAGTGAACTAAGCTATTCTGATTTGACTCGCTATCCTACGTAGCAAGGAGCTGATCTGCAGTAACGGCCCCTCTATGGTTGTAGCGCACCCATTCGCTCAACAACAGAGCGAGTGGAAATACCGACACTTCCTCAAGCGGGTGCCGACAGAGAGAGGCAGAGAACGAGCGAGCGAGAGAGAGGGAGAGAAAGAGATAGAGAGGGAGAGAGAGGGGGAGAGAGAGATATAGAGAGGGAGAGAGAGGGACAGGAGCCTCTCTCGGGGAAACACACACACACACACTCACACACAACCACCCGACCGCGCGCGTGGGGCTGGAGCTTCTCTCTCTCGGGGAAACACACGCATTTACACACAACCTCCCGACCGTGCGCGGGGCAGGAGCTTCTTTCTCTCGGGGAAACACACAAGCATTTGCACACAACCTCCCGACCATGCGCGGGGCAGGAGCTTCTTTCTCTCGGGGAAACACACAAGCATTTGCACACAACCTCCCGACCATGCGCGGGGCAGGAGCTTCTCTCTCTCTGGGAAACACACTTGCATTTACATACAACCTCCCGACCGCGGGTGGGGCAGGAGCTTCTCTCTCTTGGGGAAACACACACATTTACACACAACCTCCCGACCGCGCGCGGGGCAGAAGCTTCTCTCTCTCTGGGAAACACACACACATTTACACACAACCTCCCGACCGTGCGTGGGGCTGGAGCTTCTCTCTCTCTGGGAAACACACACACATTTACACACAACCTCCCGACCGTGCGTGGGGCTGGAGCTTCTCTCTTTCGGGGAAACACACACGCATTTACACACAACCTCCCGACCGTGCGTGGGGCTGGAGCTTCTCTCTTTCGGGGAAACACACACGCATTTACACACAACCTCCCGACCGTGCGTGGGGCAGGAGATTCTCCACTCGCATTCCGTATTCCGATCCGTGCAATAATATTCACAGGGGTATATATTGTCATTTGAAACAAGTTACCAATGCATTGTTCTGTGGGATTATGCCCCCCGCGGCGAAATTAATTAGTATCTCCCTCAATCTCTCTATATCTCTCTCTGTTTGCCAGTGCAGACTGTGGGTGACTGAGGGTGACTGTCACTCAAAGCGATTATGGGCAGAGCCCAGCCCAAAACAGCTTGAAATCTTGAAGTGGAAAAATGCTGCTTTAGAGTACTTGATTAGAAATACAAAACAATGAATTATTTTTTTAAATAACTTTACAGATGTGTAGTATAGTGAAAGGAATAGCAAGACATGTCCCCTTTAAAGAAGACGTGTCCGGCCCATGGGGACATTTTACGTGTGTTGTCGGGCCTTACAAATTAATTTGATTTGATTTGATTTAACCTGTTTTCCAGGTGGGTAATACTTCACATAGCACACATAAATGTTTGTTGTTGTTCATGTAACGTCTAAAGTGTACTGAGTTTACTTTAATTTAAGAGTAAAACGAGTGAGTGAATAATTGTTTGTCTACCCTTGTGTGCCACGTTAATCGTTAACCATTTCACTGCCGCACTACCAAAACGGTTAACCCTTTCACTGTGACAATACACAGAAGGTTAACCCTTGCACTGCCACACGACAGCCGCTTAACCCTTTCACTGCCACACGACAGAAGGCGACCGTCGGTTGTGTGATAGTAAAGGATTAACCTTCTGTCGTGTGGCAGTGAAAGGGTTAAATTAAGCGGCTGTCGTGTGGCAGTGAAAGGGTTAAGTGTCGGGGGATCACATCTCCATTCGTTTTATTAGGTTTGGGTTTTAATTTGATATACATACTGGCTGGTTCAATTTGTTGTTTGGTGTGTGTATATTTTGAACAGTGTTGAAAACGGTTTTGAGGGAAATGGTTAAAACCATGTCGATGTGCATTAGCTTTATATAACATGATTCCCCCGCTCTCTCTCTCGCGCGCGCTCTCTCGCGCTCTCGCTCTCTCTCTCTCTCTCTTTATCTTTCTCTCTCGCTCTCGTTCTCTCGCTCTCGCTCTCTCTCTCTCTTTATCTTTCTCTCTCGCTCTCTCTCGCGCTCTCGCTCTCTCTCGCGCTCTCTCTTTCTCTTTTTATCTCTCTTTCTCTTTCTATCTCTCTCTTTCTCTCTCTCTCTCTCTCTCTCTCTCTCTCTCTCTCTCTCTCTCTCTCTCTCTCTCTCTCTCTCTCTCTATTTCTCTCTCTCCATCCCTCCCTCTCCTTCATGCAGATGTAGATATGTTCAGTTTGTATTATCACTGTCACTGTCACTGTCCTAGTGATGTTTAGACTTAGAGCATCTATACATACATACATACATACATACATACATACATACATACATACATACATACATACATACATACATACATACATACATACATACATACATACATACATACATACATACATACATACATACATACATACATACATACATACATACATACATACATACATACATGCATGCATGCATGCATGCATGCATGCATACATACATACATACATACATACATACATACATACATACATACATACATACATACATACATACATACATACATACATACATACATACATACATACATACATACATACATACATACATACATACATACATACATACATACATACATACATACATACAGTGTTGGGAAAGTTCACTTTCTACATGAACTAGTTCAGTTCACAGTTCACACATTTTAAAATGAACTAGTTCAGTTCATTTTGAATTTTGAACTAAAGTTCATCGTTTCAAAAATGAACTAATTTATAGTTTATAGTTCTTTTTTCAATACGTTGCTGCAAGCTATTATTTTTCAAATTGATTGCCACAGCCCACAACCCATAATAGAACCACAGAATACTGGCATTTCCATAACGCTTTGCTGCCGCCCATTCATCCACACTAGTAGCAGCTGCAGCTTTCATCTCTACAGTATATTTTCAAAAACATGAGGAAAAACGTGCTGCTTGAATGGTCTTTATTAAGTATAATAATCTAAATATACTTAAAGTACCAAAAGTGAAAGTAGTCATTGGGCAAATATAAACATAACTCTGTACTAACAAAACATGAGGTAGGAACCAGGCTGAGGTATGAAACTAAGGTTGTACCTCAAAGTTCAATATTCAAAGTGCAAAACATTTACTGACTTTAACTAAAACTCTTTTAAATGCTCATATTGTACACCGACGCCGCTTAGAGTCTGACTCTGAGCGAGAAAATGTAATTAGAACGTTATTCCATATGGAATATATATGTGGAAAGTCACAGCACTTTGCGAGCGTCTAGCGCAGGGGTGGCCAACCCGTGGCTCGCGAGCCGCATGTGGCTCTTTGCCCGTCAATGTGTGGCTCTTCCATCCAAAAAAAAATCCCATAGCAAATAAAAATAATGACTCATGAAACATTTGAATTTAACTTGCTTAATCAAATGTATTTTAATAACATAAATACAATAATCAATCATAATGAAAACTAAATTAATTAATTAAATTATACAAATTAAAGTCCAAGTTTAAATGTAAAGATAATGTGCAAATAATGTTTTAAAAGTAACTCAAAGTAGCAGCTTCTGGTCCAGGAGGGTGACGTGGATCCACTCACTAGGCTCCACCATCTCCAACAGCTGTAGGGGGAGAGGAGAGGAGGATGAGTCGGATCAGACAGACTTCTAGGTATTTTGTTTGCTGTGTGTGAGTGAGAGGAGCTGTGTGTGTGTTGATTGATTGATTGAAAACTTTATTAACAGATTGCAGAATGGGTACAATACAGTACGGCTCAATACACACAATTGTTAAGGGGATGCAGACCAGAAAAATACTTTCGTATTGTTTACATCAGGGTCCCCCATTTTCAATTCATCAAGACATTTATGACATACATGACATACAGATATACAGTACTGTTGTCATCAAGACATTTGTGACATGCAAGACATACAAATATACAGTACTGTTTAAGAGAAAGAAAGAGAGAAAAAATTATACATTCGAAGGGGAAGAAACTGTACATCGGAGGGGATTGGGTGGGTGGGGGGGGGGGGGGGGTTTGGACATTTACCGGGGCCAGTTTCTAATTGCAGCCACCCGTAGGTGCTCTTTGGGAGCGGTTTTGAAGGATGGTAGGGATTCACATTATTTTACGGCTATGGGTAGGGCGTTCCACATTGTTGTGTTGTGGCATAATTGCGAAACGTGTTTAGTCCCTTGTTTGAGCGAATCTGTGTTGAACATGATTTGTGGAACTCCCTCTGGTGTTGTGGTCGTGGAATTCACTGACCTTTGGGATGTATTTCGATGTGTACATGGGTATCTTAGTGGTGTAGTGTATCTTGTAGACCAGGCCCATTGCAAGTTTCTGTACTCTGTCGTCTACTCTAAGCCATACTAGGTTGTCAAAATGGGCAGGGGTAAGGTGGGTTTTAGGAGTAAGGCCAAGCAGTAGTCTGACCAGTTTGTTTTGTGATGTTTGTAGTCTTGTTTTTGGGGCCTTTGAGGTGCTTTGGTACCATGAGGTGCAAGCATAGTCGTAGTACCCTTGAATGAGTGCTCCTGTTAGAGTCTTCAAGGTATTCTTGTTTACCAGGAGATCCGGTACAAGAATCTTGTTCGTTGGTTGATTTTCTTGATTACATTGGTTGCCATTTTGTCACAGGAAAGATTTGCCTCTAGGATGGAACCCAGGTAGGTAATTTCATCTTTCCTTGTGACAATATTGTCACCCACTGTAACAGAGAAGACGTTGGCCTTGCTGAGTTTGTTATTTAATCCAAAGAGAATGGACTCTGTTTTACCCAGGTGTAATGATAGTTTGTTATCAGCGAGCCAGGTGCAGATTCTGCCGAGTTCAGAGCTGAGGGTGTTTTCAACCTGCAATTTGTCCCTGTCAGAGACCAGCAGGGCTGAGTCGTCCGCGAACAGGAACAAGTTGCTTTCACAAGCTGATGACATGTAATTTGCATAAATTAGGAACAGTAACGGTCCTAGTATGCTTCCTTGTGGCACACCACAGCTCACTGGGAGGGGGGGGGGGGCAGTGTACCGTTCATGTCCACCATCTGTTCTCTCCCCTCCAGGTAGGATTGCATCCAGCTCACTGATGAACTATCAAAATTCAAAACCAATTGTGTCGTATAATCCTATCCAAATCTAAGGTTATTGTACAGTACAAGGAGGTTGCTATCTGGAAGGAGGAAAGAGATCATAAGTGATAGAATTTGGTCTCCTCATCTGACTTCCAATATAGCCAGCAAGGAATAAACGTGCAGTCCAGACGGGAGAGTTCGAATTCAAACTCATGTATTTATTTGTCTCTGCAGCCAAGAGTGAATTAAAAGGTTGCTTTTCACATACAAGGATTATCAGAATACATTAACATGTCTGTCTTGTACAAAGGATCAACAAGGTTTGCATCTCAAAACCCCAACATGTACATACAACAGTCATTGTTAACATCAATGAAAATAGAGAATTTACTGTAAGCCCCTTTTCATATGAGTAAGCCTGGTTTCTAAGATAAGTATCTTTACATTCTATTCTAACCAACCATGGGACCATCCAGCTTACTTACATGAAAATCAGCCGACAGCATTCTCTGGGTTGTGAGCGGGGAGCCGCAGACCTGGGGGCGGTCTGGGCTCCTGAATTAACACTGTTTTGCTCTTAAATACTATAATTTCCCACCAATAGTAGCACATTTTAATAATACGTTTGGTCCAATCCGGTTGGTTCTTCTGTGGGGGCTGTCCCCAAATCGATCTCCTGTGTGGGTCTTCCTTCAGTAAACAGAAGGGGGGGCCGCCGATGGCCCCCGTCGGTGTCTTTCTTCAGTGAACAGGGGGGTCTGCTGGTGGCCCCCGTCGGTGTGGCCTCTTAATGCGTACAAAGGAGGGCGCTTTTGATGACCCCCCTCCTTGGCTGCTTAAGTCTCCTCTGAATGAATCCAATACTTTAACATCAGGGTCCCCCCTTTTCAATTCATCATAACATATATGACACACACGACATACAGATAAGACAGTACTGCTACATCTATACATTTATGACATACCAGATTTGCAAATACAGTACTGTTTGTGATACAAAAAGTGTCCAGAAAAGAGTGTATATAGATTTGACATAGAAACTATACATTGGAGGAGTTCTCTCATCCATCACGGTGGTGAAAAAAGTTAGTCTGGAGCCCATTTTCACATGACCATTTTAATAATGACATTATTACCATTGTTGGGTTATGATTGGCGTGTGTGGGGATTTTTGGCTGGTGAAAATGCTGAGTGGCTAGTGACTTTGGAAAACCACTAGCCACAGTGGCTAGTAAGCCAAAAAGTTAATGTCAAGCCCTGCCTGTAAGTAAACTGATGAGGGTCAAAGGAGGGAGGGAGGCTGGCCTTGCTATGCTCTGAAACCAACCTCTCAAAACACTGCATCACAATGGATGTAAGTGTGATGGGTCTGTAATTGTCGATGGCTGTTGAAGACCCTGGAGAGCTGGTGACCACATGCTTTGAGCATTTTCCCCGGTACTCCATCAGGACCAGCAGCTTTTCTCTGGTTCACCGACCCGAGTACATGTCTCACTTGGTGTTCCTGCAGAGTGAGTGTGCGGGTGGGGACAGTGTAACTGTGTGTGGCCTATTTACCTCCAAGCAAGCAAAGAAACAATTTAGTTCCTCTGCTGCCAGTGAGGCACCAACGTTGACAGTGGTGGTGTTGCTGTCCTTGTAGTTTGTGATGTGCTCTATTCTATGCCACGCCCGCCGTGGGACATGTCTGTGAATGGTCCTCTATTTATGTCTTGTGAGGCTCCTTGGCGATGTGATGCCTCTCCTGAGGACAGCTCTGGCTGTACAGTACGGTGCGCTGTTGCCTGACCTGAAGGCAGTGATGTGGGCTCTGATGAGAGAAAAGTACAGTTTCTGTGTATTCATCAAAGTCCAAAATGTTCCCTTCAGTTTGAGAAAAACAATCTTTGGCTGAGAGAGTGCTCCCTCAGGTTTATGTAGTCTTTGTGATTGGCTTTGTTTTCTCCTGAGGGTGTAGGCAGGGGTAAGAAGAGAGGTGGTCTGACTATCCTAGGTGTGGGAGAGGTGTGGCTCTAAATGAACTATAAACAACATCCTCAATAAACTCCAATATGTCAAACGCTGCCCACATACTCACCTCCACCCGCCGCTCTGACCACATCACACCTGTCCTCCCACTACCTCCATTGGCTTCCCATCAAACACAGGATTACACTTCAAAATACTTCTCATCCCCTTCAGCCCTCAACAACCTGACCCCCCCCATTACCTCTCTGACCTCGTCCATTGCCACACCCCTACCCGTCGACTCAGGTCTGCTGATGTCTTTTACTGCCCATCACGACCAAGCTTCAGACCTGGGTGACAGGGCCTTGCTGCAGCTGCCCCTCCCTCTGGAATGCCCTCTCCAGCCAAATCCACAATGCCAACACCTTACCATCTTTTAATCAGCCCTCAAAATCCACCTTTTCCTCATAGTTGTTTCTTTTGTTTCTTTGTTTTGTTCTTTTTTATTATTATCCCACACTGTAAAGCTTCAATGAGCACTGAGAAAAACACTATATACATCAAATGTATTATTATTATTATTATTATTATTATTATTATTATTATTATTATTATTATTATTATTATTATTATTATTATTATTATTATTATTATTATTATTATTATTATTATTATTATTATTATTATTATTACTATAATATGCATGCTTTATGTTGGAAGACATGATTGAGTGTATTTTTCACCCTAGTAGAACATTTTACATATTGAACTATGCCATTGGAAAGAGAAGATTTGGCCCCATCCAGATATGTCTGATGACTTGACCATAAT
This sequence comes from Notolepis coatsorum, assembly GCF_963971535.1. Classification (NCBI taxonomy): domain Eukaryota; kingdom Metazoa; phylum Chordata; class Actinopteri; order Aulopiformes; family Paralepididae; genus Notolepis; species Notolepis coatsorum. The sequence goes on from NC_140171.1 coordinate 138,385,088, forward strand.
AGGTAATTTATAGGCCTAATATTCTATATCCATATTCTATTTCATAATTCAAATGTGTCCGGATGTCAAAATGCAGTACTGTATCTACAAAAAACCCTATAAATCATATTCACTTTATTCATTTACTTAGATTTTTGTACACTTGATCTCAAGAAGGTGGAAAAACAATTCAATAATAATTGATATTCTCCTTTGTTCATTACAATTTATTCAAGCATAGTAACAGACACAATATTTCTGACACTGGGAATACATTATCTGAGATCCATAGATGTCCAGATACCAATAACATGCAAATGGACCTTGTAGAAGTGGAGACATCTTCTATTTACTTAGGTATGTATTTGTAGGCAGATTTTCAGAAAATAGGGCTATTTCTGAAAATCCGCCTAATACACCCCCCCCCCCCCCACCCCGAATGCAAAATATATATAAAAATTTGAAATATTATTATAATTTCTTTTGGGATCATTCCATTTGGGATGTGGGGGGTGCAAATGTCTGAAGGAGTCGACTGAAGTATTCTTGTCCTCTGCGAAGCATGCAATTGGTCCACTGATACATTGATACATTGATATTTGTCTAGTGTGTCATTAGACGAGTGAAATCCTCTTTCAGTGCCTCTGTGCCCGTTTTCTTAGGCAGTTAGCCTCTCTGGTATACACGCCATTAGCATTAGCCACGCTTCTAGGCTTCTTTGCTTTTGGAAAGAATTAAATTTTTTATAATAATAATTATACTTTCAATTTATTTTGCATTAGACTAAGAGTTGGCAGTCGACTACGGCTCCTTTAGATCGATTAGTCGACTATTCGATTAGTCGAGGTCAGCCCTAACACAATATATCTCTGCAATTTAAATGTCACATTGTACACTGCAGAGGAAGATGATACAGTGATATTTTTCATTCATCAATCATATTTATGCATTTATGGCTCCCTAATTGAACATACTGTCACAAACCCTCAGCAATCACAAGGCTCACCATTTCACATTAATCAATGTAATTACATAGCATTCAGCTCATTAGAGAATACTTTTTCCACTACACAACCAAGGCAGAGTTTACAAGGCAGAAATTAGCACACTGATGTGTTCCCATCTTATTTTATTAAAAATAACTGGTAATATTGTCCCAGACTTTGGTTGATGAAGGCTTGGACCATTTTTACCAACTGCCTGCTCAAGGGAGTTACATTTCGTGTAAAAAGTACCCAGAAATTATACTTAAATGAAAGTATGGGTACCGTCTCAAATCTGTCTCAAGTATAAGTCAAAGTATCTGGCTAAAAACACACTTGAGTAAAAGTAAAAAGTCCTACTTTTAAATGTACTAAGTACTAAAAAGTTAAGTAATTTTTTTTTAAAGGAGACCAGGGGTCTCAAACTCATTCCATCGTGGTCCAAGTTTTCATTTTAACTATACATTGCACCAGGTGAGTTAGTTGAAGAGGTGAGCCAATTAGTGAAATCATCAGCTGGTGTTTAGCAAAGGGGGAATAAACCAAGCATACACTCTGCCACAATGGAATGTGTTCTGTGATAGACAATGCTGAAATGAAAGAACAGAGGACACTTTTTTTGCATACAAATTATTTAATGCACTTCTCCATTGAAGGTAAACTAACATGGACGGCATTCACATCACAGCATGAATAATATCACAATATTAAAAACAGAATGGATTATCCTGACTAATATCACAATATTAAAGGCAGAATACTGGAGTACCCTGAATAATATCACAATATTAAAGACAGAATACTGGAGTACCCTGAATAATATCACAATATTAAAGATAGAATACTGGAGTACCCTGAATAATATCACAATATTAACCACAGCATAATGCGGATCTGACTGTCTATTCTTCTGATAGCAGGTGTTTAATCAAAGATCCCCGCTTTCTAGTGTTGCACAAGGACCAATCACCATGGGTATGGGCGGGTTCATTTTCCATTGATGGGATTTGATTGGCTGTTTACCTGCGGTCGCAGGATTAATAACGTTAACGTTAGTTCGGCCAGATAAACAATTAAAATTATACTAATTAAAATGGTTGGACCTGTGAGGTCTGCATTTTAAATGTAAGGAGTAAAAAAAATAAAAATCTCTGAAATGTAATGGAGTAAAGTACAAAGTATACAAACCTAATAATACTAGAGTAAAGTACAATCCCCCAAAACAGTACTTAAGTATTGTAACAAAGTACAATTATTCAAGTACTTTACACCCCTGGTTTTAAGTGGATATCCCAATGGAAAGCCTAAAGTCATGCCAGTTAAAACTACTAGAATGCACTCAGTAGAGAGCAAGGTCTGCAAAGATTTAACAATCTCCCCACTTTTCCGTTACTTTCACACACACAGCATTTTACTGGGCAATTCTTTCATCAGTAGCAGACTGACCAATTTGGTGCCCTGGGCAAGATGAAGGGTGGTGCCCTGTCACGCCCTATTCCTGCCTGTCTCTCTCGGATGGTCTCCAGACACCTTTTAGCGACCCTTCAGACTATAATCTGTGCAAAACTCTCTCTCTCTCTTTCTCCCTCTCTCTCTCTCTCTCTCTCTCTCTCTCTCTCTCTCTCTCCTCTCTCTCTCTCTCTCTCTCTCTCTCTCTCTCTCTCTCTCTCTCTCTCTCTCTCTCTCTCTCTCTCTCTCTCTCTCTCTCTCTCTCTCTCTCTCTCTTTAATTGCAGACGCAGAGTCAGGTGTGTGTGAGCTCTGGGAGCAGATTGATTGACATCTGTGTGCTGATTGCTTCAACCTACTGTACTTAGACCTGGCTCAGATGTCCTCATGCTGCCAGATTGTAGCTTAGTATTACCCAGTCAGTCACAGTTCTTTGCTCATTATAGTTATTAGTATTCTGTATCCTTGTCTCATGCCTTACGTTTTGTCTCTCCTTTTCCCGCAGTCCCTCATTTGGCTCCCCATGCTCCCCCCCCCCCCCCCCCCCCCCCCCCGCTCCTTGCCCACGCCCCGGTCCGCTTGATTATCAGATCCCGTATACGACCCCCGCTTGGGGAAGCGCTCATAGCCGAGTCACGGGGTCCATCAGCCGGCTGCTGAGCAATCCCGGGGGCATCGCCCAGCCCGGGTGGACAGGTGGGGCTGATGTCCCAGGGCAGTGGGCGCGGCGGCAGCCGACTGCTGACGGCACAGGGTGGCCGGCGTGTAGGCATGGAGGAACCGCCGGTTGTGCAACGTCAGACGTCCCGACCCGCCCCTGACCCAATACTGGTCGTGGCCTAGTGACTCCACCACCCCTGACCTGTCCCATTTGTGGGGGCTCAGCCTTGCTGGTTCTGGAAAAATACTCTTTCGCCAAGTGCCAATGGGCGGAGCGGTCTTGAGTGAGTCCCCAGAGACTCGGTGGTACGGGACATACGGGTCCAAAGGCGTCCTCCTTCGCCGCCCATGCCTCGCGCCATAGGCAGGCGGATATGTGGGTTCAAGAACTTCTCGAGGCGGTTCATGAAGGAGAGCGAGCCACGAAGGGGGTGGCTGAAGATGGTCTGCGCTGGCGAGAGGTTGCAGTCAGTGTCAGGCGTGTTGCGCAACTGCAACATAGCATGCAGGAAGCGGTCCTGATCAAGGCTGCCCGACGGGCCGGGGTTGGACATCAGGAGTCTTCACCGCAACTTCCGCCCTCCCGTTCGACTGCGGAAAGCTAACGGAAGACACACAGTGTTTGACGTGCCATAAGCGGAGGAAGTCCTCAGTGTGGCTCGCCTTGAATTTCCGGACCACTGTCGCTCGAGAGCTCCTCTGGTACGCCGAAGGTGGCGAAGAACGAACGGAGGTGTTGGACCAGGCCAGCTGAGCCCGCCAGGGCAGTACCCGCCATAGAGCTCAGGACCTCTACCCATCCCGAGAGCCGATCCCCGACAACTAGGTAGTGGCGGCCCCCATAGTCAAGAGGTCAGCAACACTGCCTCGAATGGCATGGATGGGTGAGGATGACAGGGGGGGTGTAGCCGCCTGTGACGGAGCATCGCGGTGCAGTCTGCACACCCGTCCCTGGTGGCTTGAATGTCCCCGGACATCCCGGGCCAGTAGACTATGGCTCGGGCATGCTGCCCCATCGCTGAAGTCCCCTGTTGTGTGGATGGAGATGCCGAAGGACTCTCGCACGGAGGGATGGGGGAACCACGACGCAGTCCCGATAGAGCAGGACGCCGTCCTGTGCATAGACGGACTCACTGACCGATGACAGATTCGCCAGGGCAGGATCGTTAACGTCAATCACCCTCCTGCTCGATGAGTTGGAGGAGGTGCCTGAGGCATTCGTCAGCCGCTGTCTCCCATGCGAGGAGGGCTCAAGAGACGGCTCCGAGCTCCCGTGCATCGTCGCGGATGGAGCCATGAGTGCTGACTCCACGGCGTCAGGCCCACTCGGCAGCCCCAGTGAGAGGCCGTTCGCTGAGCCTGAGGGGGAAGGATGTCTTGAAGTGGCATCAGCGGCATAGTTGCTCTTGCCCTGAGTTCAGCGGCTCAGCAGCATAGTTGCTCTTGCTCTTTAATAACGTTAAAACAAAAATGGCCGCTCGGCAATACTGGATCAGAGCACGGCATATCCGGTAAGCGATAGTAGTGAGGCGCTGCCCTCTAGTGGCCGGCGATAAACTATTCAAGTTCCACAACTGCACTCAGTGCTTGCTACTATCTATAGTCTACACATATTACCACTGGCTTGCTACTTTGTATCTATTGGTCTAGACTCTACACATATTACCACTGGCTTGCTACTTTGTATCTATAGGTCTACACATATTACCACTGGCTTCCTACTTTGTATCATGTACATTAATCTGACTTACATTATTGTGCAACCAGAGAGTCTGTTGACACCGACAGTTGATTGGGTGGCATGTGTGATTATTTTGTATTTTTTAAGAAATCTTTTAGGGCTTTTTCTTTTTTGCTTTATTGATAGGACAGTCAGAGAGTGAAATTGGAGAGAGATGGGGAAGGCATGCAACACATGTCCAGGGCTGGATTCCAACCCAGGACGTAGTGATTACGCAGCATGCACATTAACGTGGTGCACCACCGGACGCCCCGGCATGTGTGATTCTGATGAGCAATCAGATTTAGTTTCCTGCTCTCGGATGGTCTCCAGACACCTTTTAGCGAGCCTTCAGACTATAATCTGTGCAAAACTCTCTCTCTCTCTCTCTCTCTCTCTCTCTCTCTCTCTCTCTCTCTCTCTCTCTCTCTCTCTCTCTCTCTCTCTCTCTCTCTCTCTCTCTCTCTCTTTCTCTCTCTCTCTCTCTCTCTCTCTCTCTCTCTCCTCTCTCTCTCTCTCTCTCTCTCTCTCTCTCTCTCTCTCTCTCTCTCTCTCTCTCTCTCTCTCCACGCTCTTTTTTTTGTTTCCTCGGAACAAATTACGGAAAAAAATCAATCTTGCGACAGAGAGAAGATGCCTAATTAGCGTTATTAATAGAACACCTGTGCGGTGATGTGTGATATAGTTAACTACTTAAGCATTGGGCAAAAATGGGGCTAGTTTTAGATAACACGCCTGTTGATTGAATACCCAAAGTAATTAGCCATTTATTATACTTTTATTATACGTATAGCACATGCATGAGTCTGTAAACATTCTGAACTTTATTCCACAACAAAGAATCACTCTGAGTGCTAATGAAATAGAGTTACAGAGGTTTGAACATACTTATTTACTCACATTTCTGTTTACTTGTTGCTAGATGCCTGTTTTTGAGTTCCAGCTGAGAGGTAGGAGGTCCAAAGTTAACAACATAACGTGCACCGGGACGTATATGTCCCGTTTTGCCCTTGCGCGCACGTCATGGCACTTTGCGAGCGTCTACCGGCTCGGGCTGCATTTTTTGCCGAACATATAATATACCGTTCGAAACATCTATTTGCCGCCGTTCAAACGCCTCGACCAATTCCGTGCCTCGGTTTTCGAGTTACATGACGATATGTCAGGCGAGCGTCTTTTTACAGGCCGCCCGTCAAATGACCACAATATACGCTCAGTATACGCTCGAGAACTGACCAATCACCGCTGATGGCAAAAATAATTAGTCAGCGTTGTAGCCAATGACAATGAGTGTCCGCTTCCAACAATACCCGACGTGGGGTGGTGCAAATATAGTTAGTAGATGAAAGTTGACAAGCCAACATGAGTTGTGACTCAGACTTCAGAACGCAAAGAGGTGGTTTTTG